>NC_086447.1:507788634-508111291 GCF_028390025.1 Pseudophryne corroboree
CACAGCTTCTGCCAAGTCCTCAGCATGACGCTGGGGCCGTACAAGCGGACTCAAGTGCGGTGGGGGGTCGTCTCAAGAGTTTCAGCGCGTAGTGGGCTCACTCGCAAGTGGACCCCTGGATCCTACAAGTAGTATCCCAGGGGTACAGACTGGAAATTCGAGACGTCTCCCCCTCGCAGGCTCCTGATGTCTGCTTTACCAACGTCTTCCTCCGACAGGGAGGCAGTATTGGAAACAATTCACAAGCTGTATTCCCAGCAGGTGATAATCAAAGTACCCTTCCTACAACAAGGAAAGGGGTATTATTCCACACTATATTGTGGTACTGAAGCCAGACGGCTCGGTGAGACCTATTCTAAATGGGAAATCTTTGAACACTTACATACAAAGGTTCAAATCAAGATGGAGTCACTCAGAGCAGTGATAGCGAACCAGGAAGAAGGGGACTATATGGTGTCCCTGGACATCAAGGATGCTTACCTCCATGTCCCAAATTGCCCTTCTCACCAAGGGTACCTCAGGTTCGTGGTACTGAACTGTCACTATCACTTTCAGACGCTGCCGTTTGGGTTGTCCACGGCACCCCGGGTCTTTACCAAAGTAATGGCCAAAATGATGATTCTTCTTCAAAGAAAAGGCGTCTTAATTATCCCTTACTTGGACGATCTCCTGATAAGGGCAAGGTCCAGAGAACAGTTGGAAGTCGGAGTAGCACTATCTCAAGTAGTTCTACGACAGCACGGGTGGATTCTAAATATCCAAAATCACAGCCGTTTCCGACGACACGTCTGCTGTTCCTAGGGATGGTTCTGGACACAGTCCAGAAAAAGGTGTTTCTCCCGGAGGAGAAAGCCAGGGAGTTATCCGAGCTAGTCAGGAACCTCCTAAAACCAGGAAAAGTGTCAGTGCATCATTGCACAAGAGTCCTGGGAAAAATGGTGGCTTATTACGAAGCGATTCCATTCGGCAGATTCCACGCAAGAACTTTTCAGTGGGATCTGCTGGACAAATGGTCCGGATCGCATTTTCAGATGCATCAGCGGATAACCCTATCTCCAAGGACAAGGGTGTCTCTCCTGTGGTGGTTACAGAGTGCTCATCTTCTAGAGGGCCGCAGATTCGGCATTCAGGATTGGATGCTGGTGACCACGGAGGCCAGCCTGAGAGGCTGGGGAGCAGTCACACAGGGAAAAAATTTCCAGGGAGTGTGATCAAGTCTGGAGATTTTTCTCCACATAAATATACTGGAGCTAAGGGCAATTTACAATGCTCTAAGCTTAGCAAGACCTCTGCTTCAAGGTCAGCCGGTATTGATCCAGTGGGACAACATCACGGCAGTCGCCCACGTAAACAGACAGGGCGGCACAAGAAGCAGGAGGGCAATGGCAGAAACTGCAAGGATTTTTCGCTGGGCGGAAAATCATGTGATAGCACTGTCAGCAGTGTTCATTCCGGGAGTGGACAACTGGGAAGCAGACTTCCTCAGCAGGCACAACCTCCACCCGGGAGAGTGGGGACTTCATCAGGAAGTCTTCCACATGATTGTGAACCGTTGGAAATGATGGCGTCCCGCCTGAACAAAAAACTGGACAAGTATTGCGCCAGGTCAAAAGACCCTCAGGCAATAGCTGTGGACGTTTCTGGTAACACCGTGGGTGTACCAGTCGGTGTATGTCTTCCCTCCTCTGCTTCTCATACCCAAGGTATTGAGAATTATAAGACGTAGAGGAGTAAGAACTATACTCGTGGCTCCGGATTGGCCAAGAAGGACTTGGTACCCGGAACTTCAAGAGATGCTCACAGAGGACTCATGGCCTCTGCCGCTAAGAAGGGACTTGCTTCAGCAAGTACCATGTCTGTTCCAAGACTTACCGCGGCTGCGTTTGACGGCATGGCGGTTGAACGCCGGATCCCAAGGGAAAAAGGCATTCCGGAAGAGGTCATTCCTACCCTGGTCAAAGCCAGGAAGGAGGTGACCGCACTACATTATCACCACATGTGGCGAAAATATGTTGCGTGGTGTGAGGCCAGGAAGGCCCCATGAAGAAATTTCAACTCGGTCGTTTCCTGCATTTCCTGCAAACAGGAGTGTCTATGGGCCTCAAATTGGGGTCCATTAAGGTTCAAATTTCGGCCCTGTCGATTTTCTTCCAGAAAGAATTGGCTTCAGTTCCTGAAGTCCAGAAGTTTGTCAAGGGAGTACTGCATATACAACCCCCTTTTGTGCCTCCAGTGGCACTGTGGGATCTCAACGTAGTTCTGGGATTCCTAAAATCACATTGGTTTAAACCGCTCAAATCTGTGGATTTGAAATATCTCACAGGGAAAGTGACCATGCTGTTGGCCCTGGCCTCGGCCAGGCGAGTGTCAGAATTGGCGGCGTTTGTCTCAAAAAAGCCCATATCTGATTGTCCATTCGGACAGGGCAGAGCTGCGGACTCATCCCCAGTTTCTCCCTAAGGTGGTGTCAGTGTTTCACCTGAACCAGCTTATTGTGGTACCTGCGGCTACTAGGGACTTGGAGGACTCCAAGTTGCTAGATGTTGTCAGGGCCCTGAAAATATAGTTTCCAGGACGGCTGGAGTCAGGAAAACTGACTTGCTGTTATCCTGTATGCACCCAACAAACTCGGTGCTCTTGCTTCTAAGCAGACGATTGCTAGTTGGATGTGTAGTACAATTCAGCTTGCACATTCTGTGGCAGGCCTGCCACAGCCAAAATATGTAAATGCCCATTCCACAAGGAAGGTGGGCTCATCTTGGGCGGCTGCCCAAGGGGTCTCGGCTTTACAACTTTGCCGAGCTGATACTTGGTCAGGGGCACACCCTGACTGAGGAGGACCTGGAGTTCTCTCATTCGGTGCTGCAGAGTCATCCGCACTCTCCCGCCCGTTTGGGAGCTTTGGTATAATCCCCATGGTCCTGACGGAGTCCCCAGCATCCACTTAGGACGTTAGAGAAAATAAGAATTTACTTACCGATAATTCTATTTCTCGTAGTCCGTAGTGGATGCTGGGCGCCCATCCCAAGTGCGGATTGTCTGCAATATTTGTACATAGTTATTGTTACAAAAATCGGGTTATTATTGTTGTGAGCCATTTTTTCAGAGGCTCCGCTGTTATCATACTGTTAACTGGGTTCAGATCACAGGTTGTACAGTTTGATTGGTGTGGCTGGTATGAGTCTTACCCGGGATTCAAAATCCTTCCTTATTGTGTACGCTCGTCCGGGCACAGTATCCTAACTGAGGCTTGGAGGAGGGTCTTGGGGGGAGGAGCCAGTGCACACCACCTGATCCTAAAGCTTTTACTTTTGTGCCCTGTCTCCTGCGGAGCCGCTATTCCCCATGGTCCTGACGGAGTCCCCAGCATCCACTACGGACTACGAGAAATAGAATTATCGGTAAGTAAATTCTTATTTTAAATTACCTGCTCGTTGCCAGGGGTCTCATGCTCTTGGTTCCATGCACAGTTACAGGGGTTTTCATGCTCAGGGTGTCATGCTCGTTGCCAAGGGTTTCATGCGCTAGGTGTTATGCTTGTTGCCAGAGGTATCATGTGCTGGGTTTCAAGCTTTTTGCCAGGGGGTAATATTCGTTGCCAGGGATTTCATGAGCTGGGTGTTGTGCTTGTTACCAGGGGGTAATGCTTGTTGCTAGAGCTGTGCTCCCAGTGCCACATATGCCCCAGTGCCAGATATTCCCCCACAGTGCCAGATAAAAATATGCCCCCACAGTGTCAGAAACACATATGCCCCAGTGCCAAATATGCCCCCCAGTGCCAGATACACATATGCCCCCAGTGACCCATATGCCCCCCCCCAGTGCCAGCTACACATATACCCCCAGTGCCAAATATGCCCCCCCAGGGTCAGGTACACATATACCCCCAGTGCCAAATATGCTCCCCAGTGCCAGTTACACACCCTCCCCGGGCTCCCCCACTGCTGTGATTTTTGGGAAGGAGCCAGAGGGCACAGCGCACGCCTCTCCTGGCTGTGTCCGTCCTGTGTCTCCAGCGGCATGTCTGTCAAATGAGATGCCGGTTCGTAAGCCAATCAGAGCTCGCAGACCAGCAGCTGTCAGTCCGCAAGCTCTGATTGGCTTACGATCCGGCACTTAATTTAACAGACATGCCGCAGCTGGAGGCCCAGGAGGGACACACAGGAGAGATGCGCACTGTGCCCTCCAGCTCCTTCCCAAAACTCACAGCAGCAATCAGTGGCGGCAGCGGCAGCGCCCCCGCAGCCCTGCACATCCAAGCCACTGCAGTGGCTGTGGGGGCAGTAGCTACGCCACTGCCCCTCATGTGCTTTATTTATCTCTTACTTAATTCAGTAAGGATTGCAAATTCTGCTAATTAACAGAATTTTCAATCCTTTGGATCGCATGCTTTGATCCGCCAATCGCTGGGCAAGGCCGCCGAGCATGCTGACTGGCGCCTCCCACGTTCAAAAAGCAGAAATTACGAACGCATCACAATTTCTGCTTGTTAGCAGAAACTGAGGAAGCCGTCCACAGGAGGCCCGCCGCCATGTTCTCGATCACGGCAGCTACGTGTGACGTCACACAGCTGCCATGATCATACCCCCAACATGCCCCTACTTTGCCGCCTCCACCCCCCCCCCACCCCCCCATTCGCACTTCACCACAACCGCAATGCTCCTCTCTGCACTGGAAACGGAGCATTGCCGCTCCTCGCCCCGCGACAGAAAGTGCGAGTGCATGCGCAGGATAAGCGCATGCATAGGATGGATGCTGCGCATACGCCCATGGGGTGATCGTAATAATTCCGGTTGGATCGCGATTTGTGATCCGCCCTGAATTAGCCCCTGTATCCCTTGGTTTCTGGCTCCCTGATGCTTATTTCGGTGTCATGACTGCTGATGTGGCTTTGCCCATTTGTTTATGTACTTTATTAGGTGCTACAGAACCCTTGTGGGACCGTATAAATGAAGGATACTAATAATCACTGAATAATAAAGTTACTAGCTGGTGTATTTACAGAAAATGACCAGCATAGGTCCTTACTAATCATTCCATGAGCTGCAACATTCAGTATCTGTATGATTCCCAATGAAGAGAAATACCAGCAATATGGAAGGTTTGAAGGCAAGGTGAAGTCACATAATTTAATTTAAAAATCACCTAGGACCCTTTGCATTGTTTTTCTGTGAGTAGCAGCATATGAGTGCCTATGTAGCTTCTTTGCATAGTTATACTGTTTGAGTTGATCAATTAGCAATATATTTTTTTTTCTTACTAGTCCTTAATGTTGCATTATGCCTCAGGGCACAATTTCATTAGATGGATGTCAGTGCCCTTTCAGAGCGCAGGTAATCCTTGTGACAGCCCAGCCATGTACTGTATGTACCCCATGACGCAGACTTACATTTTAGCAGGCTACCATGTCCTATGGGGGGAGAAGAGGCAACCACTGTTGCTGCTGCTGCTAGATGCTACCTCCACTGCTGCCATGCACACTAGCCACCCTAGCCCTTTCCCTCCTCAGACTACCTCAGGACAGCCACCGCCACTCATAACCCTGTGGTAGCCGGCTTTTAAGTAGTGTGATGTCATGTGTTATGACCCCGCGACATCTCCTATGTAGCCTCCATCCATCGCATTTTTGAACTCGCACATGTGCAGTCCGCATATTCGTGGTGGGGGGCATGCCGCAAAAAACGGGAGGAAGAGCAATGCTAAATGTATTGCCTGTAAGCAAGAAACCACAGGTCGTGCAGGAGGACTTGAAACAACCTGTTTTTTCCTTATCCAATACATTTTTAGACCCCTCTAGTCTCAGTATACAGTACCTGAGATGTCAACTTTTACCAGATTACGCAATCTCCTATAGCATGCATTAAATCTGTATTCTGTAACCCCACATCTTTATCTGATTTTATTAGGGGCCAATGAGATTTGTAAATATGGTTAATTGCTGAAGATAAGCCATTGTATTGGATCGGGTATGTGTGACCGGCAGGACCACAATCCTGACGCCAGGCAGCTAGATGGACGGTGCGGACTTGCTGCATTCACCACAGGCTCTATTCCCACTCTATGGGTGTTGTGGACACCCACAAGTGGGAAAAGTCCCTGTTGGTCGGCATACTGACCGGTGGGATTTTCAGATGCCGGTATCCCGGCGTTGGTATTGTGACCGGTGGTCTCCTGACCACCGGTCCGATACAGTGCCTTGCTAAAGTATTCACCCCCTTTGCATTTTTCATGTTTTGTTGCCTCACAACCTGGAATTAAAATGGATTGTTTGAAGGTTTGCATCATTCCATTCACAGAACATGTCTACAACTTTGAAGGATTTTTTTTTTATTGTGAAGCAAACAACAAATAGGACAAAATAAGAGAAAACTTCAGCGTACATAACTATTCACCCCCCTCAAGTCAGTACTTTGTAGAGCCACCTTTTGCAGCAATTACAGCTGCAAGTCCCTTTGGATAAGTCTCTATGAGCTGGCCACATCTTGCCACTGGGATTTTTGCCCATTCCTCAAGGCAAAACTGCTCCAGCTCTTTTCACGTTGGATGGTTTCTGCTTGTGAACAGCAATCTTCAAGTCTGACCACAGATTCTCAATTGGATTGAGATCTGGGCTTTGACTAGGCCATTCCAACACAAGTAAATGTTTCCCCTTAAACCACTCGAGTGTTGCTTTAGCAGTATGCTTCGGGTCATTGTCCTGCTGAAAGGTGAACCTCCGTCCCAGTATCAAATCACAGGCAGACTGAAACAGGTTTTGCTCAAGAATATCCCTGTATTTAGCACTATCCATCTTTCCCTCGACTCGAATCAGTTTCACAGTCCCTGCTGCTGAAGAATATATCCACACAGCATGATGCTACCACCACCATGTTTCACTGTGGGGATGGCGTTCTTGGGGTGACGGGATATGTTGGGTTTGCGCCAGACATAGTATTTTCCTTGGTGGCTGAAAAGTACAATTTTAGTCTCATCGGACCAGAGTACCTTCCTCTATACATTTGGGGAGTCATCCACATGCCTTTTGGCAAACTCAAAACGTGCCTCCTTATTTTTAACACTTAGTAATGGCTTTTTTCTGGCCATTCTTCCATAAAGCCCAGCTAGCTCTATGTAGTGTACAGCTTATTGTGGTCACATGCGCAGATACACCAGTCTCTGCTGTGGAACTCTGCAGCTCCTTCAGGGTTACCTTTGATCTCTGTGCTGCCTATCTGATTAATGCCCTCCTTGCCCGGTCTGTGAGTTTTGGTGGCTGACCCTCTCTTGACAGGTTTGTTGTGGTACAATGTTCTTTCCATTTGAAGATGATGGCTTTTATAGTGCTCCGGGGATCATCAAAGATTTGGATTTTTTTTATTATCCAACCCTGACTTGTACTTCTCAACAACTTTGTCCCTGACTTGTTTGGAGAGCTCCTTGGTCTTCATGGTGTGATGCCTCTTGCTTAGTGGTGTTGCAGCCTCTGGGGTCTTTCAGAAAATGTATATTTATACTGACAGATCATGCTACACTTAGATTGCACACAGGTGGACTTCATTTCACTAATTATATGACTTCTGAAGGTAATTGGTTGCACCAGAACTTTTGAGGAGCAAAGGGGGTGAATACATATGCACATGACAATTTTCAAATTTCTATTTATAAAAATTATTTTTTATATAGATTTTTCTCATTTTACTTCACCAACTTAGACTATTTTGTGCAGATCCATCACATAAAAGTCAGATTTAAAAAAAAAATCAGGTTGTAATGTAACAAAATAGGTAAAAAGCCAAGGGGGGTGAATATTTAACAAGGCACTGTAATCGCATTCCCTTGTATTGTGTCACCCATGGTAATTTTTGTTTTGGGGCATATTTCTTCTTTAGTAGAGATTTCAATTCATTTCCAGGGCTTTAACCTCTGCTTTATTTAACTCATGTAATGATTAACCTCTTTTGACAAATTTCAATATGCATGTATCCAACTGTTCTTTAGCTAGATCAATACTGCTCTTTATTAACCTAGTACACATAATTTGGGAAAGGGGTAAGCCTTTCTTACTAGGAATATGCTGGTGACAACTCTTATTGTGCAAAATGTTGTTGCGACTAGTATCTTTCGTATAAACCGTAGTAACAAGATTGACTTCTAGCAAACGGATTTTCTCATGTAGGAAATTTATCTCTTGTTTATTCATTACATATGTAAATTTCACAAGGGATGTTGACTCATTCTGCTTACTCAACAAGTCTATGAGCTCTGCCTGTGACCCTAACCAAATGAACATCAAGTGATCTATGTAATGTGTGTAAAACAAAATCTTAGAATGTTTAATTCTGAGTGAAAAAGATATGTTCAATCAGAAACATGTAGGGATTGGCATATATAGGTGCCTACTACCAAGATACCCAACTTGATTATTAATCTGCAGGACTTCTTGTTCACATACGGTTTGCACAATATCCAATTTTAAAGTTTTTTTATTCTACCATTGTGTGACATACTTTGTGATTGCTGTGGGTTGCATTTTCCTGTTCTTGAGCTGTGTATGATCATTTTATGCTAATTGTTTAAAATGCTGGAATATTGACTAACAATATGGCTGAGCTCGTCCAGGAGGATGTGAATGCATTTGACCCATTAACAATCCCATTGTCTTACAGATTTAGTTATTCAGAATCTAATGCATAATTAATCCTGCATAATGATATGTGTTATATTATGTGTTGCTGTGCATTTTCTGGTAATACAGGTGTGTCCTCTTACATCTTTGCTTTTTTACAAATTTGGCACAACATGCAAAACACGGCTAAGCTGTTTTTCACATGTAGTGAGTGGATGAATTTTCAAGTTTTTGTTTGCCATAATAGAATATGTATAACGTAACATATTAAAGAAGCAAATTTAGAAAAATTATAAGGCATGGCTAAATCTCTGAGTCTATGGCAGAGGTTCTCAAACTCGGTCCTCGGGGGCACACACAGTGCATGTTTTGCAGGTCTCCTCACAGAATCACAAGTGAAATAATTAGCTCCACCTGTGGACCTTTTAAAATGTGTCAGTGAGTAATTACTACACCTGTGCACCTGCTGGGTTACCTGCAAAACATGCACTGTGTGTGCCCCCGAGGACCGAGTTTGAGAACCTCTGGTCTATGGCATGCAAAACTGTGCCATACATGGCGGGATATGGCAAAGATGTATGTGGACACATCTGTATGTTCTTTACCACTAGGGGTCACCATACCTTATGGTTTTGTTCTGTTTTGTGGTCAGGTGTATTAATTAGGGTTCTATTCCAACTTAATACACCTGTTGCCTGTGCTATGTAATTAGCCAAAGATCCAGCGTGCATTGCTGGAATATTAATGTTGTTTTCCTATCAAACCTGCCAGTCTTTGTATCCTGTGTTCCTGTTTAAGGGGGTCATTCCGAGTTGATCGCTCGCTAGCAGTTTTTAGCAGCGGCGCAAACGTTAAGCCGCCCTCTGGGAGTGTATCTTAGCTTAGCAGAAGTGCGAATGGTTGCAACGCAGAACGGCTATAAAAAAAATATTGTGCAGTTTCTGAGTAGCTTCAGACCTACTCAGCGCTTGCGATCACTTCAGACCATTCAGTTCTGGATTTGATGTCACAAACACGCCCTGCGTTTGCCCAGCCACGCCTGCGTTTTTCCTGGCACGCCTACGTTTTTTCGAGCACTCCCTGAAAACGGTCAGTTGACACCCAGAAACGCCCACTTCATGTCAATCACTCTGCGGCGGCCATTGTGACTGAAAAGCTTCGCTAGACCTTGTGTAAAAATGCACCATCCATTGTGAAAGTATGTCGTGTGTGCGCACTGTGCCGCATGGGCAGAAGTGGCGGATTTTTACTTAATCGCAGCGCAGTGAACATTTTCAGCTAGCGATCAACTTGGAATGACCCCCTAAATGTCAGTTTTCCAGACAAGTCTGCCAGCCTTGGTTTCTTGTGTTCCAGCCCTCTGTTACCTTCCAAATCTTGCCTGCAAATCATGTTCTCCGGTGTTCCTAAGTTTATGTTTAGGAATCACCACCAAGTTAAGTTTTTCATGTTTCAGTGATACCCAGTAAATATTTCTTTCAGTCTGCTGTGCCTGACATCATTCTTGGTCTCTTGCATGCTTCACCATCATAAAATAAACCTACCTGTTTTCTGCTATGATCTGTGACTTGGAGTTCTGTTTTGCATAAAGGGAGTTCCTAACAGAATGATCCAGCCTGACAAACAACTTTTGGACTCTTTTGCTAAAAACCTGTCTGCAGAACTCCCTGGAATTATTGGTCATGTTACACTCTCCTGTGAAAATGTTTCTTTGCTCTCCCTACAGACTGACATCACTTTGTTGTGTGCCCAAATTGCACAAATCCTCATGATTTTGCCTGAGTTTTTGTTGAAAGTTTCTGCCATTATTCAAGTGGATTCTCCTATCGATTTTTCAGTACAGCCAACAAAGGAATTCACTCCTGCACCTGAGAAAAGTGTGTCTGGTGATAATAATTAATTAAAGACGTCAATCTCACAAATGCCTGCAATTATTGTGCAACCAATTTGGAGATTAAAAAGGATTCAAGTGGCCCCCTTACAAAAACTGAAAGAGCCTTTTGCATTTCTGATCAATTGTGCCTGTACTGTGCCAGTCCTGAACATTTTCCTTTACTCCTGCCCTCTTCGTAGATCTAAGACTGGGGACAATGGAATCTGTTTTGCTTTGGGTAGGAAGTATTTATTTGCCAGTTCCACAAAAGAGTCCGATGTTTCAACCGCTGTTCAGTCTCCAGAAATGCAACCTGCTCCAGACACTGTCCAGACCCCAACCAGGGTATCTGATGATCAAACCAATGTTCAAATCTTAGCAGGGAAATCCAAGATTTTAGCCAAGGTACAGAACCTAGCAGGGGTATATGATATCCAAGCCAATGTCTTATCCTCTGTCCAGACCCCAGCAAAGGTTTCCAATGGTCAGGATGATGTTCTGCCCAATATCCAGAACTCAGCGGCAGTGTCCAAAATTTCTGTTTCTAGCACCCCAGGAGGGGAGTCCAGTCGAGTGACCCCAGGAGGGGAGTCCAGTCGAGTGACCCCAGGAGGGGAGTCCAGTCGAGTGACCCCAGGAGGGGAGTCCAGTCGAGTAAACCCAGGAGGGGAGTCCAGTCGAGTAAACCCAGGAGGGGAGTCCAGTCGAGTAAACCCAGGAGGGGAGTCCAGTCGAGTAAACCTAGGAGGGGAGTCCAGTCGAGTAACCCCAGGAGGAAAGTCCAGTCAAGTAACCCTGGGAGGGGAGTCTAGTCAAATAACCCAGGGAGTGAAGTCCAGTTGAGTGACCTCAGGAGGGGAGTCCAGTCAAGTAACCTCAGGAGGAAAGTCTAGTCAAGTAACCCCGGGAGGGGAGTATAGTTGAGTAACCCCAGGAGGGGAGTCCAGTCGAGTGACCCAAGGAGGGGAGTCCAATCAAGTAAACCCAGGAGGGGAGTCCAGTCAAATGACCCCAGGAGGGGAGTCCAGTCGAGTGACCCCAGGAGGGGAGTCCAGTTGAGTAAATCCAGGAGAGGAGTCCAGTCAAGTAAGCCCAGGAAGGGAGTCAAGTCAAGTAACCCCAGGAGGGGAGTCCAGTCGAGTAACCCAGGGAATGGAGTCCAGTTGAGTGACCTCAGGAGGGGAGTCTAGTCAAGTAACCCCAAGAGGGGAGTCTAGTTGAATAACCCCAGGAGGGGAGTTCAGTCAAGTAACCCCAGGAGGGGAGTCTAGTTGAGTAACCCCAGGAGGGGAGTCTAGTTGAGTAACCCCAGGAGGGGAGTCCAGTCGAGTAACCCCTGGAGGGGAGTCCAGTCGAGTTACCCCAGGAGGGGAGTCCAGTCGAGTAACCCCTGGAGGGGAGTCCAGTCGAGTAACCCCTGGAGGGGAGTCCAGTCGAGTAACCCCTGGAGGGGAGTCCAGTCGAGTAACCCCAAGAGGGGAGTCTAGTCAAGTAACCCCAAGAGGGGAGTCTAGTTGAATAACCCCAGGAGGGGAGTTCAGTCAAGTAACCCCAGGAGGGGAGTCCAGTCGAGAAACCCCAGGAAGGGAGTCCAGTTGAGAAGCCCTGCGAAGGGAGTCCAGTCGAATAACCTAGGGAGCGGAGTCCAGTCAAGTGACCTCAGGAGGGGAGTCCAGTCGAGTGACCTCAGGAGGGGAGTCCAGTCGAGTGACCTCAGGAGGGGAGTCCAGTCGAGTGACCTCAGGAGGGGAGTCCAGTCGAGAAACCCCAGGAAGGGAGTCCAGTTGAGAAGCCCTGCGAAGGGAGTCCAGTCGAATAACCTAGGGAGCGGAGTCCAGTCAAGTGACCTCAGGAGGGGAGTCTAGTCGAGTGACCTCAGGAGGGGAGTCCAGTCGAGTGACCTCAGGAGGGGAGTCCAGTCGAGTGACCTCAGGAGGGGAGTCCAGTCGAGTGACCTCAGGAGGGGAGTCCAGTCGAGTGACCTCAGGAGGGGAGTCCAGTCGAGTGACCTCAGGAGGGGAGTCCAGTCGAGTGACCTCAGGAGGGGAGTCCCCAGGAGGGAGTCCAGTCAAGTAACCCCAGGAGGGAGTCCATTCGAGTAACCCCAGGAGGGGAGTCCAGTTGAGTTAATCCAGGAAGGGAGTCCAGTTGAGAAACCCTGCGAAGGGAGTCCAGTCAAGTAATCCCGGGAGGGGAGTCCAGTCAAGTGACCCCAGGAGCGGAGTCCAGTCAAGTAACCTCAGGAGGGGAGTCCAGTCAAGTAACCTCAGGAGGGGAGTCCAGTCAAATAAACCTAGGAGGGGAGTCCAGTCAAGTAACCCCAGGAGGGGAGTTCAGTCGAGTTACCCCAGGAGAGGAGTCTAGTCAAGTAACCCCAGAAGGGAAGTTTCAGTCAAGTGACCTTAGATCGAGAGTTTAGTCAAGTAACCTCAGGAGAACAGTCTGGTCGAGTAACCCCAGGAGAAGAATCCAGTCGAGTAACCCCGGGAGGGGAGCCCAGTTGAGTGACCCCAGGAGGGGAGTCCAGTCGAGTGACCCAAGGAGGAGAGTCCAGTCAAGTAAACCCAGGAGGAGAGTCCAGTTGAGTAACCCCAGAAGGGGAGTCCATTTGAGTAACCCCAGGAGGGGAGTCCATTTGAGTAACCCCAGGAGGGGAGTCCAGTCGAGTAACCCCAGGAGGGGAGTCCAGTCAAATAAACCTAGTAGGTTAGTCCAGTCGAGTAAGCCTGGGAGGGGAGTCCAGTCGAGTAAGCCTGGGAGGGGAGTCCAGTCGAGTATCCCCGGGAGTGGAGTCAAGTTGAGTGACCCCATGAGTGGAGTCCTATTGAGTAAGCCCAGGAGGGGAGTCCAGTCAAATAAACCTAGTAGGGGAGTCCAGTCGAGTAAGCCTGGGAGGGGAGTCCAGTCGAGTAAGCCTGGGAGGGGAGTCCAGTCGAGTAAGCCTGGGAGGGGAGTCCAGTCGAGTATCCCCGGGAGGGGAGTCCAGTCGAGTATCCCCGGAAGTGGAGTCAAGTTGAGTGACCCCAGGAGGGGAGTCCAGTCAAGTAACCTTAGGAGGGGAGTCCAGTCGAGTAAACCTAGGAGAGGAGTCCAGTCGAGTAAACCTAGGAGAGGAGTCCAGTCGAGTAACCCCAGGAGGGGTGTCCAGTCGAGTAACCCCAGGAGGGGAGTCCAGTCGAGTAACCCCAGGAGGGGAGTCCAGTCGAGTAACCCCAGGAGGGGAGTCCAGTCGAGTAACCCCAGGAGGGGAGTCCAGTCGAGTGACCCCAGGAGGAGAGTCCAGTCGAGTGACCCCAAGAGGGGAGTCTAGTCAAGTAACCCCAAGACAGGAGTCTAGTCAAGTAACCCCAAGAGGGGAGTCTAGTCAAGTAACCCCAAGAGGAGTCTAGTCAAGTAACCCCAAGAGGGGAGTCTAGTTGAATTACCCCAGGAGGGGAGTTCAGTCGAGTAACCCCAGGAGGGGAGTCTAGTCGAGTAACCCCAGGAAGGGAGTGCAGTCGAGAAGCCCTGCAAAGGGAGTCCAGTCGAATAACCCAGTGAGTGGAGTCCAGTCGAGTGACCTCAGGAGGGGAGTCCAGTTGAGTAACCCCAGGAGGGGAGTCCAGTTGAGTAACCCCAGGAGGAGAGTCCAGTTGAGCAACCACAGGAAGGGAGTCCAGTTGAGAAACCCTGCGAAGGGAGTCCAGTCAAGTAATCCTGGGTGGGGAGTCCAGTCAAGTAATCCTGGGTGGGGAGTCCAGTCAAGTAACCTCAGGAGGGGAGTCCAGTCAAATAAACCTAGGAGGGAAGTCCAGTCAAGTAACCCCAGGAGGGGAGTCCAGTCGAGTTACCCCAGGAGAGGAGTCTAGTCAAGTAACCCCAGGAGGGAAGTTTCAGTCAAGTGACCTTAGAACGAGAGTTTAGTCAAGTAACCTCAGGAGAACAGTCCAGTTGAGTAACCCCAGGAGAAGAATCCAGTCGAGTAACTCCGGGAGGGGAGCCCAGTTGAGTGACCCCAGGAGGGGAGCCCAGTTGAGTGACCCCAGGAGGGGAGTACAGTCAAGTAAACCCAGGAGGGGAGTCCAGTTGAGTAACCTCAGCAGAGGAGTCCAGTCGAGTAACCCCAGGAGGGGAGTCCAGTCGAGTAACCCCAGGAGGGGAGTGCAGTCGAGTAACCCCAGGAGGGGAGTGCAGTCGAGTAACCCCAGGAGGGGAGTCCAGTCGAGTAAGCCCAGGAGGGGAGTCCAGTCAAATAAACCTAGTAGGGGAGTCCAGTCGAGTAAGCCTGGGAGGGGAGTCCAGTCGAGTAACCCCAGGAGGGGAGTCCAGACGAGTAACCCCAGGAGGGGAGTCCTATTGAGTAAGCCCAGGAGGGGAGTCCTGTCGAGTAAGCCCGGGAGGGGAGTCCTGTCGAGTAAGCCTGGGAGGGGAGTCCAGTCGAGTAAGCCTGGGAGGGGAGTCCAGTCGAGTAAGCCTGGGAGGGGAGTCCAGTCGAGTAAGCCTGGGAGGGGAGTCCAGTCGAGTATCCCCGGGAGGGGAGTCCAGTCGAGTATCCCCAGGAGTGGAGTCAAGTCGAGTGACCCCAGGAGGGGAGTCCAGTCAAGTGACCTCAGGAGGGGAGTCCAGTCGAGTAAACCCAGGAGAGGAGTCCAGTCAAGTAAACCCAGGAGAGGAGTCCAGTCGAGTAAACCCAGGAGAGGAGTCCAGTCGAGTAACCCCTGGAGGGGAGTCCAGTCGAGTAACCCCTGGAGGGGAGTCCAGTCGAGTAACCCCTGGAGGGGAGTCCAGTCGAGTAACCCCAGGAGGGGTGACTTGCCAGTACCTTGAAGAGATTTCATGTGTTGCTGGTCCCATGGGGAACTTCATGTCCTGCTGGTCAGTCCAGAGGAAGGATTGTCTGCCGGCCATGGAACTTCCCTTGCCTTGGTTTCTTGTGTTCCAGCCCTCTGTAACCTTCCAAGTCTTGCCTGCAAACCATGTTCTCCTGTGTTTCTAAGTTTATTTTTAGGATTCACCACCAAGTTTTTCATGTTTCAGTGATACCCTGTAAATATTTATTTCAGTCTGCTGTGCCTGACATCATTCTTGTTCTCCCGCATGGTTCACCATCATAAAATAAACCTACCTGTTTTCTGCTATGATCTGTGACTTGGAGTTCTGTTTTGCATAAAGGGAGTTCCTAACAATATGACGGATCAATCTAAAGCCTTAACATTGGAAGTGATTTTTAGAAAGCTATTAAATTTGAAAAAGAAGGAAGTGGACTTCCATTTACATAGTGTGTATATCAGTGATAATTTTCAGGCTAACATGATTACTTGCAGGATTCAAATAAGAAATTGCCCTTCAATTGGCCAATTCAATCAAACCTTTTGAAAATGCTGGATATCGATTTTGATTGTGCTTATTTGACTTAATTCTTTTGGTGATAGAACAATCTAAAGAGGAGGTTCTGGCTACACTAGAAAACATTGCCATGTTTGAGACCCGGCATTTACCCCTACTTGAAACAGAAGTGGAAACGGACAGGCTTGGGAAATTGAATAATCAGATCATTCAGTATAAAAGAGATCTGATTAAGTTCAAAAGAGAAAAACTAAGAAAGGTTGAACTTGATTATGGAAATCTTTAAGTATATCGCTGGTTGATTGTCAAAAACACCTCCGAATGTAAAAAAACGTTTCTTTAGACGACAGAAAACTCACAGAGCTGGGTATGACACGGATTCCTCGCAATGTGGCACAAGCACAGCAAGTGATGCTGAAAAGCCCATTTCACTGTGAGGTAAAGAACAGGTCCCTTTATGTGCTACCACTCACAGAAAAGCAAAAAACGCCCTAGCAAGCAGGAGAAGCAGCCAATGCAAAAGAGGATGCTCATGGAAAAAACCATCTCAGAATCCAAGGTGATAATAATTAACCTCTTCTATCACATTTTGAGCACCAGCAAAGTGAGCCTTCTGAGTAAGGGGCTGATTTCTCATACGTCCTAGAGGATGCTGGGGTCCACTTAAATACCATGGGGTATAGACAGTTCCGCAGGAGCCATGGGCACTTTAAGACTTTTTCAGAGTGTGAACTGGCTCCTCCCGCTATGCCCCTCCTCCAGACCTCAGTTTAGAAAATGTGCCCAAGCAGACTGGTCGCACTCTAGTGGAGCTCTACTGAGTTTCACTAAAAGACTTTATGTTAGGTTTTTTATTTTCAGGGAGACTGCTGGCAACAGTCTCTGCTTCGTGGGACTTAGGGGGAAGAAGTAGGAACCAACTTCCTAAAGAGTTTCATGGCTCTGCTTCTGCTGACAGGACACCATTAGCTCCTGAAAGGGTACCGAACACTAGCTGCGGCTATGCGCTCACTCCCACAGCACGCCATCACCCCCCTAACAAAGCCAGAAGTCAGAAGACTGGTGAGTAGTTTTACCGGAGTTCTTCAAGAGGGACCTCCGGTCATCGTGACAGCTCAAGGTACCGCACAGCAGGTGGGAATGCTGAGCGAGCATGCTATCCATAACACAGCTCAAAACAGGGTGAAGGGCACGAGGGGGGGGGGGGGCCCTGAGCAGCATGAAACCTACTCTTAAACTGGCAAAAGGTAGCATATGATGCTGTGGCACAGTCCTACACCCCCGCCAGTATAAAGAATTTGGTGATGAATTCTGAGGGGAAACGCGCCATTGCAGGGGGTGGGGCTTCCTCCTCAGTCAGCCAGCACACTGCTCAGCGCCATTTTCTCCAAGCAAGCTGCAGTGGTCCTCCTCCACTTCTGAATCAAGTATCAGGGTGCAAAAAGGGGGGGCAGAGTGTAATTTGGTGCTCAATTAGACTATTGGCATTATAAAAGCGCTAAAGGTCTCTGTGGACATTTTAATGTCACAGGGATTTTAGTCATTGGCGCTGAGTTGTGAGCTGGCAAATCCCTTCTGTTTCCTTCTGACAGATTTCACTGTGGGTCTGTCGCTTAGAAGCCCCGGAGTGTCTGTGGTGTTTGTGCATGTGTGGTACATGTCTGAGGCAGGGAGCTCTTCCCCTGAGGGAGCCATTTTAGGGACACAGAGTTGTAATGTGGTGGCGCTGCCGGCACACCACGAGCCTGAATGGGTGAAAGAATTACGTGATAGTGTGAATCATATTAGTAAGAGATTGGATAAGACTGAGTCTCATGCAGAAACCTGGAAAAAATCCGTGGAAGATGTGATTTTTAATAGTTCTGCTTTTTCATCCACAGGGGATCTCTCTGGTACACATAAAAGGTCATTTGCAAAAATAGTACAAACTGATACCGACACGGACTCTGATTCTTGTGCCGACACTAGTGATTCCAGGGGAATAGATCCAGAGTTAGCAAAAAACATTCAATACATGATTGTTGCTATAAAGGAGGTGTTAGAAGTTACAGAGGCCCCTCCTTTACCACAGGAGAAGGCTTATTTTTGTAAGGAAAATAAAATTAATGTAACTTTTCCTCCATCTCATGAGCTGAACAGTCTCTTTGAGGTAGACTGGGCAAATCCTGAAAAGAAATTTCAGGTTCCTAAAAGAATTCAGGAGCTTATCCTCTACCTGCAGAGGACAGGAAAAGGTGGGAGTCACCCCCTGTTTTAGACAGTGCCCTGTCGAGGTTAACAAAAAAGGTGATTCTCCCTGTGCCTGGGACGGCTTCACTTAAGGAGCCGGCAGACCGCAAGTTGGAGACTACGTTAAAATCTTTTTATGTGGCCAATGGGACATTACTCAGGCCTACCATTGCCTGTGCGTGGGTGAGTAATGCTATTGAAAAGTGGTCAGAAAACTTGTCATCAGACATTGACACAATAGATAGAAGCGAGATACTCCTAACTAGTGATGTGCACTGGAAATTTTTCAGGTTTTGGTTTTGGATTCGGTTCTACGGCCGTGTTTTGGATTCGGACGCATTTTGGAAAAACCTCTGTTAAATTTTTTTTCGGATTTGGGTGTGTTTTGGATTCGGGTGTTTTTTTTTTTTCAAAAAACCCTCAAAAACAGCTTAAATCATAGAATTTGGGGGTAATTTTGATCCCATAGTATTATTAACCTCAATAACCATAATTTCCACTCATTTCCAGTCTATTCTGAACACCTCACAATATTATGTTTAGTCCTAAAATTTGCACCAACGTCGCTGGATGACTAAGCTAAGCGACCCAAGTGGGCGGCACAAACACCTGGCCCATCTAGGAGTGGCACTGCAGTGTCAGACAGGATGGCACTTAAAAAAATTGGCCCCAAACAGCACATGATGCAAAGAAAACAGAAAAAGTAGTGCACTGTGGTCGCCGGATGGCTAAGCTAAGTGACACAAACACCTTAATATCATAGGAATTATTCATTCTAATCAATGGTATTATTGGTCCAAATCACTGGAAGAAAATGACAAAATCATTATTGGTCCAAATCACTGGAAGAAAATGACAAAATCACTGGAATTAAATGGCAGTAATGTTGGGAATTATATCAAATGGCAGTACCACTGGACATATACGGAAGTGTCAGACAGTATGGCACTTAAAAAAATAGTCCCCAAACAGCACATGATGCAAAGAAAAGAGAAAAAGAGGTGCACTGTGGTCGCTGGATGGCTAAACTAAGCGACACAAACACCTCAATATCACAGGAATTATTTGTTCTAATCAATGGTATTATTGGTCCAAATCACTGGAATTATTTGGCAAGGACACTGTAATTAATAATTATAAATCACTGATATTAATTGGTAAAATCTCGCTATCGCCTGCCTAGTGAAGTGGAATCTAGATGGGATTTTGTACCGGGGACACAATAACTTCATCAATTGTCTAAATCCCAATGCACTAATGGCGGAAAACGGGCGCACGTCTAACAGCGCACTGATTATACTGAGAACTGATTATAGTGATCACTGATGATACTACGGAGAACTGACACTGAGCAGCGAGAACAGCACTGGACTATTGTACTGTAGTATACTGGTCACCACAATGCAGCACTGACACTGAGCACGGATATTAAGCACTGATCAGGATACTAGAAGTGACACGGTGCAGCAAGATAACGCTATGGACTACTGTACTGTACTACTATATACTGGTGGTCACCACAATGCAGCACTGTACTACTATATACTGGTCACAACAATGCAGCACAGATATTGAGCACTGATCAGGAGAATAGAAGTGACACAGAGCAGCAAGATACAGCAATGGCCTACTGTACTGTACTACTATATACTGGTGGTCAACAAAATGCTGCACTGTACTACTATATACTGGTCACACAACAATGCAGCACAGATATGGATACTAGAAGTGACACAGAGCTGCAAGATACAGCAATGGCCTACTGTACTGTACTACTATATACTGGTGGTCACCACAATGCAGCACTGTACTACTATATACTGGTCACACAACAATGCAGCAGATATTGAGCACTGATCAGGATACTAGAACTGAGTCTGACACAGAGCTGCAAGATACAGCAATGGCCTACTGTACTGTACTACTATAATATACTGGTGGTCCCCACAATGCAGCACACTGAGCGCAGATATTGAGATTTTCAGGCAGAGAACGTAGCCACGTCCTCTCCGATCAATCTACAATGCACGAGTGAAAATGGCGGCGACACACGGTTCTTTATATGGAATACGAATCTCACGAGAATCCGATAGCGGGATGATGACGTTCGGCCTCGTTTGGGTTAACCGAGCAAGGCAGGAAGATCCGAGGCTGCTTTGGACCCGTGTAAAACACGTGAATTTCGGGGGGGGGGGGGGTTCGGATCTTGACGAACCGAACCCGCTCATCTCTACTTCTAACGTTAGGTCATATCAAAGACACTGCTGCGTATATGCTAGAAGCCATGAAAGATATTGGTCTCTTGGGATCAAGAGCCGCTACCATGGCAATCTCAGCATGGAGGACGTTGTGGATTTGCCAATGGCATCCTGACGCAGATTCCAAAAGGAACATGGAGGCTCTCCCGTACAAAGGTGAGGCCTTGTTTGGAGATGGGCTGGATGCTTTAGTTTCTGCGGCTACCGCGGGTAAGTTGACATTCTTGCCTTATGCTCCTGCACCGGCGAAAAAGACACATCACTCTCAGATGCAGTCCTTTCGGCCCAATAGATAAAAAAGGGTAAAGGTTCCCCTTTCTTTGCGGGTAGAGGAAGGGTAAAAGGAAAAAAGCCCACAGTGTCTCCGGGATCACAGGAGCAGAAATCAACCTCTGCTTCTGCCAAACCTTCAGCATGACGCTGGGACTCCCATGCGGGAGTCCGCTCAGGTGGGGGCACATCTGAAACTTTTCAGTCACTTCTGGGTTCAATCTGGCCTGGACCCGTGGGTCATACAAATAGTGTCCCATGGGTACAAACTGGAGTTTCAAGACATTCCCCCATGCCGATTTTTCAAATCGGCCTTACCAGCTTCTGTCCCGGACAGGGAAGTGGTTGCAGCAGCAATACAAAAATTGTGTCAGGATCAAGTCATTGTCCTGGTTCCCTTGTTACAACAAGGAGAAGGGTTTTATTGAAGCCTATTTGTAGTTCCGATGCCGGACGGCTCGGTCAGACCGATTCTAAACCTGAAAAATCTGAATCTTTACCTGCAAAGGTTCAAGTTCAAGATGGAATCTCTGAGGGCAGTGTTTCCAATCCGGAGGAGGGGGAATTCATGGTGTCAGTGGACATAAAAGATGCCTACTTACATGTTCCCATTTATCCTCCTCATCAAGCTTATCTGAGATTCGCAGTGCAGGATTGTCATTACCAATTTCAGACGTTGCCGTTCGGACTCTCCATGGCACCGAGGGTGTTCACCAAGGTGATGGCGGAGATGATGGTCCTCCTTCAACAGCAAGGAGTCAATATAATTCCTTACCTGGACGATCTCCTGATTAAAGCGAGATCCAGGGAAAAGCTGGTGCAGAACATTGCACTCTCCCTGATAGTACTTCAACATCACGGTTGGATCATAAATTTTCCAAAGTCACAATTGGAACCGACGACAAGATTGTCCTTTCTGGGGATGATACTGGACACAGAAGTACAGAGGGTATTTCTTCCAGTAGAAAAGGCTCTGTAAATCCAGAGAATGGTCAAACAAATTCTAAAACCAACAAGAGTGTCGATTCATCAATGCATTCGGGTGTTGGGGACGATAGTAGTGGCCTACGAAGCCATACAGTTTGGCCGATTCCATGCCAGAGTATTCCAGTGGGACCTATTGGATAAGTGGTCCGGATCCCATCTACACATGCATCAGAGGATAATTGTCACGATCCAGGTAATTCCTTATCAGTATTCACCTTCCAAATGCCTCCTGAGACTGTCCCAGTGTTCCAAGCCTGGATTCCATCTGCACTGTCTGCATGCAGCACGCTGCATCTCTTTGTCTCTAATCTCCTTACTGTGATTCTGGCAGCATCAGGGTTAAGTTTCACATGCAAGTTACAAACAATCTTTCCCTCCAAAAGCTAGCATGGGCGCAGCCATGTTTTCCTAATCACGTGATACCTTTCAGCCTATCAGCTGCACTCTGCTCTCAGCCTGATTACCCAGCAGCTGCACTCTGGTCTCTGGTTAATCAGCCAGCCAATCCCTGTTTCCCAGCTGGTATAAATATCTTGTTCCTGGGCTGGAAAGGTGGTCAGTGCTTCAATTGTCTTCAGTGATCCCAGTGTGCAGTCCTCCCATGGACTTTCTCTGCAGTACAGCCTGACTCTGCAGTGTCCCATCATTGCATCCTGTGACTGGCAGTTACCGACACCAGCTTCCAGCAGTGCTCTGCCCTGCCAGTAACCATCAGTGTTCCGCCATCGATCCCAAGTCACCATCGGTGTTCCGCCATCGATCCCAAGTCTCCATCGGTGTTCCGCCATCGATCCCAAGTCTCCATCGGAGTTCCGCCATCGATCCCAAGTCTCCATCGGTGTTCCGCCATCGATCCCAAGTCTCCATCGGTGTTCCGCCATCGATCCCAAGTCTCCATCGGTGTTCCGCAATCGATCCCAAGTCTCCATCGGTGTTCCGCCATCGATCCCAAGTCTCCATCTGTGTTCCGCCATCGATCCCAAGTCTCCATCGGTGTTCCGCCATCGATCTCCAGTAACCATCGGTGTTCCGCCATCGATCCCAAGTCACCATCGGTGTTCCGCCATCGATCCCAAGTCACCATCGGTGTTCCGCCATCGATCCCAAGTCACCATCGGTGTTCCGCCATCGATCCCAAGTCTCCATCGGTGTTCCGCCATCGATCCCAAGTCTCCATCGGTGTTCCGTCATCGATCCCAAGTATTTCTCTGAACTGTGATTCCTGTTACCTGTACCAAGTCATCAGTATTCCTCTGAACTGTGTTTAATAAACCTTTGAACTTTCCTTCGTTGTCTTGGTCACGCCTTCGGGCATTTGTTCTAAAGGTTCCCTGCATGTCTAAGAACCCTGTACTGCCTCCCAGGTACACATATACCTCAGCCCCTACAACTGAGGCTTCCCCCTGGTCAGCACCAGCCCTCAGTTGTGACAGTAAGCACTGACCTCATGGATCCGTCCGGAGACCAGGTCCAAGCGACCAGGCCGATGCAAGAACTTGCAGCCTGCCTTGAACGTCAGGAGACTGCACAGGGCCATGTGATTCGCTGTCTCCAGGATCTCTCCTCTCGGCTGGATGGAATACAAGTAACCCTCCGTGGTTCAGGGGCGTCCAGTGTGCCGACTGCAGTACCTTTGGTGGTATCCCCACCCACCATTCCTGTTTCTGCTCTTTGTCTCCATTTACCGACACCTGCCAAGTTTGATGGTTCCCCAAAAGCCTGTCGGGGTTTCCTAAATCAGTGTGAGATATATTTCAAGTTACAGCCTGGCAGTTTCCCAACTGACCGCACCAAGGTTGCTTACATCATCTCCCTCCTCAGTGGCTCCGCCCTCGATTGGGCATCACCTCTATGGGAGAAGTCTGATGTCCTGCTCTCTTCATACACAGATTTCATGGCAACCTTCAGGCGCATGTTTGATGAACCAGGTCGTGTGACCTCTGCCTCCTCTGATATCCTCCGGCTACGTCAGGGGACACAAACAGTCGGTAAATATCTGGTACTGTACCAGATCCTAGTGTCCGAACTTTCCTCAGCCCTAGAAGGGGCGTCTGTGTCTACAGCCCAAGAAGGGGCGTCTGTGTCTACAGCCCAAGTTGGGGCGTTCGTTTCTGCAACCCCAGGAGGGGTATCCAATGTTCAAGCTCTAGTAGGGGCATATGAGTCTTCTCAAAAAGGAGTTTCTGATCTGTCAGCCCCAGGAGGGGTGCTGGAGAAAACAACCCTGAGAGAGGTGTCTGATTCGTCAACCCCAGGTGGGGTCACCAAAGTTTCAGCCCCAAGGGAAGTATCCAGAGCCAAGTTCCCAGATGGAAATTTTTGTGCTACAGATGCAGTTATGAACTCCTGTTTGCCGTCTTCAGAGAGCACCACCCTGTTGGCATCCAGCATGGACCAGGTCCAGGATGGTCTAACTGAACACTCAGATACCACTCATTCCGGTTCTAACCGGATTCTGACTCTTTCAAATCCAGCTGATTCTACAGTCTCCAAACTCAATCCTGTCCTATCCGTCGGCCCAAAGTCTCCGCCGGTCTCAGCCGGTTCAAGTTTGTCTGGACTCAATCTGGTCTCGTCCATAGGTCCAGTACAGTCTCATCTGGTTCCAGCCAGTTCAAGTTCATCAGGATTCAATCTAGATCCTTCCGTTTGTTCAGGTAAAGAATTTATAAGAAGTGTCCTGGGGCCACTCCTAAAGGAGGGGGTGCTGTCACGATCCAGGTAATTCCTTATCAGTATTTACCTTCCAAATGCATCCTGAGACTGTCCCAGTGTTCCAAGCCTGGATTCCATCTGCACTGTCTGCATGCAGCACGCTGCATCTCTTTGTCTCTAATCTCCTTACTGTGATTCTGGCAGCATCAGGGTTAAGTTTCACATGCAAGTTACAAACAATCTTTCCCTCCAAAAGCTAGCATGGGCGCATCCATGTTTTCCTAATCACGTGATACCTTTCAGCCTATCAACTGCACTCTGCTCTCAGCCTGATTACCCAGCAGCTGCACTCTGGTCTCTGGTTAATCAGCCAGCCAATCCCTGTTTCCCAGCTGGTATAAATATCTTGTTCCTGGGCTGGAAAGGTGGTCAGTGCTTCAATTGTCTTCAGTGATCCCAGTGTGCAGTCCTCCCATGGACTTTCTCTGCAGTACAGCCTGACTCTGCAGTGTCCCATCATTGCATCCTGTGACTGGCAGTTACCGACACCAGCTTCCAGCAGTGCTCTGCCCTGCCAGTAACCATCGGTGTTCCGCCATCGATCCCAAGTCACCATCGGTGTTCCGCCATCGATCCCAAGTCTCCATCGGTGTTCCGCCATCGATCCCAAGTCTCCATCGGTGTTCCGCCATCGATCCCAAGTCTCCATCGGTGTTCCGCCATCGATCCCAAGTCTCCATCGGTGTTCCGCCATCGATCCCAAGTCTCCATCGGTGTTCCGCCATCGATCCCAAGTCTCCATCGGTGTTCCGCCATCGATCCCAAGTCTCCATTGGTGTTCCGCCATTGATCTCCAGTAACCATCGGTGTTCCGCCATCGATCCCAAGTCACCATCGGTGTTCCGCCATCGATCCCAAGTCACCATCGGTGTTCCGCCATCGATCCCAAGTCACCATCGGTGTTCCGCCATCGATCCCAAGTCTCAATCGGTGTTCCGCCATCGATCCCAAGTCTCCATCGGTGTTCCGCCATCGATCTCCAGTAACCATCGGTGTTCCGCCATCGATTCCAAGTCACCATCGGTGTTCCGTCATCGATCCCAAGTATTTCTCTGAACTGTGATTCCTGTTACCTGTACCAAGTCATCAGTATTCCTCTGAACTGTGTTTAATAAACCTTTGAACTTTCCTTCGTTGTCTTGGTCACGCCTTTGGGCATTTGTTCTAAAGGTTCCCTGCATGTCTAAGAACCCTGTACTGCCTCCCAGGTACACATATACCTCAGCCCCTACAACTGAGGCTTCCACCTGGTCAGCACCAGCCCTCAGTTGTGACAATAATCCTGTCACCCAAAGCCAGAATTTCGCTCCTGTGGTGGCTACACAGTTCTTACCTCCTAGAGGGATGCAGGTTTGGGATTCAAGACTGGATCCTGGTGACCACGGATGCAAGTCTCCGAGGCTGGGGAGCAGTCACACGGGGAGAGCTTCCAAGGAAGATGGTGAAGTCAAGAAACTTGTCTTCACATAAACGTTCTGGAGTTGAGAGCCATTTACAACAGCCTTCTGCAAGCGGTTCATCTTCTTCAAGATCAACCCGTACAGATCCAGTCGGACAATGTAACAGCAGTCGCATACATAAACTGTCAGAGCGGAACGAAAAGCAGAGCGGCAAAGGCAGAGGTGTCAAAGATCCTCCTCTGGGCAGAAAGACATGCAAAAGCTCTGTCAGCAATTTTCATTCCGGGAGTGGACAACTGGGAAGCAGACTTTCCTAGCAGACACAATCTCCATCCAGGAGAATGGGGCCTCCACCAAGAAGTCTTCGCAGAGTTGGCAGGTCTTTGGAGAATTCCTCAAGTAGACATGATGACATCTCGTCTCAACAATAAGCTTCAGAAATATTGGGGGTCATTCCGAGTTGTTCGCTCGGTAAAAATCTTCGCATCGCAGCGATTTTCCGCTTAATGCGCATGCGCAATGTCCGCACTGCGACTGCGCCAAGTAAATTTGCTATGCACTTAGGAATTTTACTCACGGCATTTTCATCGTTCTGGCGATCGTAATGTGATTGACAGGAAATGGGTGTTACTGGGCGGAAACAGGCCGTTTTATGGGCGTGTGGGAATAAACGCTACCGTTTCCGGAAAAAACGCAGGAGTGGCCGGAGAAACGGGGGAGTGTCTGGGCGAACGCTGGGTTTGTTTGTGACGTCAAACCAGGAACGACAAGCACTGAACTGATCGCAGATGCCGAGTAAGGTTGAAGTTACTCAGAAACTGCTATGACTTGTGTAATCGCAATATTGCGAATCTTTCGTTCACAATTTTACTATGCTAAGATTCACTCCCAGTAGGCGGCGGCTTAGCGTGTGCAATGCTGCTAAAAACGGCTTGCGAGCGAACAACTCGGAATGACCCCCCATTGTTCCAGGTCGAGAGACCCTCAAGCAATAGCAGTGGATGCACTAGTGACCCAGTGGGTGTTTCGGTCGGTATATGTCTACCCTCCACTTCCACTGATACCAAAAGTTCTCAAAATCATAAGAAGAACAGGAGTTCAAGTGATACTCATTGTCCCAGACTGGCCAAGGAGGGCTTGGTATCCAGATCTTCAGGAGTTACTCATAGAAGATCCTTGGCCTCTTCCTCTTCACGAGGACCTGCTGCAGCGTGTATGAAGACTTACCGCGGCTACGTTTGACGGCATGGCTGTTGAGCGCCGAATCCTAGCCCGAAAGGGTTTTCCCAAAGAAGTAATTCCCACTCTTATTCAGGCCAGGAAAGGAGTAACGTCTAAACATTACCACCGTATTTGGAGAAAATATGTGTCTTGGTGTGAAACCAAGAAGGCTCCAATGGAAGAGTTTCAGTTAGGACGTTTTCTCCTTTTTCTCCAGGCAGGTGTGGATGCGGGCTACGATTGGGTTCAATCAGGGTCCAGATTTTGAACTTATCTGTTTTCTTTCAGAAACAATTGGCCTCCCTTCCAGAAGTTCAGACATTCATGAAAGGGGTGCTGCACATACAACCTCCATTTGTGCCTCCTGTGGCACCATGGGATCTTAACGTGGTGTTGCAGTTCCTTCAATCGGATTGGTTTAACCTCTCCAGGAGATAAAGTTGAAGTTTCTCACTTGGAAAGTGGTCATGCTGTTGGCCTTGGCATCCGCAAGAAGGGTGTCTGAGTTAGGGGCCTTGTCTCACAAGAGCCCTTACTTGATATTCCATGAAGATAGAGCTGAGCAGAGAACTCATCAGTAATTTCTTCCAAATGTGGTTTCTTCTTTCCATATAAACCAACCTATTGTGGTGGCAGTGGCTACTGACACCATGATTGCTTCAAAGTCTCTAGATGTGGTCAGGGCTTTGAGAATCTATGTCGCAAGAATGGCTCGGATACGAAAAACAGAGGCTCTGTTTGTCCTTTATGCTCCCAACAAGATTGGGTGTCCTGCTTCTAAGCAGACTATTGCGCGCTGGATCAGAGGTACGATTCAGCACGCTCATTCTATGGCAGGTTTGCCAATACCGAATTCAGTGACTGCCCATTCTACTACTAAGGTGGGCTCATCTTGGGCGGCTGCTCGGGGGGTCTCGGCATTACAACTTTGCCGAGCAGCTACTTGGTCAGGGGCAAACACGTTTGCTAAGTTTTACAAGTTTAACACCTTGGCCGTTGAGGACCTACAGTTTGGTCAATCGGTGCTGCAGGGTCATCCACACTCTCCCGCCCGTACTGGAGCTTTGGTATAACCCCATGGTACTGAAGTGGACCCCAGCATTCTCTAGGACGTATGAGAAAACAGGATTTTAATACCTACTGGTAAATCCTTTTCTCCTAGTCCGTAGAGGATGCTGGGCACCCAGCCCAGTGCGTACTTTACCTGCAGTTGTTAATTTGTTAAAAATGTTTTCAGCACGGTTGCTGTAATGTTCATGCCCATTGGCATGTGTTTTGTTGAATGCCATGTGTGCAGCATGGTTGAAGTGTGAGCTGGTATGAATCTCACCATTAACTTAAAAAAGTAAATCCTTTTCTCGAAATGTCCGTCTCCCTGGGCACAGTTCCTATACTGAGGTCTGGAGGAGGGGCATAGAGGGAGGAGCCAGTTCGCACTCTGAAAAAGTCTTAAAGTGCCCATTGCTCCTGCGGAACCATCTATATTCCATGGTACTGAAGTGGACCCCAGCATCCTCTACGGACTAGGAGAAAAGGATTTACCGGTAGGTATTAAAATCCTGTTTTTGTTCCTTGTGCCTTTCAATGAATCACATTGGCGAGTCAAGAAGCATTGTATACAATGACAATTCAAATTTAAATATTTTTTTTACAAAACGGAAACTGTTAATAATGAACAGACTGATAATATTCCACCCAAGTTGCTTCCCTTAGCAAAAAGATTGTTGTTTGAACCTTTGTCTTCAAATGCTTCAATTAAATTCTTTATGTGGATTCTAGATCAGGAGACAAGTTCACATAGAGAATATATGTCTACTCAACGGGGTAAGCTAACACAATTAGAACGGGAATTGTTTTAGAATCTAAAGGATAATGGCCAATTGATTATTTGTGCTGCAGATAAGGGAGGCAGGGTGGTCCTGCAGAATCTTCAGGATTATAAGGATGAAATCATGCGTCAATTAAGTGATGAAGTAGTGTATATTAAATTGAGCAGAGACCCCACTTTGATGTTTGTCAAAGAGCTAAAAGATTTGTTGAAATTATCATTAGATGATAACATCATTAATAAGTAATTTTTTTACATATTCTACCCTGAGTATCCCATAATGCCCATCCTATATACTCTCCCGAAGATCCAGATGCGACTTACTCCACCACCAGGACGTCCAATAATATTGGCGCTTGGCACACTGTTCCAACCAATGGCTATCTTTTAGATTCAATTATGCACTCTCTGATCCAAGACCATCCAAATGACTTGCTGGACACTACATCTGTGTTGAACAAATTTAATGAGCTTGGTCATACCAGTTCAGATGTTTGGCTCGTAACAGCTGATGTTACATGTCTTTATACTATCATCCCACACGGGGAGAGTTTAAAAGCTATTTGACCATTACTGAGTGACAAAAGTTCATACGATATGTCACACATAGAGATTATTTTATTTATGCTAGAAATGTTGTTAATAAAAAATGTCTTTATGTTTGACAGTAATTATTATCTACAGATGAGGGGGGTGTACCATGGGCTCTGCCGTGGCAACTACATATACCAATGCCTACATGTTTCTGATTGAACATGAGTCTTTTTTGCTCGGAAAGAAATTGCTTCTAAGATTTTGTTTTACACACGTTGCATAGATGACTTGATGTTCATTTGGCCAGAGTCACAGGCAGAGCTCATAGACTTGTTGAGTAAGCAGAATGAGTCAACATCCCTTGTGAAATTTACCTATGTAATGAGTAAACAAGAGATGAATTTCCTACATGAGAAAATCTGTTTTCTGGAAGGCAATCTTCTTACTACAGTTTATACGAAAGATACTGACCGCAGCACCATTTCACATAATAAGAGTTGTCACCCGCATAGTCCTAGTAAGAACGGCTTACCCCTTTCCCAAATGATACGTATTAGGTTAATACAGAGCAGTATTGATCTAGCTAAAGAACAGTTGGATACATTTATATTGAAATTTGTCAAAACAGATTATTCATTACATGAGTAAAATGTAGCCAAGGTTAAAGTCCTGGCAATGAATCGTAATTCTCTACTGAAAAAGAAAATCACGTATGCCCCTAAACAAAAATAACCATGGGTGACACAATACAATGGCTCATCTTCAGCTATTAACCGTATTTCTAAATCACATTGGTCCATAATAAAATCACATAAAGATCTGGGGTTACAGATTACAGATTTAATGCATGCTATTCTAGATCGCACAATTTGCATATTCATTTGGTAAAAACTGACATCTCAGGTATGCCGAGGATAGAGGGGGTCTAAAAATTTATTGGCTAAGAAAAAAAACAGGTTGTTTTAAGTGCTACTACACTACCTCTGTTTTTTTGCTTACAGGCAATACATTTTAACCATACTCATATAAGAAAAGTTTTCATATACAGCATCATTTGACATGCAAAAGCTTTTTTGTTATCTATCAAATAATCTGCCCTTGCAGTCTACATTACATTGGCAAGACCAAGCGTAAATTCAAAGAGAGAATGTCAGCACACAGGTCATCTATTAGACTAGCTTAAGAGAGTGGTAAAAGCGAACAACCTATAGCCCCCGACTTCATCACAGCTAAACACAATCTATCAAGCCTGTGATACAGGATGATCGATCATATTTCTCCATTATGGAGGAGAGGAAATAGAGATAAGATCCTGCTTAAAAGAGAAGCACTTTGGATTCACAAGCTAGATGTGCTACATCCTAAGGGGTTGAATGATATGCTTTCTCTATCATGATTTTTATGATTTACCATTGTGGCATTTTATACTAATGACCATTATCTCTCCAATGCCATGTTAATTGGGTGTGTGACTACAGCTATGTCATTGCCAGTACAAACCCCAAGCCTATCACCTGCCTGGCTAGTCCAGTATCAGGACAATTGTACCCATGTACACACAACATACACAAAATATATATATATATATATATATATATAAAAGAAAAGAAAAAAAGTAGATGCGGGGGCGCACAAGTAACGTCAAAAATGGGCACTAAAAGTGCACGTGAGTCTGTGATTTTAAAGAATAGGTGACAACATATAACATAACAAGTAACACTATTCCAATTAGTGGATGGCAGCAACCTTAAGCAATATGATATGTGCTTGGATGGCACATAAACGATAAGATATGAAACTAGTGAAGAAAAAGGGAGCCTATTTAGTGTTTTTAAAGAATTAATTAAAAGTGAGCCAAATGGTAATGTATGGACATCACTTATCTGATATAACCAGTGTCTTCGGTCGCATGACCAATGCACATATGTGAAGAAAAATAGAGCAGAAATAACATAGCGCGTACAGTTTTTAAAGCAAATTTCGCCATAAAAAACACTTGTATCTAAAAAAACCTCCTAAGGATAAGCAAATCCTCAATGGTAAAAATCCACCAGCAGGGATTCTTTAAAGGTTTTTCACAAATTTTAATACAACATATAAAACATAAAAACAGATGGTAAAAATGCAAGCGTACAGGATATAATAAGAACTCAAGCTTATCAGTCCGTATATGCAATCGGATACATCCTGTTTTCCATGAAAATCCAATACTGGTAAAAATGCAAACGTACAGGAATATTATAGTTAAAAAGCTTATCTGTCCATACGGAGGTCTCAGGTACAGCAGGTTCAACGCGTTTCGTCAGCAATATGACTTCATCATGGGGATCCTCATGCAGTGTCAGACAGGATGGCACTTAAAAAAATTAGCCCCAAACATCACATGATGCAGAGATAAATAAAAAAAGAGGTGCAAGATGGAATTGTCCTTGGGCCCTCCCACCAACCCTCATGTTGTATAAACAGGACATGCACACTTTAGCAAACCCATCATTTCAGCCACAGGGTCTGCCACACGACTGTGGCTGAAATGACTGGTTGGTTTGGGTCCCCACCAAAAAAGAAGCAATCAATCTCTCCTTGCACAAACTGGCTCTACAGAGGCAAGATGTCCACCTCCTCCTCATCATCCGATTCCTCACCCCTTTCACTGTGTACATCCCCCTCCTCACAGAGTATTAATTCGTCCCCACTGGAATCCACCATCTCAGGTCCCTGTGTACTTTCTGGAGGTAATTTGAATTAATTTCCCTTTCCATGTGATACGAGACACCAACAGCAGTATCATCACTAATTCTATCCAGTATTTCTCTATTAGTGTCTTTATATTCTTTATTGCAATTGAATGCCTCCAATTCGGTCTATAAAGATGGTATTTGTACATAATTCAGGTATTTAATCCTTAGTGTGGTGACCATTGATTACCATTCTACTAAATCTAAGTTAGGTCTATTTGGACTCTCTTAAATATTCTGTTTTGACCACCCCCCGGTCCCATCAATACAGAAACCCTGTACTGGTCAGGGGTAATGGGGGTATGACAATCCAATGTCTACAACCTTTCCGAACACTCTTTGAAATAAAGAGACCAGAACATTTTAACATTTTTTACAAAATCTTTATTCTCTCTCGGATCCCTGGGATGGGAAATTTTAGTTTAATAATATCAATAAAAGTTATGTTTTAAGCATTTTCCAATTCACATATTGTATCAACTTCTTTCTAAGAGTGCGCCCACACTAGAGCCTTCTTTTTTCTCCCATTGTAAGTCTGTGTACTTTCTGGCTCTGGGCGCACCACCAACTAGGACAGCATACTAAAAATTGGAATACACGCTTTTTCCTTCCCACTAAAGAGGGTTACTCACTGTCCAACTTTGGTATTTTCTCTATACATTGTTATTACATTTAATGCTACCTGTGCCCGATCGCCCTGTGTTTTGTTTATCCGCTTTGCAGCAGGATGACTGCTGTGATATTTCATCTTCCTCACAAAGGACTGTTGGACAGTCAATTGCTTACTGGAAGGAGTACAAGTGGTCTTCCGACTTCCGCTCTGGGATGACAATCGACTCCCAGCAGCAACAACAGCAGCACCTGCAGCAGTAGGTGTTACACTCAAGGATCCATCGGAGGAATCCCAGTTAAGAGAGTACTCGTCAGACTTGCCAATGACATAGCCTGCAGGACTATTGGCATTCCTGTCTAAGGAGGAAATTGACACTGAGGGAGTTGGTGGTGTGGTTTGGAGGAGCTTGGGTACAAGAGGAAGGGATTTAGTTGTCAGTGGACTGCTTCCGCTGTCACCCAAAGTTTTTGAACTTGTCAATGACTTCTGATGCATGCGCTCCAGGTGACGTATAAGGGAGGATGTTCCTAGGTGGTTAACATCCTTACCCCTACTTATTACAGCTTGACAAAGGCAACACACGGCTTGACACCTGTTGTCCGCATTTCTGTTGAAATAATTCCTTACCGAAGAGCTGATTTTTTTTGTATTTTGACCAGGCATGTCAATGGCCATATTCCTCCCACGGACAACAGGTGTCTCCCCGGGTGCCTGACTTAAACAAACCACCTCACCATCAGAATTCTCCTTGTCAATTTCCTCCTCAGCGCCAGCAACACCCATATCCTCATCCTGGTGTACTTCAACAGTGACATCTACAATTTGACTATCAGGAACTGGACTGTGGGAGCTCCTTCCAGCACTTGCAGGGGGCGTGCAAATGGTGGAAGGCGCCACCTCTTCCCATCCAGTGTTGGGAAGGTCAGGCATCGCAACCGACACAATTGGACTCTCCTTGGGGATTTGTGATTTAGAAGAATGCACAGTTCTTTGCTGTGCTTTTGCCATCTTTACTCTTTTCAGTTTTCTAGCAGGAGGATGAGTGCTTCCATCCTCATGTGAAGCTGAACCACTAGCCATGAACATAGGCCAGGGCCTCAGCCGTTCCTTGCCACTCCGTGTCGTAAATGGCACATTGGCAAATTTACGCTTCTCCTCAGACGCTTTTAATTTAGATTTTTAAATCATTTTACTGAACGTTCGTTTTTTGGATTTTACATGCTCTCTACTATGACATTGGGCATCTGCCTTGGCAGACGACGTTGATGGCATTTCATTGTCTCGGCAATGTCTAGTGGCAGCAGCTTCAGCATGAGGTGGAAGTGGATCTTGATCTTTCCCTATTTTACCCTCCACATTTTTGTTCTCCATTTTTTAATGTGTGGAATTATATGCCAGTAATATATCAATAGCAATGGCCTACTGTACTGTACTATATATGTATACTGCTGGTCACCAAAATGCTGCACTGTCCTACTATATACTGTTCACAATAATGCAGCACAGTGATAGTATACTTGACACAGAGCTGCAAGATACAGCAATGGCCTACTGTACTGTACTATATATGTGTGTACTGCTGGTCAACAAAATGCTGCACTGTCCTACTATATACTGCTCACAATAATGCAGCACAGAGATAGTATACTTGACACAGAGCTGCAAGATACAGCAATGGCCTACTGTACTTTACTATATATGTATACTGCTGGTCACCAAAATGCTGCACTGTCCTACTATATACTGCTCACAATAATGCAGCACAGAGATAGTATACTTGACACAGAGCTGCAAGATACAGCAATGGCCTACTGTACTGTACTATATATGTGTGTACTGCTGGTCACCAAAATGCTGCACTGTCCTACTATACACTGCTCACAATAATGCAGCACAGAGATAGTATACTTGACACAGAGCTGCAAGATACAGCAATGGCCTACTGTACTGTACTATATATGTATACTGCTGGTCACGAAAATGCTGCACTGTCCTACTATATACTGCTCACAATAATGCAGCACAGAGATAGTATACTTGACACAGAGCTGCAAGATACAGCAATGGCCTACTGTACTGTACTATATATGTATACTGCTGGTCACCAAAATTCTGCACTGTCCTACAATATACTGCTCACAATAATGCAGCACAGAGATAGTATACTTGACACAGAGCTGCAAGATAAAGCAATGGCCTACTGTACTGTACTATATATGTATACTGCTGGTCACCAAAATGCTGCACTGTCCTACTATATACTGCTCACAATAATGCAGCACAGAGATAGTATACTTGACACAGAGCTGCAAGATACAGCAATGGCCTACTGTACTGTACTATATATGTTTACTGCTGGTCACCAAAATGCTGCAGTGTCCTACTATATACTGCTCACAATAATGCAGCACAGAGATAGTATACTTGACACAGAGCACAATGCAGCACACTGAGCAAAGATATTTGCAGCATACTGAGCACAGATATGGAGCATTTTCAGGCAGAGAACGTAGATATTTTCAGCACACTGAGCACAGATATTTGCAGCACACTGAGCACAGATATTTGAGCACAGATTACGGAGCTTTTCAGGGAGAGAACGCAGCCACGTCCTCTCCGTTCAATCTCCAATGCACGGGTGAAAATGGCGGCGACGCGCGGCTCTTTATATAGAATACGAACCTCGCGAGAATCCGACAGCAGGATAATGACGTTCGGGCGCGTTCGGGTTAACCGAGCAATGCGGGAAGATCGGAACCGTGTAAAATAGGTGAAGTTTGGGGGGGTTCGGATCTCGGAGAACCGAACCCGCTCATCTCTAGTTCTGACATGACACTGACCAGTGATGCTGAGCACTGATGATACTACTGAGCAGTGATACTGAGAACTGACACTAAGCAGCACGATGCAGCACAAGACAATGACCACTGATGAGGATACTAGAACTGACACTGGGCAGCGAGAACAGCACTGGACTACTGTACTGTAATATACTGGTCACCACAATGCAGCAGCAAGACAATGAGCACTGATGAGGATACTAGCGCGGCTCTTTATATGGAATCCGAATCTTGCGAGAATCCAACAGCGGGATGATGACATTTTGCCTCGTTCGGGTTTACCGAGTCAAGCGGGAAGAACCGAGGCTGACTCGGACCAATGTAAACCGCGTGAAGTTTGGGGGCGTTCAGATCTCAGAGAACCGAGCCCGCTCATCTCCAAAATATATATATATATATATATATATATATATATGTATGTATGTGTATATATATATATATATATATATACAGCTTGTGGGTAGACTGGAAAATAGAGGTTATGTAGGCCCCATAAGAAAGAGAGGTCTGGTTGATTTATACAATTAGATTCATGATCAACCCAAGAGGATGGCCCAGCAGTAAGTTGTCAGGCAATCTGGTAAAAATGTGTAGCTTAGTAATATACAGTACTGTACTGTAGCTTGATATCAGGTGGTCCCTTCCATGCCTAGAAATAGGTTGCTTAAGAATATTAGAGGATAACTGGGAAAGTGCTACCATTCCAAATAAAGTGGATAAGGGATTGCTGGACTATGGAGGAAAAGGGGGAAACTCACTGAGTGGGACTGGAAAAGATATAGCCATTTTGGGAATAATATGTATTTTGACTGCTTTAATCATGCTCACCCACAAAATGATAAGCCACTTTCAAGAAGCCAGATCTGCCCGAAGATTAGAAAAAATTGTGGGAATTTTTCCTGGTATATCAGGAAAATTCCAAGATATTTCAATTTTTTTGTATTGCCATTTGAAGCTATAATTCTGGTCTGTTTTATTAGAGAACATTGCATAACCCCATTCCAGCCCCAGCACCACCGAATAGAACTGACTGTTGACAGCTGCATTGAGACTTCCCCACCAGAGTCCTGGCTCTGCCCACTGCCAACCTCCTGAGATGTGTGCCCGGAGAGCCTCGAGGTGCACTACCACCTCCAGAGAAGGACATACTGTAGAGGAATAGTTGCTTAGGTGACAGACATCTACCCCGATGGCTGCTTACTCAGGTGCAGACCTTCCCCTCCAGATGAGCTGAGAGCCGAGGGGAAAGAATGCAGCAAGCGGGCTGCGGCCCTGCTGCTGAGGGGGCACCATCTTTTTGCACTTACTAGGTACTGTCCGGCCACTTTCCTGCTCCAGGACCACTTCCTCAGCCTGCATCAACCACCTACTCCTGACTGCACCAGGAGAGGGATCAGATGAAAAGGTTTTCGGATGTAACTCAGCTCATCATCCTGCTGCGCACTACCCTAACGAAGAACGAAATGACTGAAATAGGAGTGGAGAGGGTTAAACATCCATAGGCTGGGAATGTCCTTGTGGGAGACAGGTAATTATCCATCCAATAGGGATGTGAGTTGGTAGAAGCTAGCTGCTTGATATGAGGTGAGAAGAGGAGGTGCTTCCCCTTTTTCCTGACTCGATACATCGCTGGTTCCATGGATGGCCTAGCTGCAGCCCTGGACGATCCCCTCCTGTCCTCCCCTGCCCTACCTGCAGCGTCCTCGCCTGCACAGCCGCATGCTGTGTGGACGGCCTCGGGTTCCCTGGCCTCAGCTGGCGCGTCTGGTGCTGCAGCAGGGAGCAGAGTGCAGCAAGCAAGGCAGGCAGTGGGGGGCAGACGGGTGGGTGCGGCATCTGGTCGGGCCGCTGCTGCTGTCTGGGCCATGCTTGGAGCCTCAGCATGGGTGCGCTCGCAGGGCATGTGGCAGCTTCCGGTCGCTGGGTGAGGACCCCGCCACAGCCAGTGATGATGATGCCTCCCTGGGTTCCCGCAGGCATGTGGAACTTGGGGAGAGGCACAGTAGGTCTGGACGTAGCTTTGCCAGGAGTGATGCTCCTGGGAGGTCTGGCAGGGGACATGTTGACAGGGATGGGGCAATGTGGGATGGTGGCCATTTTAGTGAGGGGAGGCCCGTGACTCCTAATGCTGCTGTAACCAGCTGTTCTCCTCGTGACCTCCGTGACCTGGGGGCTGGGTGCGTGGATTCTGATTCTGTACCTCTTCCCTCGGGGCAGTTGGGTCATGGCCATAGGGGTTCACGGGTGCCCCCGAATCAATGGGCGGGCACCTCCACTGGTCATTCACCTTCTGAATTTGACCACTCCCAGTTGTCTGCAACTTTTTCCTCTATGGCGGCCGCTCTCGCCCCTTTAGTGTTGGCCATGGCACCGACTGCAGGTGTTTCTGGCCACAGGAGGTAGGACTCTAGTGTTGCTACCTTTAGGTCCAATCCGAGGAATAGGGCACCACCTGCTGTATTGGTTTCTACTCTGTTTCCCAGCTCTGGGGCTTCGGAGCCGGATTTGCCTTGTTTTTCAGATCATGAGGAGGACTCGGGTGAGCCGCTGGGTGTCGAGGGTGATTCTGCATCTGCGTATGGTCGGCAGGACGCGTCAGGTGAGGAGTCCGGTGAGTCTGTCAGGGAACTGTCGTGCTCTTCTTTCTCTCAGGCCAGCTCCTCTTCCTCTTCTGATTCGCTCAGATCTTCAGTCAGTAGATCAGCGCGGGCCCGCAAATGTGCAGCCAGATATGCGAAGAAGGAAGAGGGTAAACACGAACAAGGCACCAAGTGCAAGAGGGCCTCTGAGATTTCTCACAGAGAACGGGAGTGACGCAACCGGCCAGGTGTCGTTCTTTGTGAATACACGGCCATGTTGCGCGGGCTGCGTGAGAGTTGCCGCAAGAAAATTCAAAAAGGCGACTGTGGATGTGTTCACTTTGACCGAAGAGGCCAAGAAGGAGTTTAAGGCTGCTAGAGTGAAAGGTGGGATTGGAGTGGAAGCCTTTCAGTCTTATGATGCTTGGTTAGCTGGATTCTGCATTTTCATAGCCTATTATCTGGAGGATCGGCCAGGTGAACACATTAACATAATCTGCTATATACACATGATTCATGATATGCAGCGCAGGTAATCTGGAGTTGCCTGGAGGGTATACGATGACAAGTTTAGGCGCAAGCAGGACTGTTTGCATGTCATAGACTTTGGTTGTAAAGACACTGAAGTGTGGATGGATGTTTCCAGGGTGCAGCAGGATGAGAAGGAGGTCCCGCGAGCTACCACGGACTTCGGGTTGGCTAACCTTTGGGGCGTTGCAGACCTATGGGGAGGCTCCCCAGACGAAGTGTTACAGTGCGCCTCCTCATTCACAAGGGCCTGGTCCAGCTAAAGGCAAATGCTTTGCCTACAATAATTCAACATGTCCCGTCGGGCAACCGTGTCCGTTTCAACACCTCGGCTTGCGTTGCAGTGGGCCCCACACTGCCTACAACTGCTTTCGAGGTGGGCACTCTGCCCCGAAGGCAGGCTATACTGGGCCTGCCATGCCCGCGGATGCAGCATCCTCTAAATAGGGCTCCTACCCCAGTACAGTTATGGGCTATGCTTAAATGGTTGTCTTGGTATGGGGATCAAGATGTAGCGCGTTTCCTTATTGAGGGTTTTAGTTATGGTTTTTGGTTACCAGTTAAGGGTGAAGTTAATGTTGGCTCTTATCGGAAAATGCAGTTGGCCCACTCTTTTCCTGAGGTACTATGCAACAAGGTGGAGAAGGAGATCCAGCTTGGCCGCATGGCGGGTCCTTTTTCGCAACCCCCGTTGGAGAATTTGGTTATTTCTCCAGTTGGCGTTGTTCCGAAGAAGGCTCTGGGTAAGTTTAGGCTCATTCAACATCTTTCTTACCCATCAGGGCGTTCTGTTAATGATGCCATTCCACCCGAATATCGTTCGGTGGTCTACCAGTTATTTGAAGATGCTCTGGATATGGTCTAGGGCTACTCGCCAGAGTCTCTCATGGCTAAGACTGATGTTGAATCGGCTTTTCGTCTGCTCCTGCTTCACCCTGATTCATTAGGCTTATGGGCTTCAGCATCGGAAGTGCTTGCCAATGAGGTGTTCGGTTTCCTGTGACTTTTTTGGGAAGTTCAGCTCCTTCTTGCATTGGTGTGTGGCGTTTTCGTTGGGAGGTTGGGGTATCACCCATCACTTAGCCGACTTCCTTTGCATTGGCCCGGCAGGTTCCGAAAGTTGCTAAGAGCTCCTTTTTAGTTTGCGGGCCTTGTTCTATCATTTTGCCATCCCGATCGCAGCTGAGAAGACGGAGGGCCTTGTGTCATGTTTGTCCTTTTTGGGGATCCAAATAGACACCCCGGCGGGCTGTTGCAGACTGCCCCGTGATAAAGTGGAGAAGTTGCACGAGTGCATCCTGCAGTGTGTGGCGGCGCGTTAGGTTACGCTTCGGCAGGCCCAATCGCTTTTTGGGCCTGTTGAATTTTGTCTGCAGAGTCATCTCAATGGGCAGACTCTTTTGTCGAAAGTTAGAGCGGGCTACAGCTGGGGTCGCCAGGTCCCATCACTTGATAAGATTATCTTCAGAGATAAACCGGGATTTAGCCATTTGGGCTTTGTGTTTGGACGACTTTAATGGTGTCTGGATCTGATTGGCTCCTGCAGTCGATAATTTTAGCTTACAGTTATTCACGGATGCAGCAGGGTCTGTGGGTTTTGGATGTTATCTAGCTGGTTCTAGGTGCGCTGCTTCTTGGCCATGGTGCTAGTTTGAGAGGGGTTAGATTAAAGATCTTTTGCTGTTGGAACTCTTTCCTATCATGGTAGCCATGGAGGTTTGGGGCAGACAGATGCGCGATCGCAGCATCCTATTCAGGTGTGGTAATCTGGGCGTGGTGCATGCGATCAATAATCAGCGGGCCAAATCATTGTTGGTATTGCGCATTTTGGCTCAGTTGACACTGCAATACTTGCACTACAATGTGCTCTTTTGGGCGCACCATGTCCCAGCTGTGGATATTGGCATGGCTGATGCGTTATCTAGGTGCCAATAGGAAAAGTTTGCCACTTGCTGATATTGTTGGGGTTCTCTGCCCCTCTTATGTTTGGCAGGTGATTGAGCTGGATTGGAAGGGTTAGCAGAGCATTCCATCGCCCCAAGTACACTTCGGGCATATCTCCAAGATTGGACAGATTGCGTCTCGTTCTCCAAGGAGCGGGCATCACCAGATGCTTTCTTTTATTTGGCAGCTCTATGTCTCTCGGAGATCCAGAACAGTAGCCTCCCGTTACCTGGCCGGCATTTCCTTTTTTGCGAATCTTACAGGATTAAGCCTTGAAAGGTTGGGCGTGGGTGGTCCATGTTCCCCTTGATAGCAGGCGTCCCATTGACGTGTCACTTCTCCCTGCTGTACTGGGTGCGGTTGAGAACATAGCCGACTCAGCTTTTGAGTCCCTGCTGTTTTGTTTGGATTTCTCTATGGCTTACCATGGTGCTTTTCGGGTTTTGGAGCTGGTTGCCCACTCCAAACGGTTGGATGCAATTTTGCTTCACTCGGACGTGCAGATTGACGATAGGTCACTGTGGTGTCAGATTCGTCGGTCTAAGTCGGATCAGATGTCTCGGGGGAAATGGGTTTCCTTGGGTCCCTCATTTTCCTTGAGCGTCTGCCCAGTGTCTCTGGCTGCTCATTATGCTTCAGTCAGGCCTTCCTCGGAGGGTTCTTGGTTGTTGCATTATGATGGCTCACTTCTAACTAAATACCAGTTTAGTTGGATGCTGCGTCGCTGCCTCACCAGCGTTGGCCTTTTCCCTCGTGACTTTGGCATTCAGTCCTTTTGTATAGGCTCGGCCACATCGGCAGCAGCAGTGGGTTTGCCCATTGATCTTTTGTGTTAATGTTTACAGTGAGTTAAGTTGTGTGTGTCGTGTTCAGTTGTTATGCTTGGTGTTTGTTTCCCCTGTCCATCCTACTCAGGGATTAGCTACTTACTGCTGCTGGCAGTGGTGAGTCTGGAGTTTTTTTCAACGATTTTTTACCTGACCTCAGGGCTGGACTGGCCATCTGGCACTTCTGGCAAATGCCAGAAGGGCCGATGGCCATGTGGGCCGGTCCAGCGCTCAATGAGACACGCTGCCGCTCAGTCCGGCGGCAGCGTGTCTCAGCTGTCAGGAGAGAAGAGCGCGTTCGTGAGCCAATCAGAGCCCGCGGACCGGCAGCCAATCAGGAGCCGCCGCTGCCGGTCCGCGAGCTCTGATTGGCTCACCAACCGGCGGCTGGTTTGAAGTCCGCTACACGCCGCCAGACATAGCCGCGCTGGCACGCTCTCAGCTCATGACACTGCAGCCCTCAGTCACACTCACATCCCAGCCGGAGGAGCCCGGAGGAGCAGCAGCAGCAGTGGTAAGCAGCTGCAGCACTGCTGTGGGGGCAATTGGCTGGCACTGTGGGGGCAATTGTTTACCTGGCACTGTGGGGGCATTTGTATACCTGGCACTGGGGTGGCAATTGGCTGGCACTGTGGGGGCATTTGAATACCTGGCACTGTGGGGGCAATTGGCTGGCACTGTGGGGGCAATTGTATACCTGGCACTGTGGGGGCAATTGTATACCTGGCACTGTGGGGGCATTTGTATACCTGGCACTGTGGGGGCAATTGGCTGGCACTGTGGGGGCATTTGTATACCTGGCACTGTGGGGGCAATTGGCTGGCACTGTGGGGGCAATTGTTTACCTGGCACTGTGGGGGCATTTGTATACCTGGCACTGTGGGGGCAATTGTGGATCTGGCACTGCACTGTTGGGGGCATATGTCTGTGTATCACGTCCCATTTTAATTGGCCACACCAATATTTTTGGCGCGCGCACATAGTACCTCTATGGGACACTCTGTCTGATTGGTCGCTGCTTAGCCCCGCCGTGAGTGCACACAGATGCTCTCATTCTAGTGAATGGGGCGCATGCGTGTCCACGCCCCTTTTCTGGAGCGCGCGCGCTTAGTCACAACTTTTATTTTTCCATACCACCCACTTCAACATTTCCACTTCAACCAATGGTTGTGTGTATTTTAATACAGAATGATGTACACTTGTATGTTGTTATAATATTAATTTATATTTGTAAGAGCATAGACTAAGAAGTAGGAGGAGTCGGGAATAGTAAGGGGAGGAGTCAGATGCTAACACCGAAGTGGGCCTGTGTGCTTCAAAAAGGCCAGGGCCTATTTTTGGTCCCAGTCCGGCCCTGCCTGACCTGATGGACTTAATTCAGCTTTCTTGATTCTGATCTACCTAATTGGCTCCCATTATACATCCTTCAGCAGGTTTTATGATTTTCACTCCGGTCGAGTTTTATCTGTGTGCCCCGACAACCATAACACCAACCCCCCCCCCCCCCCCCCCCTTCGTTTGTTCGTACTCTTTCCCCATTGTGTATTTTTGTTGCCTAATATTGGCTGGAAGCTAATCACCAATGTCACTGTGGTGTGCTTTGCAAGAAATGTTTTCTTTTGGCAGATCCTCCTACACAGTTACTGTATGGTCTGAACTTGCATATCCATACTAACCAATTTTTTATCTTCTTCCATTCCCTATAGGGTTAGTGGGTGATAGGTGCACGGTGTGGGTTGTCCCTCCTTTGTTTACTGGCCACCTGTTTTTCATTGTCATCAGGTGTGATGGGTGTGAGACGTATGAGGTGGTGTGATTTGAAGGCATTCCTGCTAGAGAACGTGAGGTGTCATGGGTTGCCTGGTGTATTAGTACTTCACTTAGGTGGGAATGATTTGGGGAAGATGTCGCAATTGGAGTTGCGTGGTGCTATTTTGGAAGATTTGGTGCTTATCAAGATGGCGTGGCCTTCCTGCACATTAATATGGTCTTATATTGTGCCCAGGTTGCGTTGGCAAGGAGCTAAGGACTGTAGGGTGATTGATGAGACCAGGAAAAAGCTTAACTCCACTGTGGCCAAATGGGTACTGGAGGCTGGTGGTACGGTGAGAGGATGAGGTTTAGGTATCACTATCTTTTCTGGCCAGATGGCGTCCACTTGAATAGGGAAGGTTTATGTATCCTTTTGGAGGATCTGTTTGTTGGGGTGTCTTCAGTACATTAGGTTTTGGTGGCGAGGTGAAGCTACTGGGGGCAGCAACTTCGCTTTGGCGGGAAAGAATGTCAGGTTACCTGTTTTTAGGTCATAGCTAGATGTTTAATAGTTATTTTGGGTTTGTTTGGTGCGCTCACCTTTGTTGACTGTATGCATCTGCTGGATCACCCGGTTGGGGACAGCGACACCACTCGGACGGGTTGGTAGTCAAGGTAGAAGGTTGAGTGGATACGTTTGCTGTTAGGTTGAGTGTTAAGTTGTACGGGTGGGGGTAGAAGTTAGTCGTTCTTTCTTGGCCAACATTATTTAATCCTTTATTTCAGCATTTAATTTAGAGTTATTAATAAATCAGCTAACAATTTCTGCCAGACCTAAGTCTCCGAGTCTTTATTTTAGAATTATATTAAGTGTTAAGGGTTTATTCACACACATGGTCATCCATCAGCTGTTAGGATGTTTATTGCTGATCTTCACTTACCCGGTCATCAAACCCAATAACCCCCAATATGCAGGGACGTCCGTGGCACCAGCCGCATCTGGCAGTACAGGCTGTGGTGGTTTACAATCAGACTGGAAGCTTCTTCTGCAACAAGCTGTTTTATTTCACTTTAGATTTAATGTTTTAATCCCTTCCTCCCCATATCTGCTCCTAATGATTATGATCTTTTGCATTACTGAACTTATTTTCATTAGAGATGATTGGGTCCAGTTCTCCGAGAACTGGGCCCACCCGAAGTTCACGATCTGAGTACGGACTTCCCACTTTATTCGGATCCCAAAATCAAGGCCAAACGTCATCATCCCGCTGTCGGATTCTCATGGGTTTTGGATTCTGTAAAGGTCCCCGGTGATTGGCGCCATCTTCACTCTGAGGAGAATGTACTGAATGAACATGTCCGTCTCAGTACTGTGTTGCAGGGCCGGATTAACAATGGGGCGGGTGGAGCTGCAGCTCCAGGCCCCTCCTCAATATAGGCCCATAACAGAATGAAGTTCTGGAACAATGAGATTTTTCCCTCCTGTCATCTTCTCCATCGCTCAGTACCATGGTTTTCTGCACATCGCCAAGGCTATAATGGCGGAGCGGTTGCAGAACTGTCCCTGAGGCTCAGAGCACCGCACGGGCAACACAGCGGCGACTGCGGCATACTATGCCCTGAGAGCAGGCAACAGCTATTCCTGCCTGGCTGAAGAGAGCACCTCTGGCTCCTGTGTTCCCTGCTGAGGCAGCGCCGCACGCGCACAACTGTGGTGTGATCTCGGATGCGGACAACACTAACGGCGGCGACACGGAGCTGCTGTCAGGCGGGTAAGAAACTTGGGAGCTACAGCAGTAGCTGCTGTGACCTGTCACTCGGTGCCAGAGACAGGAATTTGTGATGGCTATAAAGTGAGACTGGCGGAGGAGCTAGTGTAGAGAGAGGGTAACTAACTACTAGGGGAGGGGGCTGCTGCACTTATAGAGAGAGGGGATAGGTGAGTCTAGTCACACTTATCCCTATACAGACAAGGAGAGAAGGGGGCACACTACATATACTGACTAGGGGGGGGGCACGCAAAAAGATATACTGATTGTGGGACACACTAATAAATGTACTGACTAGGGAGGGAGGGCACACTTATACATATACTGACTAGGGAGGGGGGCACACTAATACATATACTGACTAGGGAGGGGGGCACACTAATACATATACTGACTAGGGAGGGGGGCACACTTATACATATACTGACTGGGGGGGCACACTTATACATATACCGACTAGGAAGGGGGGCACACTTATACTCACTGGGGGGGGGGGCACACTTATACATATACCGACTAGGGAGGGGGGCACACTTATACATACCGACTAGGCAGGGGGCACACTTATACATATATCGACAAGGAGGGGGGGCTCACTTATACATATACTGACTGGGAGGGCACACTAATACATGTACTGACTGGGGGGGCACACCAATACATATACCGACTAGGGAGGGGGGCACACTTATACATACCGACTAGGAAGGGGGGCACACTTATACATATACCGACTAGGAGGGGGGGGGGCTCACTTATACATATACTGACTAAGGAGGGGGGCACACTATTACATATACTGACTAGGCAAGGGGGCACACTACTACATATTAGAGATGAGCGGGTTCGGTTTCTCTGAATCCGAACCCGCACGAACTTCATGTTTTTTTTCACGGGTCCGAGCGACTCGGATCTTCCCGCCTTGCTCGGTTAACCCGAGCGCACCCGAACGTCATCATGACGCTGTCGGATTCTCGCGAGGCTCGGATTCTATCGCGAGACTCGGATTCTATATAAGGAGCCGCGCGTCGCCGCCATTTTCACACGTGCATTGAGATTGATAGGGAGAGGACGTGGCTGGCGTCCTCTCCATTTAGATTAGAAGAGAGAGAGAGAGAGATTGACCTGATTTACTGGAGATTAGGAGTACTGTAGAACTGTGTAGAGAGTGCAGAGTTTACTAGTGACTGACCACAGTGACCACCAGACAGTGCAGTTTTATTTAATATATCCGTTCTCTGCCTGAAAAAAACGATACACAGTGACTCAGTCACATACCATATCTGTGTGCACTGCTCAGCCCAGTGTGCTGCATCATCTATGTATATATCTGACTGTGCTCAGCTCACACATCTTATAATTGTGGGGGAGACTGGGGAGCACTGCAGTGCCAGTTATAGGTTATAGCAGGAGCCAGGAGTACATATTATTATTAAAATTAAACAGTGCACACTTTTGCTGCAGGAGTGCCACTGCCAGTGTGACTGACCAGTGATCTGACCACACTGACCACCAGTATAGTTAGTAGTATAGTATACTGTATTGTGATTGCCTGAAAAAGTTAAACACTCGTATCTGACTGTGCTCAGCTCACACATCTTATAATTGTGGGGGAGACTGGGGAGCACTGCAGTGCCAGTTATAGGTTATAGCAGGAGCCAGGAGTACATATTATTATTAAAATTAAACAGTGCACACTTTTGCTGCAGGAGTGCCACTGCCAGTGTGACTGACCAGTGACCTGACCACACTGACCACCAGTATAGTAAGTAGTATAGTATACTATATTGTGATTGCCTGAAAAAGTTAAACACTCGTCGTGTGACTTCACTTGTGTGGTGTTTTTTTTTTTATTCTATAAAAAACTCATTCTGCTGACAGACAGTGTCCAGCAGGTCCGTCATTATATAATATATACCTGTCCGGCTGCAGTAGTGATATATATATATTTTTTATATCATTATTTATCATCCAGTCGCAGCAGACACAGTACGGTAGTTCACGGCTGTAGCTACCTCTGTGTCGGCACTGGGCAGTCCGTCCATAATTGTATACCACCTACCCGTGGTATTTTTTTCTTTCTTCTTTATACATACATACTACTACTACTACATCTCTTTATCAACCAGTCTATATTAGCAGCAGACACAGTACAGTACGGTAGTCCACGGCTGTAGCTACCTCTGTGTCGGCACTGGGCAGTCCGTCCATAATTGTATACCACCTACCCGTGGTTTTTTTTTCTTTCTTCTTTATACATACATACTACTACTACTACATCTCTTTATCAACCAGTCTATATTAGCAGCAGACACAGTACAGTACGGTAGTCCACGGCTGTAGCTACCTCTGTGTCGGCACTGGGCAGTCCGTCCATAATTGTATACCACCTACCCGTGGTTTTTTTTTCTTTCTTCTTTATACATACATACTACTACTACATCTCTTTATCAACCAGTCTATATTAGCAGCAGACACAGTACAGTACGGTAGTCCACGGCTGTAGCTACCTCTGTGTCGGCACTGGGCAGTCCGTCCATAATTGTATACCACCTACCCGTGGTTTTTTTTTCTTTCTTCTTTATACATACATACTACTACTACTACATCTCTTTATCAACCAGTCTATATTAGCAGCAGACACAGTACAGTACGGTAGTCCACGGCTGTAGCTACCTCTGTGTCTGCACTGGGCAGTCCGTCCATAATTGTATACCACCTACCCGTGGTTTTTTTTTCTTTCTTCTTTATACATACTTACTACTACTACTACATCTCTTTATCAACCAGTCTATATTAGCAGCAGACACAGTACAGTATGGTAGTCCACGGCTGTAGCTACCTCTGTGTCGGCACTCAGCAGTCCATCCATAATTGTATACTAGTATCCATCCATCTCCATTATTTACCTGAGGTGCCTTTTAGTTGTGCCTATTAAAATATGGAGAACAAAAATGTTGAGGTTCCAAAATTAGGGAAAGATCAAGATCCACTTCCACCTCGTGCTGAAGCTGCTGCCACTAGTCATGGCCGAGACGATGAAATGCCAGCAACGTCGTCTGCCAAGGCCGATGCCCAATGTCATAGTACAGAGCATGTCAAATCCAAAACACCAAATATCAGTAAAAAAAGGACTCCAAAACCTAAAATAAAATTGTCGGAGGAGAAGCGTAAACTTGCAAATATGCCATTTACCACACGGAGTGGCAAGGAACGGCTGAGGCCCTGGCCTATGTTCATGGCTAGTGGTTCAGCTTCACATGAGGATGGAGGCACTCAGCCTCTCGCTAGAAAAATGAAAAGACTCAAGCTGGCAAAAGCAGTAGCACCGCAAAGAACTGTGCGTTCTTCGAAATCCCAAATCCACAAGGAGAGTCCAATTGTGTCGGTTGCGATGCCTGACCTTCCCAACACTGGACGTGAAGAGCATGCGCCTTCCACCATTTGCACGCCCCCTGCAAGTGCTGGAAGGAGCACCCGCAGTCCAGTTCCTGATAGTCAGATTGAAGATGTCAGTGTTAAAGTACACCAGGATGAGGAGGATATGGGTGTTGCTGGCGCTGGGGAGGAAATTGACCAGGAGGATTCTGATGGTGAGGTGGTTTGTTTAAGTCAGGCACCCGGGGAGACACCTGTTGTCCGTGGGAGGAATAGGGCCGTTGACATGCCTGGTGAAAATACCAAAAAAATCAGCTCTTCGGTGTGGAAGTATTTCACCAGAAATGCGGACAACAGGTGTCAAGCCGTGTGTTCCCTTTGTCAAGCTGTAATAAGTAGGGGTAAGGACGTTAACCACCTCGGAACATCCTCCCTTATACGTCACCTGCAGCGCATTCATAATAAATCAGTGACAAGTTCAAAAACTTGGGCCGACAGCGGAAGCAGTCCACTAACCAGTAAATCCCTTCCTCTTGTAACCAAGCTCACGCAAACCACCCCACCAACTCCCTCAGTGTCAATTTCCTCCTTCCCCAGGAATGCCATTAGTCCTGCAGGCCATGTCACTGGCAATTCTGACGAGTCCTCTCCTGCCTGGGATTCCTCCGATGCATCCTTGCGTGTAACGCCTACTGCTGCTGGCGCTGCTGTTGTTGCTGCTGGGAGTCGATGGTCATCCCAGAGGGGAAGTCGTAAGCCCACTTGTACTACTTCCAGTAAGCAATTGACTGTCCAACAGTCCTTTGCGAGGAAGATGAAATATCACAGCAGTCATCCTGTTGCAAAGCGGATAACTGAGTCCTTGACAACTATGTTGGTGTTAGACGTGCGTCCGGTATCCGCCGTTAGTTCACAGGGAACTAGACAATTTATTGAGGCAGTGTGCCCCCGTTACCAAATACCATCTAGGTTCCACTTCTGTAGGCAGGCGATACCGAGAATGTACACGGACGTCAGAAAAAGACTCACCAGTGTCCTAAAAAATGCAGTTGTACCCAATGTCCACTTAACCACGGACATGTGGACAAGTGGAGCAGGGCAGGGTCAGGACTATATGACTGTGACAGCCCACTGGGTAGATGTATGGACTCCCGCCGCAAGAACAGCAGCGGCGGCACCAGTAGCAGCATCTCGCAAACGCCAACTCTTTCCTAGGCAGGCTACGCTTTGTATCACCGCTTTCCAGAATACGCACACAGCTGAAAACCTCTTACGGCAACTGAGGAAGATCATCGCAGAATGGCTTACCCCAATTGGACTCTCCTGTGGATTTGTGGCATCGGACAACGCCAGCAATATTGTGTGTGCATTAAATATGGGCAAATTCCAACACGTCCCATGTTTTGCACATACCTTGAATTTGGTGGTGCAGAATTTTTTAAAAAACGACAGGGGCGTGCAAGAGATGCTGTCGGTGGCCAGAAGAATTGCGGGACATTTTCGGCGTACAGGCACCACGTACAGAAGACTGGAGCACCACCAAAAACTACTGAACCTGCCCTGCCATCATCTGAAGCAAGAAGTGGTAACGAGGTGGAATTCAACCCTCTATATGCTTCAGAGGTTGGAGGAGCAGCAAAAGGCCATTCAAGCCTATACAATTGAGCACGATATAGGAGGTGGAATGCACCTGTCTCAAGTGCAGTGGAGAATGATTTCAACGTTGTGCAAGGTTCTGATGCCCTTTGAACTTGCCACACGTGAAGTCAGTTCAGACACTGCCAGCCTGAGTCAGGTCATTCCCCTCATCAGGCTTTTGCAGAAGAAGCTGGAGACATTGAAGGAGGAGCTAACACGGAGCGATTCCGCTAGGCATGTGGGACTTGTGGATGGAGCCCTTAATTCGCTTAACAAGGATTCACGGGTGGTCAATCTGTTGAAATCAGAGCACTACATTTTGGCCACCGTGCTCGATCCTAGATTTAAAACCTACCTTGGATCTCTCTTTCCGGCAGACACAAGTCTGCTGGGGTTGAAAGACCTGCTGGTGAGAAAATTGTCAAGTCAAGCGGAACGCGACCTGTCAACATCTCCTCCTTCACATTCTCCCGCAACTGGGGGTGCGAGGAAAAGGCTCAGAATTCCGAGCCCACCCGCTGGCGGTGATGCAGGGCAGTCTGGAGCGACTGCTGATGCTGACATCTGGTCCGGACTGAAGGACCTGACAACGATTACGGACATGTCGTCTACTGTCACTGCATATGATTCTCTCAACATTGAAAGAATGGTGGAGGATTATATGAGTGACCGCATCCAAGTAGGCACGTCACACAGTCCGTACTTATACTGGCAGGAAAAAGAGGCAATTTGGAGGCCCTTGCACAAACTGGCTTTATTCTACCTAAGTTGCCCTCCCACAAGTGTGTACTCCGAAAGAGTGTTTAGTGCCGCCGCTCACCTTGTCAGCAATCGGCGTACGAGGTTACATCCAGAAAATGTGGAGAAGATGATGTTCATTAAAATGAATTATAATCAATTCCTCCGCGGAGACATTGACCAGCAGCAATTGCCTCCACAAAGTACACAGGGAGCTGAGATGGTGGATTCCAGTGGGGACGAATTGATAATCTGTGAGGAGGGGGATGTACACGGTGATATATCGGAGGATGATGATGAGGTGGACATCTTGCCTCTGTAGAGCCAGTTTGTGCAAGGAGAGATTAATTGCTTCTTTTTTGGGGGGGGTCCAAACCAACCCGTCATATCAGTCACAGTCGTGTGGCAGACCCTGTCACTGAAATGATGGGTTGGTTAAAGTGTGCATGTCCTGTTTTGTTTATACAACATAAGGGTGGGTGGGAGGGCCCAAGGACAATTCCATCTTGCACCTCTTTTTTCTTTTATTTTTCTTTGCGTCATGTGCTGTTTGGGGAGGGTTTTTTGGAAGGGACATCCTGCGTGACACTGCAGTGCCACTCCTAAATGGGCCCGGTGTTTGTGTCGGCCACTAGGGTCGCTTATCTTACTCACACAGTCAGCTACCTCATTGCGCCTCTTTTTTTCTTTGCGTCATGTGCTGTTTGGGGAGTGTTTTTTGGAAGGGCCATCCTGCGTGACACTGCAGTGCCACTCCTAGATGGGCCCGGTGTTTGTGTCGGCCACTAGGGTCGCTAATCTTACTCACACAGCTACCTCATTGCGCCTCTTTTTTTCTTTGCGTCATGTGCTGTTTGGGGAGGGTTTTTTGGAAGGGACATCCTGCGTGACACTGCAGTGCCACTCCTAAATGGGCCCGGTGTTTGTGTCGGCCACTAGGGTCGCTAATCTTACTCACACAGCTACCTCATTGCGCCTCTTTTTTTCTTTGCGTCATGTGCTGTTTGGGGAGGGTTTTTTGGAAGGGACATCCTGCGTGACACTGCAGTGCCACTCCTAAATGGGCCCGGTGTTTGTGTCGGCCACTAGGGTCGCTTATCTTACTCACACAGTCAGCTACCTCATTGCGCCTCTTTTTTTCTTTGCGTCATGTGCTGTTTGGGGAGTGTTTTTTGGAAGGGCCATCCTGCGTGACACTGCAGTGCCACTCCTAGATGGGCCCGGTGTTTGTGTCGGCCACTAGGGTCGCTAATCTTACTCACACAGCTACCTCATTGCGCCTCTTTTTTTTTCTTTGCGTCATGTGCTGTTTGGGGAGGGTTTTTTGGAAGGGACATCCTGCGTGACACTGCAGTGCCACTCCTAAATTGGCCCGGTGTTTGTGTCGGCCACTAGGGTCGCTAATCTTACTCACACAGCTACCTCATTGCGCCTCTTTTTTTCTTTGCGTCATGTGCTGTTTGGGGAGGGTTTTTTGGAAGGGACATCCTGCGTGACACTGCAGTGCCACTCCTAAATGGGCCCGGTGTTTGTGTCGGCCACTAGGGTCGCTAATCTTACTCACACAGCTACCTCATTGCGCCTCTTTTTTTCTTTGCGTCATGTGCTGTTTGGGGAGGGTTTTTTGGAAGGGCCATCCTGCGTGACACTGCAGTGCCACTCCTAGATGGGCCCGGTGTTTGTGTCGGCCACTAGGGTCGCTAATCTTACTCACACAGCTACCTCATTGCGCCTCTTTTTTTCTTTGCGTCATGTGCTGTTTGGGGAGGGTTTTTTGGAAGGGACATCCTGCGTGACACTGCAGTGCCACTCCTAGATGGGCCAGGTGTTTGTGTCGGCCACTAGGGTCGCTTAGCTTAGTCATCCAGCGACCTCGGTGCAAATTTTAGGACTAAAAATAATATTGTGAGGTGTGAGGTATTCAGAATAGACTTAAAATGAGTGGAAATTATGGTTTTTGAGGTTAATAATAATATGGGATCAAAATGACCCCAAATTCTATGATTTAAGCTGTTTTTTAGGTTTTTTTTAAAAAAACACCCGAATCCAAAACACACCCGAATCCGACAAAAAAAATTCGGTGAGGTTTTGCCAAAACGCGGTCGAACCCAAAACACGGCCGCGGAACCGAACCCAAAACCAAAACACAAAACCCGAAAAATTTCAGGCGCTCATCTCTACTACATATACTGACTAGGGAAGGGGGCACACTATTACATATACTGACTAGGGAGGGGGGGCAAACTCATACATATACTGACTAGGGAGGGGGGCACACTTATACATATACCGACTAGGGAGGGGGGCACACTTATACATATACTGACTAGGGATGGGGGCACACTTTATACATATACTGACTAGGGAGGGGGGCACACTATTACATATACTGACTAGGGAGGGGGGGCAAACTCATACATATACTGACTAGGGAGGGGGGCACACTTATACATATACCGACTAGGGAGGGGGGCACACTTATACATATACTGACTAGGGATGGGGGCACACTTTATACATATACTGACTAGGGAGGGGGGCACACTTATACATACCGACTAGGAAGGGGGCACACTTATACATATACCGACTAGGAGGGGGGGGGCACACTTATACATATAAACCGACTAGGGAGGGGGGCACACTTATACATACCGACTAGGAAGGGGGGCACACTTATACCGACTAGGAGGGGGGGCTCACTTATACATATACTGACTGGGGGGGGCACACTTATACATATATTGACTAAGGAGGGGGGCACACTATTACATATACTGACTAGGCAAGGGGGCACACTACTACATATACTGACTAGGGAAGGGGGCACACTATTACATATACTGACTAGGGAGGGGGGGGCAAACTCATACATATACTGACTAGGGAGGGGGGCACACTTAGACATATACCGACTAGGGAGGGGGGCACACTTATACATATACTGACTAGGGATGGGGGCACACTTTATACACATACTGACTAGGGAGGGTGGGCACACTTATACATATACAGACTATGGAGCGAGGGCACCTTAATACATATACAGACTAGGAGGGGGCACCCTAATACATATACAGAATAGGGAGTGGGGGACACACTAAGACAAATACAGACTAGGGAAATAGCCCTTATACTAACATTATAACTGCTAATATATATTTACGTGCCTATGTATAGGTGTGTTGTTGAGTTTGTATACACAAGTGTAAAATATTTATTATATATGTTTTCCCGATTTTTGCTTATTTTTTTTGTGAACACTTTCGGAAAATGATCTACCAATTGTGAAATATAGGATAGCTGCCTCAGGTTGAGAAGCTTCTAAACAATACAGATGGTACACAGATTAATGCATAACAACAGCTTCATTGGGGTCAATTAAATTCAGCACGGATTAACTAGCGCCGGGAAGGAGCTGTTGGTGTTATTCAATTCAGCGCGCTATGCCACAGTGTTTTTAGTCGCGAGAACTGGTATCCTCCGACCTAAGTGGCCAATGCGATGCTCTTTCCACCTCGCTAAGGGCAGACCACAGAATTGGGCCAGTTCTTGTGTCGGATTTTGAGAAGAAGTTCTCTCGTCGGGCAACACATGCGCTAAACTGAATAGCTCCGGGAGCTCCCTCCTGGCGTTATTCATTATGGGCTGAATTGAGTTGATCCAATTGAGAGGTAGGAAAGTTTAAGAAATAAATCTTTTGGTGTTTTTTTTTTTTTTTTAGATTTTGGAAAGGGGCTTTGTGTGTCTGTTATGGATCAGGGCATGACGGTGAGTAAGGGGTATGCTTTTGGGTTAGCTATGTGGTCAGGGAGTAGAAGTGTACAGTATTTCAAAGTTTTAGAGCAGTGGTTCCCAACCTCAAACCTCAAGTTTTCCAAACAGGTCATGTTTTGACGATTACTGTCTGTGGAACAGGTGGGATAATTACTGATGCCATGTTGGTGGTACTTGAGGAGTGGAGTTGAGGAAGGGTTGTTAGTGAGGGTTATTTTATTGGAGGAGGTGTGGAGTTGGGGGTTAATACTGAGAGGTATTTCAGTGTTTTAAGGATGTTATCTGTAAGTTGTAGTATGAAGGGAGTACTGTATATAGCACTGATAGGTGAGATGTATAGCAGTTGGGTAGTGTATTTGATGAGGGGTATGTGCAATGGGTGAGGTAGTTACACTTGAGCGTGCAATGACAGTGTCTGTGCCTCTGTTGCTCTTTTTGGTCGAGGGCTCTAAAATGTATTGTTACAGCTCTGCACACTACTAATCATTAGAGGCCAATGTCCATGCCGGTGTCCCTTGTCTGCACTCTAGCGTTGCACACTAAGCTGCCGCTCACAGAATCATACCGATCAGTCAAGGACAGGCAACCATTCCGCGGTGCAGCTTAGGCTGGTCTTTCAGTGATGCTGGGAGGGAGGGACAGTAAGTAGAGCTGCTCAAGGTAAGCAAAGCCACAAAAGCAGGTGACTGGTAGAAAGTACACCTAACAAAGCACACATCTGATCTACTGCCTCCTCCACTATATGACATCCCCCCTCAATGTCAGTGCATCCTCTACATCTGGGAGAGGATTAATACATTGGGGGCAGCAGGAAGCGGGCTGGTACATGAATTGACACAAGGAGAGCACATGAATGGATATATGGATGGGGGGATGATCACACATTAATTAACATTTAACATTGAGTTAGTTGAAGGTAGGTGTTAGCTATGCTCGCCATTGTGCAAGCCAAGCCTCATGGCACAGGCTACGCCCACAACCCATGTGTAGACCACACCCATGTAGCGCTGGTCACAACATCTGTGATGGTACACAATAGGCCCTCCACAAATGTCAGCTCCAGGCCCATGTGAGCCTTAATCTGGCACTGCTGTGTTGTCTGGTGTTGTGGGGGGGGGGGGGGGGGGGGGGGGTGCTCTGTCTGCTGTATCTGAAAGGGGTGCTCTGTCTGCTGTATCTAAAAGGGGTGCTCTGTCTGCTGCATCTGAAAGGGGTGCTCTGTCTGCTGTAACAGTCCAGATGGGGTGCTCTGTCTGAAGCATGAGTCCAGGGATGCCCTGTCTGCTATATCTGAAAGGGGCGATCTGTGCGTCAATCCAGGGTCTCCACCCCAGTGTAAAATTAAAATAATAAAAGCTAAAAACCAAAAGCCTAAAAATATAATTGTAAATAAAATGTATTATTTATTTTGTGCTGTACCCCAGTGTACTATCCAATTTTTATTTTATTTTCATAAGTACTGTGACATTGCCGGTCAGACCGCAGTATATTATTATTTCGTACTCATACATGTATTGTGCGACACTGTTCGTGAAGGCAGGTTGACCATAATATCCCTTTTACCTGGGACACTCACGAATTACACATGTTCTATGGCTGGCTAACTACAAGCCTGAATTTCACCTGGTTTTAAGCAGCCACAGAACCGGTGTAATTCATGAGGTTCCCAGGTTTAAGGGATAGTATGGTCAGCCTAGTGAAGGTCAATCACAGTATTCAGTTACTATTTGTGATGCACACACATATTGTAAGACGCTGTGGGGCAGTGGTTCTCAAACATTTTTGAATCATGGCGCCCTAGAGTATCAGAATTTTTTTCACGGCACCCCTAGGCCAAATTTTCTGATTGAGAAATGTAAAAAGAAATATTAAATGAAGTAAATTGTGTTTATTTGTCATCCTTAGGGCCAGTTATGTGGTGAGGGACAGGATATGCTTGTTTTTGTCCACATATTCTATGATTGGCAGCCACCAGCACTGGTTTTGCCTATTACATTAATCACAAAATAATTTGAATTGGTCCTGGACCACCAATCCAGGGTACCCCTGCAAGTGTCCCAAGACACTCCAGGGTGCCCAGGCACACAGATTGGGAACCACTGCTGTGGGGGAAGGTGGTACCACAGTAATATATTTTATTACCTACTCATACATATATTGGGGGTCATTCCGAGTTGACCGCTAGCTGCCGTTGTTCGCAGCGCAGCAATCAGTAAAAAAAAATCATCTAATCTGCGCCTGCATATGCACCGCAATGTGCATGCGTGATGTACGGGTATAAAGTCCTTTGTGGTTTCGCTCAGGTTCTAGCGAAGCTTTCAGTCGCACAGCACAACGCAAGAAGATTGACATGAAGTGTGCGTTTCTGGGTGTCAACCGACCATTTTTAGGGAGTGCTTAGAAAAACGCAGGCGTTTCGGGGAAAATAAAGGCGTGGATGGGCGAACGCTGGGCAGGTGTGTGATGTCAAAAGCGTCCCTCCATCGTTAGAATCGATGCACACGAAGAGTAACTACAGGGCTGGTCTTGTTTTGCACAAAAAGATTTTGCAGGTGCTCTGCTGCACAAACGTTCGCACTTCTGCAAAGCTAAAATACACTCCCCCATGGGTGGCGGCAATGCGTTTGCACAGCTGCTAAAAACTGCTAGCGAGCGATCAACTCGGAATGACCTCCATTGTGCGACATTGTTGTCGAAATTAAACAGTAGCATTAGATTATTATCTCTGACTCATACACGTATTGTGTGATGCTGTGAGTGAAGGTGGTACCAAAATAATATATTCTATTTCCTAGTCATACACGTATTGTGCAACATTGTTGGTGAAATTAAACCGTAGCGTTAGATTATCTCTGACTCATACACATATTGTGACACTGTTGGTGGTACATTTTTTGTACAAATTGTGGTCTTTGCTGTACCCCACTTGGTTCATATCTGTTGATATATGTGGAGGACAAACAATTCAGAGGAGAGGTATAGACTGCTTAATTCAGGGCATGTAAAATCAAAGAAAAAGTAAAAGTCAGATAAGTGCAATAATATAACTAATAAAAATTGTTGTCTATGTATTAAGACCGTCACCAATGCCCCCAATGATTCATTTACATTTTTTACATCAAACAAATTAAATTAAATTAATAATCAATCCTTCCTTCCACTACATACATACTCTGGGATCCGGTCTGAAGATCGACAGTGTCTAGGTCGACAATGTTTAGGTCGACCACTATAGGTCGACAGTCACTAGGTCGACATGGATGGAAGGTCGACAGGGTTTCTAGGTCGACGTGTGCTAGATCGACAGGTCTGAAGGTCGACATGAGTTTTTCAAAATTTTTTCTTTTTTTGGATTTTTTCATACTTAACGATCCACGTGGACTACGATTGGAACGGTAAAGTGTGCCGAGCGAAGCGGCAGCGGAGCGAAGGCACCATGCGAGGGGACGCGGTGCACTAATTTGGGATCCCGGTCACTCTGCGAAGAAAGCGACACCAAATTTTTTTTCCCCTCATGTCGACCTTTAGACCTGTCGACCTAGCACATGTCGACCTAGAAACTAGAGATGAGCGCCTGAAATTTTTCGGGTTTTGTGTTTTGGTTTTGGGTTCGGTTCCGCGGCCGTGTTTTGGGTTCGAACGCGTTTTGGCAAAACCTCACCGAATTATTTTTGTCGGATTCGGGTGTGTTTTGGATTCGGGTGTTTTTTTCCAAAAACACTAAAAAACAGCTTAAATCATAGAATTTGGGGGTCATTTTGATCCCAAAGTATTATTAACCTCAAAAACCATAATTTACACTCATTTTCAGTCTATTCTGAATACCTCACACCTCACAATATTATTTTTAGTCCTAAAATTTGCACCGAGGTCGCTGTGTGAGTAAGATAAGCGACCCTAGTGGCCGACACAAACACCGGGCCCATCTAGGAGTGGCACTGCAGTGTCACGCAGGATGTCCCTTCCAAAAAACCCTCCCCAAACAGCACATGACGCAAAGAAAAAAAGAGGCGCAATGAGGTAGCTGTGTGAGTAAGATTAGCGACCCTAGTGGCCGACACAAACACCGGGCCCATCTAGGAGTGGCACTGCAGTGTCACGCAGGATGGCCCTTCCAAAAAACCCTCCCCAAACAGCACATGACGCAAAGAAAAAAAGAGGCGCAATGAGGTAGCTGTGTGAGTAAGATTAGCGACCCTAGTGGCCGACACAAACACCGGGCCCATCTAGGAGTGGCACTGCAGTGTCACGCAGGATGGCCCTTCCAAAAAACCCTCCCCAAACAGCACATGACGCAAAGAAAAAAAGAGGCGCAATGAGGTAGCTGACTGTGTGAGTAAGATTAGCGACCCTAGTGGCCGACACAAACACCGGGCCCATCTAGGAGTGGCACTGCAGTGTCACGCAGGATGTCCCTTCCAAAAAACCCTCCCCAAACAGCACATGACGCAAAGAAAAAAAGAGGCGCAATGAGGTAGCTGTGTGAGTAAGATTAGCGACCCTAGTGGCCGACACAAACACCGGGCCCATCTAGGAGTGGCACTGCAGTGTCACGCAGGATGTCCCTTCCAAAAAACCCTCCCCAAACAGCACATGACGCAAAGAAAAAAAGAGGCGCAATGAGGTAGCTGTGTGAGTAAGATTAGCGACCCTAGTGGCCGACACAAACACCGGGCCCATCTAGGAGTGGCACTGCAGTGTCACGCAGGATGTCCCTTCCAAAAAACCCTCCCCAATCAGCAGATGATGCAAAGAAAAAGAAAAGAAAAAAGAGGTGCAAGATGGAATTGTCCTTGGGCCCTCCCACCCACCCTTATGTTGTATAAACAAAACAGGACATGCACACTTTAACCAACCCATCATTTCAGTGACAGGGTCTGCCACACGACTGTGACTGATATGACGGGTTGGTTTGGACCCCCCCCCAAAAAAGAAGCAATTAATCTCTCCTTGCACAAACTGGCTCTACAGAGGCAAGATGTCCACCTCATCTTCACCCTCCGATATATCACCGTGTACATCCCCCTCCTCACAGATTATCAATTCGTCCCCACTGGAATCCACCATCTCAGCTCCCTGTGTACTTTGTGGAGGCAATTGCTGCTGGTCAATGTCTCCGCGGAGGAATTGATTATAATTCATTTTAATGAACATCATCTTCTCCACATTTTCTGGATGTAACCTCGTACGCCGATTGCTGACAAGGTGAGCGGCGGCACTAAACACTCTTTCGGAGTACACACTTGTGGGAGGGCAACTTAGGTAGAATAAAGCCAGTTTGTGCAAGGGCCTCCAAATTGCCTCTTTTTCCTGCCAGTATAAGTACGGACTGTGTGACGTGCCTACTTGGATGCGGTCACTCATATAATCCTCCACCATTCTATCAATGTTGAGAGAATCATATGCAGTGACAGTAGACGACATGTCCGTAATCGTTGTCAGGTCCTTCAGTCCGGACCAGATGTCAGCATCAGCAGTCGCTCCAGACTGCCCTGCATCACCGCCAGCGGGTGGGCTCGGAATTCTGAGCCTTTTCCTCGCACCCCCAGTTGCGGGAGAATGTGAAGGAGGAGATGTTGACAGGTCGCGTTCCGCTTGACTTGACAATTTTGTCACCAGCAGGTCTTTCAACCCCAGCAGACCTGTGTCTGCCGGAAAGAGAGATCCAAGGTAGGCTTTAAATCTAGGATCGAGCACGGTGGCCAAAATGTAGTGCTCTGATTTCAACAGATTGACCACCCGTGAATCCTTGTTAAGCGAATTAAGGGCTGCATCCACAAGTCCCACATGCCTAGCGGAATCGCTCCCTTTTAGCTCCTTCTTCAATGCCTCCAGCTTCTTCTGCAAAAGCCTGATGAGGGGAATGACCTGACTCAGGCTGGCAGTGTCTGAACTGACTTCACGTGTGGCAAGTTCAAAGGGCATCAGAACCTTGCACAACGTTGAAATCATTCTCCACTGCACTTGAGACAGGTGCATTCCATCTCCTATATCGTGCTCAATTGTATAGGCTTGAATGGCCTTTTGCTGCTCCTCCAACCTCTGAAGCATATAGAGGGTTGAATTCCACCTCGTTACCACTTCTTGCTTCAGATGATGGCAGGGCAGGTTCAGTAGTTTTTGGTGGTGCTCCAGTCTTCTGTACGTGGTGCCTGTACGCCGAAAGTGTCCCGCAATTTTTCTGGCCACCGACAGCATCTCTTGCACGCCCCTGTCGTTTTTTAAAAAATTCTGCACCACCAAATTCAAGGTATGTGCAAAACATGGGACGTGCTGGAATTTGCCCATATTTAATGCACACACAATATTGCTGGCGTTGTCCGATGCCACAAATCCACAGGAGAGTCCAATTGGGGTAAGCCATTCCGCGATGATCTTCCTCAGTTGCCGTAAGAGGTTTTCAGCTGTGTGCGTATTCTGGAAAGCGGTGATACAAAGCGTAGCCTGCCTAGGAAAGAGTTGGCGTTTGCGAGATGCTGCTACTGGTGCCGCCGCTGCTGTTCTTGCGGCGGGAGTCCATACATCTACCCAGTGGGCTGTCACAGTCATATAGTCCTGACCCTGCCCTGGTCCACTTGTCCACATGTCCGTGGTTAAGTGGACATTGGGTACAACTGCATTTTTTAGGAGACTGGTGAGTCTTTTTCTGACGTCCGTGTACATTCTCGGTATCGCCTGCCTAGAGAAGTGGAACCTAGATGGTATTTGGTAACGGGGGCACACTGCCTCAATAAATTGTCTAGTTCCCTGTGAACTAACGGCGGATACCGGACGCACGTCTAACACCAACATAGTTGTCAAGGACTCAGTTATCCGCTTTGCAGTAGGATGACTGCTGTGATATTTCATCTTCCTCGCAAAGGACTGTTGAACAGTCAATTGCTTACTGGAAGTAGTACAAGTGGGCTTACGACTTCCCCTCTGGGATGACCATCGACTCCCAGCGGCAACAACAGCAGCGCCAGCAGCAGTAGGCGTTACACGCAAGGATGCATCGGAGGAATCCCAGGCAGGAGAGGACTCGTCAGACTTGCCAGTGACATGGCCTGCAGGACTATTGGCATTCCTGGGGAAGGAGGAAATTGACACTGAGGGAGTTGGTGGGGTGGTTTGCGTGAGCTTGGTTACAAGAGGAAGGGATTTACTGGTCAGTGGACTGCTTCCGCTGTCACCCAAAGTTTTTGAACTTGTCACTGACTTATTATGAATGCGCTGCAGGTGACGTATAAGGGAGGATGTTCCGAGGTGGTTAACGTCCTTACCCCTACTTATTACAGCTTGACAAAGGGAACACACGGCTTGACACCTGTTGTCCGCATTTCTGGTGAAATACCTCCACACCGAAGAGCTGATTTTTTTGGTATTTTCACTTGGCATGTCAACGGCCATATTCCTCCCACGGACAACAGGTGTCTCCCCGGGTGCCTGACTTAAACAAACCACCTCACCATCAGAATCCTCCTGGTCAATTTCCTCCCCAGCGCCAGCAACACCCATATCCTCCTCATCCTGGTGTACTTCAACACTGACATCTTCAATCTGACTATCAGGAACTGGACTGCGGGTGCTCCTTCCAGCACTTGCAGGGGGCGTGCAAATGGTGGAAGGCGCATGCTCTTCACGTCCAGTGTTGGGAAGGTCAGGCATCGCAACCGACACAATTGGACTCTCCTTGTGGATTTGGGATTTCAAAGAACGCACAGTTCTTTGCGGTGCTTTTGCCAGCTTGAGTCTTTTCAGTTTTCTAGCGAGAGGCTGAGTGCTTCCATCCTCATGTGAAGCTGAACCACTAGCCATGAACATAGGCCAGGGCCTCAGCCGTTCCTTGCCACTCCGTGTGGTAAATGGCATATTGGCAAGTTTACGCTTCTCCTCCGACAATTTTATTTTAGGTTTTGGAGTCCTTTTTTTACTGATATTTGGTGTTTTGGTTTTGACATGCTCTGTACTATGCCATTGGGCATCGGCCTTGGCAGACGACGTTGCTGGCATTTCATCGTCTCGGCCATGACTAGTGGCAGCAGCTTCAGCACGAGGTGGAAGTGGATCTTGATCTTTCCCTAATTTTGGAACCTCAACATTTTTGTTCTCCATATTTTAATAGGCACAACTAAAAGGCACCTCAGGTAAACAATGGAGATGGATGGATTGGATACTAGTATACAATTATGGACGGGCTGCCGAGTGCCGACACAGAGGTAGCCACAGCCGTGAACTACCGCACTGTACTGTGTCTGCTGCTAATATATAGACTGGTTGATAAAGAGATAGTATACTCGTAACTAGTATGTATGTATAAAGAAAGAAAAAAAAACCACGGTTAGGTCACTGGTATATACAATTATGGACGGGCTGCCGAGTGCCGACACAGAGGTAGCCACAGCCGTGAACTACCGCACTGTACTGTGTCTGCTGCTAATATATAGACTGGTTGATAAAGAGATAGTATACTCGTAACTAGTATGTATGTATAAAGAAAGAAAAAAAAACCACGGTTAGGTCACTGGTATATACAATTATGGACGGGCTGCCGAGTGCCGACACAGAGGTAGCCACAGCCGTGAACTACCGCACTGTACTGTGTCTGCTGCTAATATATAGACTGGTTGATAAAGAGATAGTATACTCGTAACTAGTATGTATGTATAAAGAAAGAAAAAAAAACCACGGTTAGGTGGTATATACAATTATGGACGGGCTGCCGAGTGCCGACACAGAGGTAGCCACAGCCGTGAACTACCGCACTGTACTGTGTCTGCTGCTAATATATAGACTGGTTGATAAAGAGATAGTATACTCGTAACTAGTATGTATGTATAAAGAAAGAAAAAAAAACCACGGTTAGGTGGTATATACAATTATGGACGGGCTGCCGAGTGCCGACACAGAGGTAGCCACAGCCGTGAACTACCGCACTGTACTGTGTCTGCTGCTAATATATAGACTGGTTGATAAAGAGATAGTATACTCGTAACTAGTATGTATGTATAAAGAAAGAAAAAAAAACCACGGTTAGGTCACTGGTATATACAATTATGGACGGGCTGCCGAGTGCCGACACAGAGGTAGCCACAGCCGTGAACTACCGCACTGTACTGTGTCTGCTGCTAATATATAGACTGGTTGATAAAGAGATAGTATACTCGTAACTAGTATGTATGTATAAAGAAAGAAAAAAAAACCACGGTTAGGTCACTGGTATATACAATTATGGACGGGCTGCCGAGTGCCGACACAGAGGTAGCCACAGCCGTGAACTACCGCACTGTACTGTGTCTGCTGCTAATATATAGACTGGTTGATAAAGAGATAGTATACTCGTAACTAGTATGTATGTATAAAGAAAGAAAAAAAACCCACGGTTAGGTGGTATATACAATTATGGACGGGCTGCCGAGTGCCGACACAGAGGTAGCCACAGCCGTGAACTACCGCACTGTACTGTGTCTGCTGCTAATATATAGACTGGTTGATAAAGAGATAGTATACTCGTAACTAGTATGTATGTATAAAGAAAGAAAAAAAACCCACGGTTAGGTCACTGGTATATACAATTATGGACGGGCTGCCGAGTGCCGACACAGAGGTAGCCACAGCCGTGAACTACCGCACTGTACTGTGTCTGCTGCTAATATATAGACTGGTTGATAAAGAGATAGTATACTCGTAACTAGTATGTATGTATAAAGAAAGAAAAAAAAACCACGGTTAGGTGGTATATACAATTATGGACGGGCTGCCGAGTGCCGACACAGAGGTAGCCACAGCCGTGAACTACCGCACTGTACTGTGTCTGCTGCTAATATATAGACTGGTTGATAAAGAGATAGTATACTCGTAACTAGTATGTATGTATAAAGAAAGAAAAAAAAAACCACGGTTAGGTCACTGGTATATACAATTATGGACGGGCTGCCGAGTGCCGACACAGAGGTAGCCACAGCCGTGAACTACCGCACTGTACTGTGTCTGCTGCTAATATATAGACTGGTTGATAAAGAGATAGTATACTCGTAACTAGTATGTATGTATAAAGAAAGAAAAAAAAACCACGGTTAGGTCACTGGTATATACAATTATGGACGGGCTGCCGAGTGCCGACACAGAGGTAGCCACAGCCGTGAACTACCGCACTGTACTGTGTCTGCTGCTAATATATAGACTGGTTGATAAAGAGATAGTATACTCGTAACTAGTATGTATGTATAAAGAAAGAAAAAAAAACCACGGTTAGGTCACTGGTATATACAATTATGGACGGGCTGCCGAGTGCCGACACAGAGGTAGCCACAGCCGTGAACTACCGCACTGTACTGTGTCTGCTGCTAATATATAGACTGGTTGATAAAGAGATAGTATACTCGTAACTAGTATGTATGTATAAAGAAAGAAAAAAAAACCACGGTTAGGTCACTGGTATATACAATTATGGACGGGCTGCCGAGTGCCGACACAGAGGTAGCCACAGCCGTGAACTACCGCACTGTACTGTGTCTGCTGCTAATATATAGACTGGTTGATAAAGAGATAGTATACTCGTAACTAGTATGTATGTATAAAGAAAGAAAAAAAAACCACGGTTAGGTCACTGGTATATACAATTATGGACGGGCTGCCGAGTGCCGACACAGAGGTAGCCACAGCCGTGAACTACCGCACTGTACTGTGTCTGCTGCTAATATAGACTGGTTGATAAAGAGATAGTATACTACTAATATTATATACTGGTGGTCAGGTCACTGGTCACTAGTCACACTGGCAGTGGCACTCCTGCAGCAAAAGTGTGCACTGTTTAATTTTAATATAATATTATGTACTCCTGGCTCCTGCTATAACCTATAACTGGCACTGCAGTAGTGCTCCCCAGTCTCCCCCACAATTATAAGCTGTGTGAGCTGAGCAGTCAGACAGATATATAATATATATAGATGATGCAGCACACTGGCCTGAGCCTGAGCAGTGCACACAGATATGGTATGTATGTGACTGAGTCACTGTGTGCTGTGTATCGCTTTTTTCAGGCAGAGAACGGATTATAAATAAAAGTGGTGGTCACTGGTCACTATCAGCAAAACTCTGCACTGTACACTACTGAGTACTCCTAATGCTCCCCAAAATTAGTAAATCAAGTGTCTAAATGGAGAGGACGCCAGCCACGTCCTCTCCCTATCAATCTCAATGCACGTGTGAAAATGGCGGCGACGCGCGGCTCCTTATATAGAATCCAAGTCTCGCGATAGAATCCGATCCTCGCGAGAATCCGACAGCGTCTTGATGACGTTCGGGCGCGCTCGGGTTAACCGAGCAAGGCGGGAAGATCCGAGTCGCTCGGACCCGTGAAAAAAAACATGAAGTTCTGGCGGGTTCGGATTCAGAGAAACCGAACCCGCTCATCTCTACTAGAAACCCTGTCGACCTTCCATCCATGTCGACCTAGTGACTGTCGACCTATAGTGGTTGACCTAAACATTGTCGACCTAGATACTGTCGATAAAACGAACCACACCCACATACTCTACCTCCCTTGGGCACCTGATCTAGTTATTGAAAAAAATCTGTGTCAGACCATTTCTGCTGATTTTGGTTTCATTTTTTTCACAAAAAACTAAAATCACATGGTTTGGCTTTTTTTTGTTCCTAGATCATTATTAACCTCAATTACATTAATTTCCAGGCATTGCCAAGTAATTTTGACCACAGTACAAACAATAAAGAATCTATATTGTAAAATATATATTTTTAGATGCTGTAATCATCTGTACAGAATATTTTCAGCCTCAATGTAGGATCAGTTCCTGAAAGTAATGTTCGACCTGGAGAAGGTTCTGCTTCATCCAGCTTTACACAAGGCACGTAGTACCATGTAAATATCTTTTTACTAATATACACAACTAATTTTTGTATTAATTCAACATAATTCCACTTTTTTGCAGACATTGTGGCAAAGGGAATGCAATCGTGCCTAGCCCTGGATGCGGCTCCCTTATATGGAATTCAAAACCTGCAAGATCCAACGATAGATGAAAACAATATTGTGATGTGGTTAAATTTTACTAGAAATGAGTGGAAATTAATGTTATTGAGGTTAATAAAACTGTAGGAACAAAAACAGGCCCAAATTTTGTGATTTTAGCTGGTTTTATGATTTTTTTTTAAATTACAGATCCAAAACAAATACAGATCCAAAACACGAAGGAGATAAAGATCTAAAACAACAATCCAAAACCCAAGATTTGGCCCAACGCACATCCCCATTTTTTATACTGGCCTCATCACTATTTCAATATTGCATTTTTCCCACTGTGTTTTGCTCATCTCTTACTGTATATTCTGATACATGCTGATCTATTCATACAGGTGATATCCTATTATACATATGTCTGTTTTCCCATCTATGCCTGGGTCCATGTATGGCTTATCTCCCACAGTGTAACCTTTGCAGTGCGCACACCATGGCTGCCACACCTGGTACGCTTGTGATGGGATGAAAAATATATGGACCTGATGGTTACGTAAGGTCCATTATTTTTAGCATTAGGATGCTGCAGTCACCCATTTTGTGTCATCTCCTCTAGACGTGACCTATTTTACCCAGGGTAATCCTACGTAGTGCGCCCAAATATGGCTGCCTCACCTTTCATAGTTGGAATGTATAATCTGTGGAAGTTATTACTCAAAATGTTTGCATTATGCTTATTGTGCTGCCCTGGTTTCTTTTTATATTTTATTTTTGTATGTTTTTTCTACTTGATGTTTTACTAAATCCTCCACCATGTACTCTTATGATTACTTTTCCTTATGCAAATTTACTTTCAAATAAAATATGTTTTTTTATCCTATTATGTTTTTTATCTCTTCAGAAGACCAGTACATCATGAAAAATGTGTAACATCATAAGCCACAATATAACATGTCTAAAATACCATAAGTTCGCAAAAGTCCAAAATAGTGCATGAACATGCAAAAAGAAAAAGCTTTAAGAGACTCATATACCTATCAACAACCATATGGGATGAGGCCAGGGCCACCTTCAGGGTGGGACTGCCAGGACTGCAGTTCCAGGCCAGAACTGATAGGGGCCCATCTCTGAAGCTGTGAATGAGGATATCTGTATATAAAAGTCCTCAACAAAATGGACGCCACTATGGAGGAGACGAAAAAAATGACAGTATGGATGAACAAATACATAGGAACACAAGGAAGCATTACATTTAACATCAGTCAGAGAGAAGTCAAATTTATGTTTGTGGAATCATGGCAGACCAAGGAACACACTGGGAAACTCTGACAGCAGTAAGGCAGGCTATATAAGGGACATGTGGTGAGGTAAATGGCTAAGGTTGAACTGGCTTATACCAGTGCCAGATTTACACACAATATATGAGCCAAAGGGTTCATGTGTGCATTACGCAAAGTTGCAGAGATATCCGTTTTTGGATTCGACACAATTCGACAATCGAATCCCGACCGCCGGGACCCGAATTCGACATATTCCATAAAAAACGGATTCGACGGTCCCGCTGTCGAAAAACGGACCAATTGACGATAGTTTGCGTCCTGGATTCGACTTCATGGACGGCACAAAAGTGTTCAATAATCTTGAAAAAAAATGCATGAGGTCCCCCCTCCTAAGCATAACCAGCCTCGGGCTCTTTGAGCCGGTCATGGTTGTAAAAATACGGGGGGAAAATGACAGGGGATCCCCCGTATTTTAACAACCAGCACCGGGTTCTGCACCTGGTCCTGGTGCCAAAAATACGGAGGACAAAACATGTAGGGGTTCCCCGTATTTTTCACACCAGCATCGGGCTCCACTAGTCAGAGAGATAATGCCACAGCCAGGGGACACTTTTATATAGGTCCCTGCAGCCCTGGCATTAAATCACTAACTAGTCACCCCTGGCCGGGGTACCCTGGAGAAGTGGGGACCCCTTAAATCAAGGGATCCCCCCCTCCAGCCACCCAAGGGCCAGGGGTGAAGCCCGAGGCTGTCGCCCCATCCAAGGGCGGCGGATGGGGGGCTGATAGCCTTGTGTCAAAAAAATAATATTGTTTTTTTGTAGCAGAACTACAAGTCCCAGCAAGCCTCTCCCACAAGCTGGTACTTGGAGAACCACAAGTACCAGCATGCAGGGGGAAAACGGGCCCGCTGGTACCTGTAGTTCTACTACAAAAAATACCCAAATAAAAACAGTACACACACACCGTGACAGTATAACTTTATTACATACATGCAGTTATATGTGTGAAAGGAAGGTGTCTGGGGTATGTCTGCACGTGAGGGAATGGGGATATGTGTATGTGTGTGTATTTGTGTGTGTACGTGGGAAGTGGAGCTGCCATGAAGGTATTTATGTATCATACTGAGGTGACTGAGGCATGGCTAGGGTATCATATAATTTATATGATAGATTGACATGTTTTAATTACACCCACCACACAGCCCAAACTTTGACAAAAGTGGGAGAGAGCTGATTGGGCCCGAAAACATGTAAGAGTCTTTGATGTTTGTGATTGGTTAGTTTAGGCTATGTTGCTAGGCAGATCAAGGGTATTCGGCTGTTTATTATTGGTTTAGGCTTGGCCTATCAGTAGTAGAGGATAGGAGGGTTTTAGTAGCCTTTATAGGGAGGAGTTTAAGGGATTGAAGTTTTCTTGTCGGTTTGGAAGAATGAGTACACTGTGTCACATTGCATTGCATACTGTACCGCTTGCTGTTTTTTCCTTTCCTGTGGCTAGTTTTCATATACTTGGTGGGGGCCACGGCTGGGGAGCAGGTGCCGGGCACGTCAGCGCTCCCTGCTCTGGCCGTGACCTCTTCCGCCCTTGGACGTGACACGCCCGGCAGCATGGCAGGTCCTGCAGTCAGCGGGACCCGCCGTGTAGCCGCAGGCGTTGGTGACTGTTACTCGAGTGCCGGGGACTGGGCATCCCCGGCCTCGTCCGACGGAGGGACATGCTCCAGGTGGGCTGCGGGACCCGACCCGTTGGCAATTGGCCCCAGGGGGCTCCCACGGCTGTGGGTTCTACTTTATGTCCCCTTGGGGTCCCTTAGTCTGGGATTGTTAATTATGGGGGTTCTGCTCCAGTGGCCTCCACCCCTGTGGGTGGGGCTGCTTCTGCGGCCACCATTTTAGGTCCCCATAGCCAGCAGTATGGACAGCAGGTTGCAGGCTCCCTGTTGGGTGGTGTAAGGGCGTTGAGTATTTGAAGCTGCCTTCCAATAGTACCTCATGGTCTTTATTCATGCCCGTGCGGCTGGCTGTTGTGAATGCTCATGTGCCCCGGACTACCGATGGTCTCTCGGTTGTTGGGACGGGCTTTCGCTCATTCGCAGCTTCCGGCAGTACGCGGCAGCAGTAATTTCAATTGCCGATGTCGCACGCTGGCACCCCAATGTTGTCCCTGTTAGTCTACACCCCACAAGTAGTCCAGTCAGTTTGGTCGACGAGGATAGCTAAAAAAATTTGCCACACTCCTAGTGTTCCGGCTTTAGCAGGGTCATTCCAACATGCTGCAACGCCGATGGTCAATTATAGTCAGCCGCCGTACTTTCAGCATACATGTCCCCCAGCACAGCAGTCACCAGTGGCTTTCAGGTACCCCTGGCACAGGGGTTATAGTACGGTAGGGCCGACCTTCCCGCAATACGGTCTCTCTGGCAGTTCGCCTTTGTGCCCCCTCTGGTTGGCACCTTGCCTACTCAGGTGTCATCGCCTGGTCCGCCTGCTCTTCCCACGGCAGTGTTAATTGGTGACGGTTTACAAACCCCTGCTCCCGCTCCTTCTGGTGTGCTGGCAGGGTTCTGTAGATCTAACCCCTGTTGTTTCTATCCCTGAAGCTGCGACCAGTGCAACGCTGGTACAGGAACCTCCTTCGGTGGCGGATGTGGATGGACAGGATGCTATTGAGTCGATCCCTGCGGAGGGAATGGCTTCTGTCTCCGCAGGCGCTCAGCCTGGGGGTGCTTCCAGGATTCCTGGCCCCTCTGGATCAGGTGAGCAGGAAGTTTCTCAGGCTTCATCCGATGGTTCCTCATCCGATTCCTCGGTCAACAGCGAAGGGTCAGATTCCCCCAAGTGCCCGCACAAGCTAGTGAAATTGGTTGTGCGTGCATGGCAAAGAAGGTCGGCAAGCGGAAAGAGCTGACTAAGTCTGCTGCTCCCGCTGAGCCACTTTTGTTTACTGACATGGTGCATTGTGCAAACACTGCGGTGACGTATGTGGATTTCTTCACCCTTACTGAGGACATGAAGAAAGACTTTGATAAGGCTAAGAAACTGAGGGGAATGGATGAGAATGCATTCAGGAGTTTCCACCACTGGTTACAGGGCCTTTGTATATTTTCTGCATGTTACTTGGACACTAGTCCAGGTGAGCATAAGAACGTCGGGAAATATTTATTCCTTATTAATGAGAAGTTCAAAGGCACTGTTTGGAGACATTATGATGACAAATTTCGTAAAAATAAGGACGGTAACCCAACCTTGCCTTTGGGTTTCAAGACATCAAGGTCTGGCTTGAGGTCACCAATCAAGGCTAGCCCACTGCGTAAATCCTGTGTAAAAAGGCGTCCGCGGGTGGAAAGAGTACCGCGGGCCCCTTGGCTAAAGGGTTGTGTTTTGCGTAGAGATGAGCGGGTTCGGTTTCTCTGAATCCGAACCCGCCAGAACTTCATGTTTTTTTTCACGAGTCCGAGCGACTCGGATCTTCCCGCCTTGCTCGGTTAACCCGAGCGCGCCCGAACGTCATCATGACGCTGTCGGATTCTCGCGAGGCTCGGATTCTATCGCGAGACTCGGATTCTATATAAGGAGCCGCGCGTCGCCGCCATTTTCACACGTGCATTGAGATTGATAGGGAGAGGACGTGGCTGGCGTCCTCTCCGTTTAGACACTTGATTTACTAATTTTGGGGAGCATTAGGAGTACTCAGTAGTGTACAGTGCAGAGTTTTGCTGATAGTGACCAGTGACCACCACTTTTATTTATAATCCGTTCTCTGCCTGAAAAAAGCGATACACAGCACACAGTGACTCAGTCACATACATACCATATCTGTGTGCACTGCTCAGGCTCAGGCCAGTGTGCTGCATCATCTATATATATTATATATCTGTCTGACTGCTCAGCTCACACAGCTTATAATTGTGGGGGAGACTGGGGAGCACTACTGCAGTGCCAGTTATAGGTTATAGCAGGAGCCAGGAGTACATAATATTATATTAAAATTAAACAGTGCACACTTTTGCTGCAGGAGTGCCACTGCCAGTGTGACTAGTGACCAGTGACCTGACCACCAGTATATAATATTAGTAGTATACTATCTCTTTATCAACCAGTCTATATTAGCAGCAGACACAGTACAGTGCGGTAGTTCACGGCTGTGGCTACCTCTGTGTCGGCACTCGGCAGCCCGTCCATAATTGTATATACCAGTGACCTAACCGTGGTTTTTTTTTCTTTCTTTATACATACATACTAGTTACGAGTATACTATCTCTTTATCAACCAGTCTATATATTAGCAGCAGACACAGTACAGTGCGGTAGTTCACGGCTGTGGCTACCTCTGTGTCGGCACTCGGCAGCCCGTCCATAATTGTATATACCAGTGACCTAACCGTGGTTTTTTTTTCTTTCTTTATACATACATACTAGTTACGAGTATACTATCTCTTTATCAACCAGTCTATATATTAGCAGCAGACACAGTACAGTGCGGTAGTTCACGGCTGTGGCTACCTCTGTGTCGGCACTCGGCAGCCCGTCCATAATTGTATATACCAGTGACCTAACCGTGGTTTTTTTTTCTTTCTTTATACATACATACTAGTTACGAGTATACTATCTCTTTATCAACCAGTCTATATATTAGCAGCAGACACAGTACAGTGCGGTAGTTCACGGCTGTGGCTACCTCTGTGTCGGCACTCGGCAGCCCGTCCATAATTGTATATACCACCTAACCGTGGTTTTTTTTTCTTTCTTTATACATACATACTAGTTACGAGTATACTATCTCTTTATCAACCAGTCTATATATTAGCAGCAGACACAGTACAGTGCGGTAGTTCACGGCTGTGGCTACCTCTGTGTCGGCACTCCGCAGCCCGTCCATAATTGTATATACCAGTGACCTAACCGTGGTTTTTTTTTCTTTCTTTATACATACATACTAGTTACGAGTATACTATCTCTTTATCAACCAGTCTATATATTAGCAGCAGACACAGTACAGTGCGGTAGTTCACGGCTGTGGCTACCTCTGTGTCGGCACTCGGCAGCCCGTCCATAATTGTATATACCAGTGACCTAACCGTGGTTTTTTTTTCTTTCTTTATACATACATACTAGTTACGAGTATACTATCTCTTTATCAACCAGTCTATATATTAGCAGCAGACACAGTACAGTGCGGTAGTTCACGGCTGTGGCTACCTCTGTGTCGGCACTCGGCAGCCCGTCCATAATTGTATATACCAGTGACCTAACCGTGGTTTTTTTTTCTTTCTTTATACATACATACTAGTTACGAGTATACTATCTCTTTATCAACCAGTCTATATATTAGCAGCAGACACAGTACAGTGCGGTAGTTCACGGCTGTGGCTACCTCTGTGTCGGCACTCGGCAGCCCGTCCATAATTGAATATACCAGTGACCTAACCGTGGTTTTTTTTTCTTTCTTTATACATACATACTAGTTACGAGTATACTATCTCTTTATCAACCAGTCTATATATTAGCAGCAGACACAGTACAGTGCGGTAGTTCACGGCTGTGGCTACCTCTGTGTCGGCACTCGGCAGCCCGTCCATAATTGTATATACCACCTAACCGTGGTTTTTTTTTCTTTCTTTATACATACATACTAGTTACGAGTATACTATCTCTTTATCAACCAGTCTATATATTAGCAGCAGACACAGTACAGTGCGGTAGTTCACGGCTGTGGCTACCTCTGTGTCGGCACTCGGCAGCCCGTCCATAATTGTATATACCACCTAACCGTGGTTTTTTTTTCTTTCTTTATACATACATACTAGTTACGAGTATACTATCTCTTTATCAACCAGTCTATATATTAGCAGCAGACACAGTACAGTGCGGTAGTTCACGGCTGTGGCTACCTCTGTGTCGGCACTCGGCAGCCCGTCCATAATTGTATACTAGTATCCAATCCATCCATCTCCATTGTTTACCTGAGGTGCCTTTTAGTTGTGCCTATTAAAATATGGAGAACAAAAATGTTGAGGTTCCAAAATTAGGGAAAGATCAAGATCCACTTCCACCTCGTGCTGAAGCTGCTGCCACTAGTCATGGCCGAGACGATGAAATGCCAGCAACGTCGTCTGCCAAGGCCGATGCCCAATGGCATAGTACAGAGCATGTCAAAACCAAAACACCAAATATCAGTAAAAAAAGGACTCCAAAACCTAAAATAAAATTGTCGGAGGAGAAGCGTAAACTTGCCAATATGCCATTTACCACACGGAGTGGCAAGGAACGGCTGAGGCCCTGGCCTATGTTCATGGCTAGTGGTTCAGCTTCACATGAGGATGGAAGCACTCAGCCTCTCGCTAGAAAACTGAAAAGACTCAAGCTGGCAAAAGCACCGCAAAGAACTGTGCGTTCTTTGAAATCCCAAATCCACAAGGAGAGTCCAATTGTGTCGGTTGCGATGCCTGACCTTCCCAACACTGGACGTGAAGAGCATGCGCCTTCCACCATTTGCACGCCCCCTGCAAGTGCTGGAAGGAGCACCCGCAGTCCAGTTCCTGATAGTCAGATTGAAGATGTCAGTGTTGAAGTACACCAGGATGAGGAGGATATGGGTGTTGCTGGCGCTGGGGAGGAAATTGACCAGGAGGATTCTGATGGTGAGGTGGTTTGTTTAAGTCAGGCACCCGGGGAGACACCTGTTGTCCGTGGGAGGAATATGGCCGTTGACATGCCAGGTGAAAATACCAAAAAAATCAGCTCTTCGGTGTGGAGGTATTTCACCAGAAATGCGGACAACAGGTGTCAAGCCGTGTGTTCCCTTTGTCAAGCTGTAATAAGTAGGGGTAAGGACGTTAACCACCTCGGAACATCCTCCCTTATACGTCACCTGCAGCGCATTCATAATAAGTCAGTGACAAGTTCAAAAACTTTGGGTGACAGCGGAAGCAGTCCACTGACCAGTAAATCCCTTCCTCTTGTAACCAAGCTCACGCAAACCACCCCACCAACTCCCTCAGTGTCAATTTCCTCCTTCCCCAGGAATGCCAATAGTCCTGCAGGCCATGTCACTGGCAAGTCTGACGAGTCCTCTCCTGCCTGGGATTCCTCCGATGCATCCTTGCGTGTAACGCCTACTGCTGCTGGCGCTGCTGTTGTTGCCGCTGGGAGTCGATGGTCATCCCAGAGAGGAAGTCGTAAGCCCACTTGTACTACTTCCAGTAAGCAATTGACTGTTCAACAGTCCTTTGCGAGGAAGATGAAATATCACAGCAGTCATCCTACTGCAAAGCGGATAACTGAGTCCTTGACAACTATGTTGGTGTTAGACGTGCGTCCGGTATCCGCCGTTAGTTCACAGGGAACTAGACAATTTATTGAGGCAGTGTGCCCCCGTTACCAAATACCATCTAGGTTCCACTTCTCTAGGCAGGCGATACCGAGAATGTACACGGACGTCAGAAAAAGACTCACGAGTCTCCTAAAAAATGCAGTTGTACCCAATGTCCACTTAACCACGGACATGTGGACAAGTGGAGCAGGGCAGGGTCAGGACTATATGACTGTGACAGCCCACTGGGTAGATGTATGGACTCCCGCCGCAAGAACAGCAGCGGCGGCACCAGTAGCAGCATCTCGCAAACGCCAACTCTTTCCTAGGCAGGCTACGCTTTGTATCACCGCTTTCCAGAATACGCACACAGCTGAAAACCTCTTACGGCAACTGAGGAAGATCATCGCGGAATGGCTTACCCCAATTGGACTCTCCTGTGGATTTGTGGCATCGGACAACGCCAGCAATATTGTGTGTGCATTAAATATGGGCAAATTCCAGCACGTCCCATGTTTTGCACATACCTTGAATTTGGTGGTGCAGAATTTTTTAAAAAACGACAAGGGCGTGCAAGAGATGCTGTCGGTGGCCAGAAAAATTGCGGGACACTTTCGGCGTACAGGCACCACGTACAGAAGACTGGAGCACCACCAAAAACTACTGAACCTGCCCTGCCATCATCTGAAGCAAGAAGTGGTAACGAGGTGGAATTCAACCCTCTATATGCATCAGAGGTTGGAGGAGCAGCAAAAGGCCATTCAAGCCTATACAATTGAGCACGATATAGGAGATGGAATGCACCTGTCTCAAGTGCAGTGGAGAATGATTTCAACGTTGTGCAAGGTTCTGATGCCCTTTGAACTTGCCACACGTGAAGTCAGTTCAGACACTGCCAGCCTGAGTCAGGTCATTCCCCTCATCAGGCTTTTGCAGAAGAAGCTGGAGGCATTGAAGAAGGAGCTAAAAGGGAGCGATTCCGCTAGGCATGTGGGACTTGTGGATGCAGCCCTTAATTCGCTTAACAAGGATTCACGGGTGGTCAATCTGTTGAAATCAGAGCACTACATTTTGGCCACCGTGCTCGATCCTAGGTTGCCAGCCTACGACCAGGACATCACCAAGGCCAGTGAATATATGGAATTGACCACCCATTGCCTTTCCTGAAAATTGGATACACAAGTTTTGGGACGACCCATAGTGGTCTTCAGAGCTCTGACCCATTTGACATCCACGTATCCAGAGACCGATCCATACATGTGGACATTGAATAAAAAGGGAGAACCACCATTTGCATTTGCGCAGGACAGAATCATCATCACCGCGCTAGGTGGAATACCCTGCCATCTTCCACTCAGGATCTGGTAACTATCTTATGGTTATCCGTGCAGGATAAGATACATTGAAGCATTGGAACAATCCTATTGCCAACTGGCCTTCACATGAGTCCATAGAAGTTTTCCATTGGTCGCACTACTGGCTTATGAGGCTTGTTTTAATTATTTGATTTTAATATGTGTTTATGTTATTGATTTATTCTTATTAAACGTATTCATTGTTTTAAATACCAGCACCTGATAGCGCTGTTTATTTATTGATTTTGGCCACCGTGCTCGATCCTAGATTTAAAGCCTACCTTGGATCTCTCTTTCCGGCAGACACAGGTCTGCTGGGGTTGAAAGACCTGCTGGTGACAAAATTGTCAAGTCAAGCGGAACGCGACCTGTCAACATCTCCTCCTTCACATTCTCCCGCAACTGGGGGTGCGAGGAAAAGGCTCAGAATTCCGAGCCCACCTGCTGGCGGTGATGCAGGGCAGTCTGGAGCGACTGCTGATGCTGACATCTGGTCCGGACTGAAGGACCTGACAACGATTACGGACATGTCGTCTACTGTCACTGCATATGATTCTCTCAACATTGATAGAATGGTGGAGGATTATATGAGTGACCGCATCCAAGTAGGCACGTCACACAGTCCGTACTTATACTGGCAGGAAAAAGAGGCAATTTGGAGGCCCTTGCACAAACTGGCTTTATTCTACCTAAGTTGCCCTCCCACAAGTGTGTACTCCGAAAGAGTGTTTAGTGCCGCCGCTCACCTTGTCAGCAATCGGCGTACGAGGTTACATCCAGAAAATGTGGAGAAGATGATGTTCATTAAAATGAATTATAATCAATTCCTCCGCGGAGACATTGACCAGCAGCAATTGCCTCCACAAAGTACACAGGGAGCTGAGATGGTGGATTCCAGTGGGGACGAATTGATAATCTGTGAGGAGGGGGATGTACACGGTGATATATCGGAGGGTGAAGATGAGGTGGACATCTTGCCTCTGTAGAGCCAGTTTGTGCAAGGAGAGATTAATTGCTTCTTTTTTGGGGGGGGTCCAAACCAACCCGTCATATCAGTCACAGTCGTGTGGCAGACCCTGTCACTGAAATGATGGGTTGGTTAAAGTGTGCATGTCCTGTTTTGTTTATACAACATAAGGGTGGGTGGGAGGGCCCAAGGACAATTCCATCTTGCACCTCTTTTTTCTTTTCTTTTTCTTTGCATCATGTGCTGATTGGGGAGGGTTTTTTGGAAGGGACATCCTGCGTGACACTGCAGTGCCACTCCTAGATGGGCCCGGTGTTTGTGTCGGCCACTAGGGTCGCTAATCTTACTCACACAGCTACCTCATTGCGCCTCTTTTTTTCTTTGCGTCATGTGCTGTTTGGGGAGGGTTTTTTGGAAGGGACATCCTGCGTGACACTGCAGTGCCACTCCTAGATGGGCCCGGTGTTTGTGTCGGCCACTAGGGTCGCTAATCTTACTCACACAGTCAGCTACCTCATTGCGCCTCTTTTTTTCTTTGCGTCATGTGCTGTTTGGGGAGGGTTTTTTGGAAGGGCCATCCTGCGTGACACTGCAGTGCCACTCCTAGATGGGCCCGGTGTTTGTGTCGGCCACTAGGGTCGCTAATCTTACTCACACAGCTACCTCATTGCGCCTCTTTTTTTCTTTGCGTCATGTGCTGTTTGGGGAGGGTTTTTTGGAAGGGCCATCCTGCGTGACACTGCAGTGCCACTCCTAGATGGGCCCGGTGTTTGTGTCGGCCACTAGGGTCGCTAATCTTACTCACACAGCTACCTCATTGCGCCTCTTTTTTTCTTTGCGTCATGTGCTGTTTGGGGAGGGTTTTTTGGAAGGGACATCCTGCGTGACACTGCAGTGCCACTCCTAGATGGGCCCGGTGTTTGTGTCGGCCACTAGGGTCGCTTATCTTACTCACACAGCGACCTCGGTGCAAATTTTAGGACTAAAAATAATATTGTGAGGTGTGAGGTATTCAGAATAGACTGAAAATGAGTGTAAATTATGGTTTTTGAGGTTAATAATACTTTGGGATCAAAATGACCCCCAAATTCTATGATTTAAGCTGTTTTTTAGTGTTTTTGGAAAAAAACACCCGAATCCAAAACACACCCGAATCCGACAAAAATAATTCGGTGAGGTTTTGCCAAAACGCGTTCGAACCCAAAACACGTCCGCGGAACCGAACCCAAAACCAAAACACAAAACCCGAAAAATTTCAGGCGCTCATCTCTAGTTTTGCGTTTAATGATGCAAAATGTAGCAGGGGTGCAAAGTGTCATTTTTGTCACTCCTGTAGGGTCTGTGGAGCCAGTCACCTGGCCAAGGGATGCAAGTCAGCGGGCGGGGCACACCAGCCAGCACAGGGGGAGGTTAGCGGAGATGCTAAGAGGTTAGCGGAGGTGCTAAGTAAAGCGCCTTCTCCCATAGTTGTGTCGGAATTGGCTAAGTGGTTGCTTTGTTATCCTATTAAGGTTGATGCTGAGTTTTTATTAGATGGTTTTAGTTCTGGCTTCTACTTGCCCATTTCCGATACCGTTCAGGTTATGTCTCGCAGGAATTTGAAGTCGGCAAGGGACTTCCCCCATGTGGTGAGGCAGAAGGTGGAGGCTGAAGTCCAATTTGGACACATGTGTGGACCTTTTGATTGTATGCCTCTGCTGGGATTGTGCATTTCCCCCTTAGGGGTGGTGCCCAAGAAGGTCCCCGGTAAATTACGCTTAAAACAGCATCTGTCTCATCCTCATGGAGGTTCCATTAATGATGCCATTCCTGATGAGTTTTGCAGAGTCCGTTATGAGTTGTTAAGTGAGACCCTAGAGTTGATATGGGGGGTTGGCCCCTACACCCTGTTGGCTAAGTTAGACAATAAGTCGGCTTTTCAACTCCTTCCCCTTCACCATTTAGGTTTATGGGTTTTCAGCTGGGTGAGAGTTACTATATTGATATATGTTTGCCCATGGGATGTTCTATCTCTTGTGCCTATTTTGAGAAGTTCAGCTGTTTCTTACATTGATGCATTCATACAGGCACCGCCCATGACGGCATCACCCACTATTTGGACGATTTCCTCTTTATAGGGCCAAGAGAAAGCATCATCTGCTAGGAGTTACTGTTCTATGCAGGTGCCCTATTTCAAACATTGGGGGTCCCCATAGCCCATGACAAGACCAAAGGTCCTTACGTGCTGCCTTTCCTACCTGGGTATCGAGGTGGATGTGACGGCAGGATGCTGCCGCATTCCGGCCGGTAAGGTCCAGAAGCTTTTGAACCAAATACAGGACTGTTTGGGCAAAAGCAGGGTCAGGTTGCGTCAGGTTCAATCCCTTCTGGGCTCCTTTAATTTCGCTTGCAGGGTTATCCCCATGGGGAGGGTTTTCTGACGTAAACTGGAGAGGGCCACTGCGGGGGTGTCTGGGGTGCATCACACCATTCAACTGTCCAGAGAGATCAAGGATGACCTGAGAGTTTGGTCTACTTTCTTAGTTGACTTTAGTTTACAGTTGCTGTGGCCCCTCCAGCCTGTGTCTAATGCCCACCTGCAGTTATTCAGGGATGCTGTGGGGTCAACCGGTTTCGGGGCTTTCTTTCAGGGTAAGTAGTGTGTTGCTCCCTGGCCTCTTTCCTGGGTCTCTCGAGGCCTTATGGCAAATTTGTTATTGTTGGAACTTTTTCCAATAATCGTTGTAGTTCAGTTCTGTTCCGACAATTTGGGAGCGTTCCTCTGTTCCCCAAACGTTGCAGTTGTTGAGGTTCCTTGTGTTGAAATGCTTGCGTTTCACATTACCTTCACTACGCGTCATGTGCCTGGGAGTGATAATGGCATTGCGGACACTTTGTCACATTTCAACTTCCATAGAGTTCGCAAGTTGGCTCCAGGTGTTGAGTCCCTGGGATTGACATGTCCGCCTTATGTCTGGCAGATTATAGATCAGTGGTATTTTAGTATCCTGCACCAGACTTGAAATATAATTAATACTATCAATTCGTAAAAAAACAGCCACTAAAAATTAATCCTCTATAAAAGGTTTATAGTTTTATAGTTTATGGTGCTGGAGGTGCTCCCAACAATCAAAACCTTAACATGTTAATATCTACTTATTGGCAGTTCATAAAAAAAAAGAAAGATTGCTTTCTTGGAGCACTCTTTTATATTTGTATATGTGATGATTAAATTGATATGATTGTTAATTTTAAAATGCAACTTTTAATATTCTTACTTAAGATAATAGGGGTAAGTAATTGTGATTTGTGTGACTTTGTAAATAATTAAATGTATGTCACCCCCTCCTTATTCTAAATATTTATTAAAGGACAGTGTGGAGGATGTATTAACCTGGAGAAGGCATAAGGAAGTGATATGTGCAAGGTGATAAACGCAGCAGCCAATCCGTTCCAATATGTAAATTAGCAGTTAGGAGCTGATTGGCTGGTGTGTTTTGTAAAATTGGAAGAGAAAGGAAGGCTCTTGTGTGGGCGCACTCTTATTAAAGGAAGTAAGTTATATATAACAATTTGGAAAGATGTTTAAAACATAACTTTTATTGATATTGTTATAACACAAAAAACTCTTCCCGGAAATCTATCCTTAAAGATACAGATTTGAAAATATCTTTTAAAATAAAATTGTTCTGGTCTCTTTATTGTAAAGAGTATTTGGAAGGGTTGTAGACATAAATTGGTCATACCCCCATTCCCCCTGACCAGTACAGAAATTCTGTATTAATGGAACCTCAGGATGGTCAAGACACAGTTGTATATAAGGCAGAGCTCTTTGGCTATAGGTAACTAGGGTAATGATCAGCAGTCACACCTCTAGGAATGGTACACCTGATTAGCATACAGATATCATGATTTGAAGAAATGTTATACAAGAATCAATGGGCATCCTAATGTCCGTGCGAATATCTGTATATTATCAACACTGAAAAAGAACGGATTGCCAAATAGGATTAGTGGTGATACTGCTGTTGGTGTTTTTATCACATAAGTGAGGAAAAATCCTACTCTACAACACCAGGTATTCGCAGGCAGTCTCCTTTCCTGATACTGACCTGGCCCAACGCTGTTTAGCTTCCAAGATCAGACGAGATCGGGCGCTGGCAGCGTGGTATGGTAGTAGAGAATTTAATGTGTACACCAATGAGAGTGCACCTATATATGAAATAGGAAATTTGGGAGAGACAGACAGGAAAGTGATAGAAAAAAGTAGTGAAAATGTGTGGATCTGCTTTCCACGTTAGACCCGGTTCCAAAATTCCCACTAAAGTGGTGCAATGTTACGGGAATCGTGGATGAGAGTCCACGAGGTTGGTGATCATAGGATAATTTGGTTGTCAGTGTTAGTGCTGTTAATTTTAATTCAATCAAAGGACCTCTTGACTACCGCACATATTGTGATTTCTCCAAAATAAATAAATGAATAATTCTCTGTATTGGATATCTGATGGAAGATAGAAAAACTCTCAACAGTTACGGATGCATTTAGAGTCCGTATAGCCAATAGAAGCCTCGGATCGGTGAATTTCACAATGCACTTAACAAGAGACACATACCGAAAGGGAGAAGAAAGGAAAAAATCCCTGTCGATAGGATGCAGTTATCCCGTTAATAGCGTATGATAATTACGGGAGAAAAGAGAAAAGAAAATCATAAAAGCCTAAATGCCAAACAAATATGGAAGGTATATGCTGAATTTAGACATTTACTATTCAAATCATTTGATATCTACAGCTTGGCCTCTAGTAGAAGAGGTGCTGAGTGCATGGTTATATGCTGTAATGACCCCTTAGCAACACTGTAATACACATTAAGTGTGAGATAAATAAGACAATTCTGCCCGAATTTACAGAAGATGTTACTATCTGTGGCATGCAGCCACAAGATAGTGGGGCTTACGGTTTCACCAATGAAGATAGGAGAGCCAAAGAGAACGAGCAGATGTATGAGGCTAATGCCAAGATGGAGCTGTGTAGACGAGACCCCTTGCGGAAAACGCGTTTCACCCTTAGGCTTGTTCACTTCCGGGTTCCGTATGGTCCGGTGTTGGGAACAGGCTTTTGTAGCAGCGGAAAGTCAGATTAACCAATCCGAGAGTGTCAGCTAGCAAGTGTTGTTTCCGCTCGAATCCGCGGTTGCTAGGAGACGGAGTTACGGAAGTTAAAACAAAAGGACGGAAAGACGATTGGAGATTGAAACCTCGCGAGATTACGGACGCCATCTTAAGTGGGGGAATTTTGAGAATTGAACTATTGGCATTTTGTCGGTTGCACTGAATTGATAAAATACAAGAAAACACAAACAAACAAAAACAAAAAAGGGTGATTATGGGGGATAAGAGGCTAAAAGTGAGGGCAGGATATGCCTGAAATAAAATGGATCGGTAGATAAGTGAAGGCGTGCCAAAAATTTTTTGATTATAGGACGGCAAATAATGGGAAGGGGTGTGTTGATGGATGCCGGTGAAGCCATATTGGTTGTGGTAATTGAAAAGGGAAATAGTGCAGTATATTATAAAGAAGGGAAGGAAGGATGGAGGTATAGAAGGGGAGGAGGGACTGGTTGGATATAACGGGGAAGGGGGAGTGGTGGTGATCAGGAGTGGTATTGGCTAGGGGTAGTGAGGATAAGTAGAGTAATGGGGTGTGGGGATGGTTTGTTTATCACCTTGCACATATTACTGGTTTATCACTTCCTTATGGTTTCTCCAGGCTTAATACATCTGACGCATTGAATATTGGTTTCCGTGGTGATTTTTTTGTATGAATGAAATTTTTACTTAAGTCCAATGTGTGGATAATCGATGCCTAAGTCATACAGCTTAGATCAAGGTATCATAAGTAGTTAATTTAGGGCATAGTTATTTGCCTATTATTTTAGCAGTGATTTGTTGTTATGGCCACTACAGCATACAAAACATTTCCATATAAGATTATAGGTTAGGAATCGGTTTTCAACCTTATTGATAATTATTTAATAAAACCTTCACCAGTTAACACCTGTAAACAGAGGTGCTTCTAGAGAGGAGGGGACCCGTGTGCAGACTCCGTGCGTGGTCCCCCTCCTCTCCTGTAACCGTCACCACCGCTGACGGTTTTTCCACAGTCCTGCGCATGCGCTGTTGACTCTGGCACTGTGCCAGAGTCTCTAGCGCTCAGTGCATTAGCAGCGGAGGTGACGGCTATGGGAGATGAGGCGGCCCACACACAGTCACCAATAGACGCCGGAAAGGTGAGTATAGAAGAAATGGGTGCAGTGTGTGCGGTGTGGGCCCCCTCTGGACTCAGGGGCCCGTGTGCACCGCGCACACTGCACCTATTATAGAAACGCCAGTGCCTGTAAATATATCCTGATTGTAAGAAGAATATTACATAGCTGTCATAGACACACTCCTATATACAATTTCACAATATGAAATCATCAGTCATCAATAGAAACCCTGGGGTAAATTTACTAAGATGGGAGTTCTATTTAAGATGGGATATTGCCCACAGCAACCAATCAGATTCCAGGTATTATCTTCTAGAAGGTGTAGATAAACGAGAAGTAGAATCTGATTGGTTGCTATGGGCAACAGCCCATCTTAAATAGAACTCCCATCTTAGTAAATTTACCCCCTGAGTCAATAACCCAGGCAGTGGTTCCTTGCTATGCACAACACTGCAACTTGATGTCAAATGCAATCAACAAATGCAAACACAAAGCAGATATTTTACCAGATATACATTGTGGTGTTGGCAATTAAATAAAATTTGCCTGATATATAGAATCTTATTGGTATCGACTGTACCCAGGTTCAGAGGTGTAGCAAGGTGTCATGGTGCCTGGAGCAAGGTATGTTTCGGCACCCCCGTTACCTGTACTGAATTGGGGGTGTGGCCACCTGGGCCGGTTCTAGACCAAGTGGGACTCAGAGCGAAAGTTTCCTTTGGCGCGCCCCCCCCCCCTCACACACACACCCGCAGGTGAAACATAGTACGCGCCGCAAAAAAAAGGAGCATGGCTTCATAGGGAAGGGGCATCGCCACATTTATGCCGCCTGTAGTTATGGGCCCAGTAGTTGTGCCCCCTGTAGCTGTGCCCAGAGTAGTGGTGCCCCCAGTAGTTGTGCTCCCTGCAGCTGTGCCAGCGGTTGATTTGCCCCCTGTATTTCTGCCCTCAGTGGAGTTGCCACCTGTAGTTGTGTCCCCTGTAGCTGAGCCCCATGTAGATTTGCTCCCTGTAGATTTGCCCCAAGTAGTTGTGACCCCCGTACTTGTGCCCCCAGTAGTTGTGCCCTCAGTAGTTGTGCCCCCAGTAGCTGTGCCCCCTGTAGATTTTCCCCAGCAGTTGGGCCTCTGTAGCTGTGCCCCCAGTAGTTGTGCCCCCTGTAGATTTGCCCCAGTAGTTGTGCCCCTGTAGCTGAGCCCCCTGTAGATTTGCTCCCTGTAGATTTGCCCCCAGTAGTTGTGCCCCCTGTAGCTGTTCCCCCTGTAGTTGTGCCCTCAGTAGTTGTGCCCCCTGTAGATTTGCCCCCAGTAGTTGTGCCCTCTGTAGTTGTGCCCCCTGTAGCTGTGCCCCCTGTAGATTTGCCCCCAGTAGTTGCACCCTCTGTAGTTGTGCCCCCTGTAGCTGTGCCCCCTGTAGATTTGCCCCCAGTTGTTGTGCCCCCTGTAGATTTGCCCCCAGTAGTTGTGCCCCTTGTAGATTTGCCCACAGTAGTAGTGCTTCCTGTATATTTGCCCCCAGTAGTTGTGCCCCCTGTAGATTTGCCCACAGTAGTAGTGCCTCTGTATATTTTCCCCCAGTAGTTGTGCCCCCTGTATATTTGCCCACAGTAGTTGTGCCCCCTGTATATTTGCCCCAGTAGTTGTGCCCCCTGTATATTTGCCCCCAGTAGTTGTGCCCCCTTTATATTTGCCCACAGTAGTTGTGCCCCCTGTAGATTTGCCCACAGTAGTAGTGCCCCCTGTATATTTGCCCCAAGTAGTTGTGCCCCTGTATATTTGCTCACAGTAGTTGTGCCCCCTGTATATTTGCCCCCAGTAGTTGTGCCCCCTGTAGATTTTCCAACAGTAGTAGTGCCCCCTGTATATTTGCCCCCAGTAGTTGTGCCCCCTGTATATTTGCCCACAGTAGTAGAACCCCCTGTATATTTGCCCCCAGTAGTTGTGCCCCCCTATATATTTGCCCACAGTAGTTGTACTTCCTGTATATTTGCCCACAGTAGTTGTGCCCCCTGTATATTGGCCCCAGTAGTAGTGCCCCCTGGTAGCGCCGCTAACACACACAAAGGAGAAAAAAAACAATACTCACCTGCCCCGCTCCTGCTTGACAGTGCTGCTGCTCCGTCTCCGCAGTCCTGTGCCGTCTGGCTGCGGCGCATCTCCACTCTCCACCCGTCGGGTGTCTGATGTCATGACGTCAGCCGCCCGTGCCTCACAAAGCACGGAGCAGGGGAGGGAGGTAGGGAACTGACGCTGCTCCGGCTCGCAGCTGTCAGTCACTGACAGCTGCGAGCTCCATACGGCCAGACGGAAGTCCCGGTGGAGTTGAGCTGCGGCGCCCTGTACTGTCTTGGGCGCCTGGAGCTCGAGCTCCACCGGAACCACCCTCCCTACGCCCCTGCCCAGGTTTCATTACTTGATATTATGTTAAATGGGGTACCACTTATCCAGGAGTGACAACAGAAAGAGTGCAGTGAAAAATTACAACTTATCTTCACTGCAACTGTTTCCGTTGCTCTGCTCCCATTGCCAAAAGAAAAAAATGTCTGGTACACATGCATTTAAAAGAATTTTGCATATTTTAAAACTGTAGGAGATATGTTTGAGCATTGTTATTCTGATATAGGAAGTAGTACAGCATGTATAGCAGTCGTCCTCATCTGCTACCCGTCATCATCATTGGAGCTGATAATGGGTGAGAGTAAGGATTTTTGCCATGGTGATAGAAACACAGATACAGCGCCACTGCGTTTCCCTGTATATGGTGTTAGATGGACCTTGCAAGGTCCAAATGCACCAACAGAGAACGTGTGAGCGCTGGGAAAGAAGAGAGGTGAAGGCAATCGTATAGGTTATCGTGCAGTAAGTGGCGGTTGGACACTGCTGGTCACGGCTTCCTCCTGCGGTGAGAAGCCGGTAAGTACACTGACACTGTTTTTAATTAATACCTACTGTAAGTCATACAGCTTTTTCTCTTACGTCCTAGAGGATGCTGGGGACTCCGTAAGGACCATGGGGATAGACGGGCTTCGCAGGAGACATGGGCACTTTAAGAAAGACTTTAGATCTGGTGTGCACTGGCTCCTCCCTCTATGCCCCTCCTCCAAACCTCAGTTTGATACTGTGCCCAGTGGAGACTGGGTGCTTTTCAGAGAGCTCTCCTGAGCTTTCTGACAGAAAGTATATTTGTTAGGTTTTTTATTTTCAGGGATCCTGCTGGCAACAGACTCCCTGCATCGAGGGACTGAGGGGAGAGAAGCAGACCTACTTCTGTGAGTTTCAAGGCTCTGCTTCTTAGGCTACTGGACACCATTAGCTCCAGAGGGAGTCAGAACACAGGTCTCACCCTGGAGTTCGTCCCGGAGCCGCGCCGCCGTCCTCCTCACAGAGCCGGAAGATAGAAGCCGGGTGAGTATGAGAAGAAAAGAAGACTTCAGAGGCGGCAGAAGACTTCACGATCTTCACTGAGGTAACGCACAGCAGTGCAGCTGTGCGCCATTGCTCCCACGCACCTCACACACGGCAGTCACTGTAAGGGTGCAGGGCGCACGGGGGGCGCCCTGGGCAGCAATATAAACCTCATTTCTGGCAAAAGAGATATATATATATTAGAGATGAGCGGGTTCGGTTTCTCTGAATCCGAACCCGCCAGAACTTCATGGTTTTTTTCACGGGTCCGAGCAGACTCGGATCTTCCCGCCTTGCTCGGTTAACCCGAGCGCGCCCGAACGTCATCATGACGCTGTCGGATTCTCGCGAGACTCGGATTCTATATAAGGAGCCGCGCGTCGCCGCCATTTTCACACCTGCATTGAGATTGATAGGGAGAGGACGTGGCTGGCGTCCTCTCCATTAAGATTATAAGAGACTGAGAGAGATTTACTGGAGCTGACTAGGAGGAGTACTGTTACTGTAGAAGTGTAGAGAGACTGAGTGGAGAGAGTTTACTAGTGAGGACAGTGCAGTTTACTTTATAATCCGTTCTCTGCCTGAAAAAAGCGATACACAGCACACAGTGACTCAGTCACATACCATATCTGTGTGCACTGCTCAGGCTCAGGCCAGTGTGCTGCATCATCTATTATCTATATATAATATTATATATATCTGTCTGACTGCTCAGCTCACACAGCTTATAATTGTGGGGGAGACTGGGGAGCACTACTGCAGTGCCAGTTATAGGTTATAGCAGGAGCCAGGAGTACATAATATATTATATAGTGAGTGACCACCAGACACACAGTGCAGTTTATTTAATATATCCGTTCTCTGCCTGAAAAAAGCGATACACACAGTGACTCAGTCAGTCACATACCATATCTGTGTGCACTGCTCAGGCTCAGGCCAGTGTGCTGCATCATCTATTATCTATATATAATATTATATATATCTGTCTGACTGCTCAGCTCACACAGCTTATAATTGTGGGGGAGACTGGGGAGCACTACTGCAGTGCCAGTTATAGGTTATAGCAGGAGCCAGGAGTACATAATATATTATATAGTGAGTGACCACCAGACACACAGTGCAGTTTATTTAATATATCCGTTCTCTGCCTGAAAAAAGCGATACACACAGTGACTCAGTCAGTCACATACCATATCTGTGTGCACTGCTCAGGCTCAGGCCAGTGTGCTGCATCATCTATTATCTATATATAATATTATATATATCTGTCTGACTGCTCAGCTCAGACAGCTTATAATTGTGGGGGAGACTGGGGAGCACTACTGCAGTGCCAGTTATAGGTTATAGCAGGAGCCAGGAGTACATAATATATTATATAGTGAGTGACCACCAGACACACAGTGCAGTTTATTTAATATATCCGTTCTCTGCCTGAAAAAAGCGATACACACAGTGACTCAGTCAGTCACATACCATATCTGTGTGCACTGTGCAGTGCACTGCTCAGGCTCAGGCCAGTGTGCTGCATCATCTATATATATTATATATCTGTCTGACTGCTCAGCTCACACAGCTTATAATTGTGGGGGAGACTGGGGAGCACTACTGCAGTGCCAGTTATAGGTTATAGCAGGAGCCAGGAGTACATATTATATTAAAATTAAACAGTGCACACTTTTGCTGCAGGAGTGCCACTGCCAGTGTGACTGACCAGTGACCTGACCACACTGACCACCAGTATAGTTAGTAGTATACTTATATTGTGATTGCCTGAAAAAGTTAAACACTCGTCGTGTGACTTCACTTGTGTGTTTTTTTTTTTTTAATTCTATAAAAATAAAACTCATTCTGCTGACAGACAGTGTCCAGCAGGTCCGTCATTATATAATATATAATATATACCTGTCCGGCTGCAGTAGTGATATATATATATTTTTTATATCATTTATCATCCAGTCGCAGCAGACACAGTACGGTAGTTCACGGCTGTGGCTACCTCTGTGTCTCTGCACTCGGCAGGCAGTCCGTCCATAATTGTAATACCACCTAACCGTGGATTTTTTTCATTCTTCTTTATACATACATAGTTACATAGACATCTTCTCTTTATCAACCAGTCTATATTAGCTGCAGACACAGTACAGTACGGTAGTTCACGGCTGTGGCTACCTCTGTGTCTGCACTCGGCAGGCAGTCCGTCCATAATTGTATACCACCTAACCGTGGTTTTTTTTCATTCTTCTTTATACATACATAGTTACATAGACATCTTCTCTTTATCAACCAGTCTATATTAGCTGCAGACACAGTACAGTACGGTAGTTCACGGCTGTGGCTACCTCTGTGTCTGCACTCGGCAGGCAGTCCGTCCATAATTGTATACCACCTAACCGTGGATTTTTTTCAGTCTTCTTTATACATACATAGTTACATAGACATCTTCTCTTTATCAACCAGTCTATATTAGCTGCAGACACAGTACAGTACGGTAGTTCACGGCTGTGGCTACCTCTGTGTCTGCAGTCGGCAGGCAGTCCATAATTGTATACTAGTATCCATCTCCATTGTTTACCTGAGGTGCCTTTTAGTTGTGCCTATTAAAATATGGAGAACAAAAATGTTGAGGTTCCAAAATTAGGGAAAGATCAAGATCCACTTCCACCTCGTGCTGAAGCTGCTGCCACTAGTCATGGCCGAGACGATGAAATGCCAGCAACGTCGTCTGCCAAGGCCGATGCCCAATGTCATAGTACAGAGCATGTCAAATCCAAAACACCAAATATCAGAAAAAAAAGGACTCCAAAACCTAAAATAAAATTGTCGTCGGAGAAGCGTAAACTTGCCAATATGCCATTTACCACACGGAGTGGCAAGGAACGGCTGAGGCCCTGGCCTATGTTCATGGCTAGTGGTTCAGCTTCACATGAGGATGGAAGCACTCAGCCTCTCGCTAGAAAAATGAAAAGACTCAAGCTGGCAAAAGCAGCACAGCAAAGAACTGTGCATTCTTCGAAATCCCAAATCCACAAGGAGAGTCCAATTGTATCGGTTGCGATGCCTGACCTTCCCAACACTGGACGTGAAGAGCATGCGCCTTCCACCATTTGCACGCCCCCTGCAAGTGCTGGAAGGAGCACCCGCAGTCCAGTTCCTGATAGTCAGATTGAAGATGTCAGTGTTGAAGTACACCAGGATGAGGAGGATATGGGTGTTGCTGGCGCTGGGGAGGAAATTGACCAGGAGGATTCTGATGGTGAGGTGGTTTGTTTAAGTCAGGCACCCGGGGAGACACCTGTTGTCCGTGGGAGGAATATGGCCGTTGACATGCCAGGTGAAAATACCAAAAAAATCAGCTCTTCGGTGTGGAGGTATTTCACCAGAAATGCGGACAACAGGTGTCAAGCCGTGTGTTCCCTTTGTCAAGCTGTAATAAGTAGGGGTAAGGACGTTAACCACCTCGGAACATCCTCCCTTATACGTCACCTGCAGCGCATTCATAATAAGTCAGTGACAAGTTCAAAAACTTTGGGTGACAGCGGAAGCAGTCCACTGACCAGTAAATCCCTTCCTCTTGTAACCAAGCTCACGCAAACCACCCCACCAACTCCCTCAGTGTCAATTTCCTCCTTCCCCAGGAATGCCAATAGTCCTGCAGGCCATGTCACTGGCAATTCTGACGAGTCCTCTCCTGCCTGGGATTCCTCCGATGCATCCTTGCGTGTAACGCCTACTGCTGCTGGCGCTGCTGTTGTTGCCGCTGGGAGTCGATGGTCATCCCAGAGGGGAAGTCGTAAGCCCACTTGTACTACTTCCAGTAAGCAATTGACTGTTCAACAGTCCTTTGCGAGGAAGATGAAATATCACAGCAGTCATCCTACTGCAAAGCGGATAACTGAGGCCTTGACAACTATGTTGGTGTTAGACGTGCGTCCGGTATCCGCCGTTAGTTCACAGGGAACTAGACAATTTATTGAGGCAGTGTGCCCCCGTTACCAAATACCATCTAGGTTCCACTTCTCTAGGCAGGCGATACCGAGAATGTACACGGACCTCAGAAAAAGACTCACCAGTGTCCTAAAAAATGCAGTTGTACCCAATGTCCACTTAACCACGGACATGTGGACAAGTGGAGCAGGGCAGGGTCAGGACTATATGACTGTGACAGCCCACTGGGTAGATGTATGGACTCCCGCCGCAAGAACAGCAGCGGCGGCACCAGTAGCAGCATCTCGCAAACGCCAACTCTTTCCTAGGCAGGCTACGCTTTGTATCACCACTTTCCAGAATACGCACACAGCTGAAAACCTCTTACGGCAACTGAGGAAGATCATCGCGGAATGGCTTACCCCAATTGGACTCTCCTGTGGATTTGTGGCATCGGACAACGCCAGCAATATTGTGTGTGCATTAAATATGGGCAAATTCCAGCACGTCCCATGTTTTGCACATACCTTGAATTTGGTGGTGCAGAATTTTTTAAAAAACGACAGGGGCGTGCAAGAGATGCTGTCGGTGGCCAGAAGAATTGCGGGACACTTTCGGCGTACAGGCACCACGTACAGAAGACTGGAGCACCACCAAAAACTACTGAACCTGCCCTGCCATCATCTGAAGCAAGAAGTGGTAACGAGGTGGAATTCAACCCTCTATATGCTTCAGAGGTTGGAGGAGCAGCAAAAGGCCATTCAAGCCTATACAATTGCGCACGATATAGTAGGTGGAATGCACCTGTCTCAAGCGCAGTGGAGAATGATTTCAACGTTGTGCAAGGTTCTGATGCCCTTTGAACTTGCCACACGTGAAGTCAGTTCAGACACTGCCAGCCTGAGTCAGGTCATTCCCCTCATCAGGCTTTTGCAGAAGAAGCTGGAGACATTGAAGGAGGAGCTAACATGGAGCGATTCCGCTAGGCATGTGGGACTTGTGGATGGAGCCCTTAATTCGCTTAACAAGGATTCACGGGTGGTCAATCTGTTGAAATCAGAGCACTACATTTTGGCCACCGTGCTCGATCCTAGATTTAAAGCCTACCTTGGATCTCTCTTTCCGGCAGACACAAGTCTGCTGGGGTTGAAAGACCTGCTGGTGACAAAATTGTCAAGTCAAGCGGAACGCGACCTGTCAACATCTCCTCCTTCACATTCTCCCGCAACTGGGGGTGCGAGGAAAAGGCTCAGAATTCCGAGCCCACCCGCTGGCGGTGATGCAGGGCAGTCTGGAGCGACTGCTGATGCTGACATCTGGTCCGGACTGAAGGACCTGACAACGATTACGGACATGTCGTCTACTGTCACTGCATATGATTCTCTCAACATTGATAGAATGGTGGAGGATTATATGAGTGACCGCATCCAAGTAGGCACGTCACACAGTCCGTACTTATACTGGCAGGAAAAAGAGGCAATTTGGAGGCCCTTGCACAAACTGGCTTTATTCTACCTAAGTTGCCCTCCCACAAGTGTGTACTCCGAAAGAGTGTTTAGTGCCGCCGCTCACCTTGTCAGCAATCGGCGTACGAGGTTACATCCAGAAAATGTGGAGAAGATGATGTTCATTAAAATGAATTATAATCAATTCCTCCGCGGAGACATTGACCAGCAGCAATTGCCTCCACAAAGTACACAGGGAGCTGAGATGGTGGATTCCAGTGGGGACGAATTGATAATCTGTGAGGAGGGGGATGTACACGGTGATATATCGGAGGGTGATGATGAGGTGGACATCTTGCCTCTGTAGAGCCAGTTTGTGCAAGGAGAGATTAATTGCTTCTTTTTTGGGGGGTCCAAACCAACCCGTCATATCAGTCACAGTCGTGTGGCAGACCCTGTCACTGAAATGATGGGTTGGTTAAAGTGTGCATGTCCTGTTTTGTTTATACAACATAAGGGTGGGTGGGAGGGCCCAAGGACAATTCCATCTTGCACCTCTTTTTTCTTTTCTTTTTCTTTGCATCATGTGCTGATTGGGGAGGGTTTTTTGGAAGGGACATCCTGCGTGACACTGCAGTGCCACTCCTAAATGGGCCCGGTGTTTGTGTCGGCCACTAGGGTCGCTAATCTTACTCACACAGTCAGCTACCTCATTGCGCCTCTTTTTTTCTTTGCGTCATGTGCTGTTTGGGGAGTGTTTTTTGGAAGGGACATCCTGCGTGACACTGCAGTGCCACTCCTAGATGGGCCCGGTGTTTGTGTCGGCCACTAGGGTCGCTAATCTTACTCACACAGCTACCTCATTGCGCCTCTTTTTTTCTTTGCGTCATGTGCTGTTTGGGGAGGGTTTTTTGGAAGGGACATCCTGCGTGACACTGCAGTGCCACTCCTAGATGGGCCCGGTGTTTGTGTCGGCCACTAGGGTCGCTAATCTTACTCACACAGCTACCTCATTGCGCCTCTTTTTTTCTTTGCGTCATGTGCTGTTTGGGGAGGGTTTTTTGGAAGGGCCATCCTGCGTGACACTGCAGTGCCACTCCTAGATGGGCCCGGTGTTTGTGTCGGCCACTAGGGTCGCTTATCTTACTCACACAGCGACCTCGGTGCAAATTTTAGGACTAAAAATAATATTGTGAGGTGTGAGGTATTCAGAATAGACTGAAAATGAGTGTAAATTATGGTTTTTGAGGTTAATAATACTTTGGGATCAAAATGACCCCCAAATTCTATGATTTAAGCTGTTTTTTAGTGTTTTTTGAAAAAAACACCCGAATCCAAAACACACCCGAATCCGACAAAAAAAATTCGGTGAGGTTTTGCCAAAACGCGTTCGAACCCAAAACACGGCCGCGGAACCGAACCCAAAACCAAAACACAAAACCCGAAAAATTTCAGGCGCTCATCTCTAATATATATACAGCTAGGCACTGTATATATAAAGAGCCCCCGCCAGTTTTTATTATATTTAAGCGGGACAGAAGCCCGCTGCCGAGGGGGCGGGGCTTCTCCCTCAGCACTCACCAGCGCCATTTTCTCCACAGCACAGCTGAGAGGAAGCTCCCCGGACTCTCCCCTGCTTATCCACGGTGAAAGGGGGTTTCAGAGAAGAGGGGGGGGGGGCACATAATTGGCAGCAAATAATAGTATTACAGCGCTACTGGGTAAACACATTGTGTGTTTTTCCTGGGGTATTAGCGCTGGGTGTGTGCTGGCATACTCTCTCTCTGTCTCTCCAAAGGGCCTTGTGGGGGAACTGTCTTCAGATAAGAGGATTCCCTGAGTGTGTGGTGTGTCGGTACGTGTGTGTCGACATGTCTGAGGTAAAAGGCTCTTCTAAGGAGGAGATGGAGCAAATGTGTGTGTGTGGTGTCTCCGTCGACAACGCCGACACCTGACTGGATATGTGAAATTAAGTGCTGAGGTAAATTTATTGCACAAAAGATTAGAGAACAGACAGGGAATCTACCCATGTCTGTCCTTTCACAGTCTCAAAACGTCCACTATCCAAAATAATAGACACTGATACCGATACGGAGTCTGACTCCAGTGTCGACTACGATGATGCAAAGTTACAGCCAAAACTGGCAGAAAAGTATTCAAATTATGATTATTGTAATAAAAGATGTTTTGCATATCACTGATGACCCATCTGTCCCTGACACGAGGGTACACATGTTTAAGGTGAAGAAAGCTGAGATAACATTTCCCCCCTCTCATGAACCAAATGAATTGTGTGAAAAAGAGCGGGAATCTCTAGACAAGAAACTGCAGTTTCCCAAAAGAATTCTCATGGCGTATCCTTTCCCTGCTAGGGCCAGGATACGATAGGAATCCTCCCCTAGGGTGGACAAGGTGTTGACACGTTTACCCAAAAGGTAGCGCTGACACAGGGCCGGTTCTTTGCCTTGTGGCGCCCCGGGCAAAATATAGGGGCGTGGCTTCAAATGGGGGCGTGGCCACGGCGCTGAAAGAAAAAATAAAATAAAAAAAAATTATACTTACCATCCCCGTTCCTGATCCAGACCGCCTCCGCCGGCGCCGCCGCTCTTCTCCTCTCTTCGATCTATGGGAGAGACGTTATAACGTCTCTCCCATAGAACAGCATAGACACTAGAGGTCAATTATGACCCCTAGTGTCTGTGCCAGTATGTTGTGCGGTGCGCGATGACGTCATCGCGCACCGCACAGCAAAGGTCCTCTCCATGAAGGGAAACTAGACCGTAGCGTCTAGTTTCCCTTCATGGAGAGGACCTTTGCTGTGCGGTGCGCGATGACGTCATTGCGCACCGCACAACTAAGGTCCTCTCAATGAAGGGAAACTAGACGCTACGCGTCTGGTTCCCTTCAAAGCGGGGGGCACAGCATGGCACTGCGGGGGGCACAGTGGCGGATCTTGCCCTGGTGTGGCGCCCTCCGGATGGCGCCGGCGCCCTCCGGATGGCCCCTCCGCCCTCTGGAAGGCGGCGCCCCGGGCAAAAGTACCGCTTGCCCGTGGCAAGAACCGCCACTGCGCTGACATACCAAGATACAGCTACCCTCAGGGATCCTGCAGATAGCATGCAGAAAAGTACTTTGAAGTCCATTTATACACATTCTGGTACACTACTCAGACCGTCGATTGTGTCGGCAGGGGTTTATAGCGCTGTAGCAGCGTGGACAGATACCTTATCAGCGGAGATTGAAACCCTAGATAAGGATACCATGTTATTGACCCTAGAATATATAAAAGATGCTGTCTTATATATAAGACATGCTCAAAGAGACATTGGTCTACTGGGTTCTAGAGTCAACGCTATGTCGATTTCTGCTAGACGTGTCCTGTGGAACATGCAATGGACAGGTGATGCCGACTAAAAGAGGCATATGGAGGTTTTACCTTACAAGGGTGAGGAATTGTGTGGAGAAGGGCTCTCGGACCTGGTCTCCACAGCTATAGCTGGTAAATCTGATCTTTTGCCTTATATTCCCTCACAGCCTAAGAAAGCACGACATTATCAAATGCAGTCCTTTCGGTCGCAGAAAAACAAGAAAGTACGAGGAGCGTCCTTTCTTACCAGAGGTAAGGGCGCAGGGCACAGCTAGTTCCCAGGAACAGAAGTCCTCCCCGGCCTCTACTAAATCCACCGCATGACGCTGGGGCTCCGCTAAGGGAGTCCGCCTCAGTGGGAGCACGTCTTTGACTCTTCAGCCACATCTGAGTTCACTCACAGGTGGATCCCTGGGCAATATAAATTGGTTCTCAGGGTTACAAGCTCGAATTCGAAGAGGTGCCTCATCGCCGGTTTTCCTTATCGGCCCTACCGGCTTCTACCCCAGAAAGGGAGATAATATTAAATACAATTCACACATTGTATCTCCAACAGGTGGTGCTCAAGGTTCCCCTCCTTTAACAAGGAAGGGGATATTACTCAACCTTGGCTGTAGTCCCGAAACCGGACGGTTCGGTCAGACCTATTTTAAAATTAAAATCTCTGAACCTATACTTGAAAAGGTTCAAATTCAAGGTGGAATCGCTCAGAGCAATCATCGCCAGCCTGGAAGGGGGGGATTTTATGGTGTATCTAGACATAAAGGCTGCATACCTTCATGTTCCCATTTATCCACCCCATCAGGCGTACCTGAGAATTACGGTACAGTATTGTCATTACCAATTTCAGGGTAATTGGCGGAAATGATGGTGCTCCTATGCAAGCAAGGAGTCACAATTATCCCATACTTGGACGATCTCCTAATAAGGCGAGATCAAAAGAGCAGTTGTTGAACAGCGTGTCACTTTCGCTGAAGGTGTTACAGAAACTCGGCTGGATTCTTAATATCCCGAAGTCACAGTTGGTTCCTATGACTCGTCTGCCCTTCTGGGGTATGATTCTGAATACGGACCAGAAATGGGTTTATATTCCGATAGAGAAGGTCCAGGAACTAATGACTCTGGTAAAAAAACCTATTAAAGCCAAAACAGGTGTCAGTGCATCACTGCACTCGGGTCCTGGGAAAGATGGTGGCATCTTACGGGGCCATTCCCTTCGGCAGGTTCCATGCGAGGACTTTCCAATGGAATCTACGGGACAAGTGGTCCGGATCACATCTACAGATGCATCAGTTAATCACCCTGTCACCTAGGGCCAGGGTGTCTCTCCTATGGTGGCTGCAGAGTGCTCACCGTCTGCAGGGTCGCAGGTTCGCCATCCAGGACTGGATTCTGGTAGCCACGGACGCGAGCCTCCGAGGTGGGGGAGCAGTCACACAGGGAAGAAACTTCCAAGGTCTTTGGGTCAAGTCAAAAAAACTTGTATTCAAATCAACATCCTGGAGCTGAGGGCCATATATAACGCCCTTCAGCAAGCGGAAACATTGCTTCGCGACCTACCGGTTCTGATCCAGTCAGACAACATCACCGCAGTGGCTCATGTAAACCGCCAAGGCGGCACAAAGAGCAGAGTGGAAATGGCAGAAGCCACCAGGATTCTCCGCTGGGCGGAAAATCATGTAAGCGCATTTTCAGCAGTTCATTCCGGGAGTGGACAACTGAGAAGCAGACTTCCTCAGCAAACACGACCTGCATCCAAGAGAGGACTTCTTTAGGAAGCCTTCGCACAGATTGCAAGTCAGTGGGAACTGCCACAGATAGACATGATGGCGTCCCGCCTCAACAAGAAGCTACAGAGGTATTGCACCAGGTCAAGAGACCCTTAGGCAGTAGCTGTAGATGCCCTAGTGACACCGTGGGTGTTCCAGTCGGTCTATGTATTTCCCCCTCTTCCTCTCATACCCAAGGTGTTGAGAATGGTAGGAGGGAGAGGAGTGAGAACAATCCTCATTGTTCCAGATTGGCCACGAAGGACCTGGTATCCAGATCTGCAGGAAATGCTCACAGAAGATCCGTGGCCTCTTCCTCTAAGACAGGACCTGTTGCAACAGGGGCCATGTCTATTCCAAGACTTACCGCGGCTGTGTTGGACGGCATGGCGGTTGAACGCCGGATCCTAGCGGATAGGGGTATTCCGGATGAGGTCATTCCTACGCTAATAAAGGCTAGGAAGGACATGACATCTAAACATTATCACCGTATATGGCGAAAATATGTTTCTTGGTGTGAGGCCAGGAATGCTCCTACGGAAGAATTCCATCTGGACCGTTTCCTTCACTTCCTGCAAACTGGAGTGAATTTCGGCCTAAAATTAGGATCTATTAAGGTTCAGATTTCGGCCTTATCCATTTTCTTTCAAAAGGAATTGGCCTCTCTCCCTGAAGTACAAACTTTTGTGAAGGGAGTACTGCATATTCAGCCTTCTTTTGTACCTCCGGTGACGCCTTGGGACCTTAACGTGGTGTTAAGTTTCATTAAGTCACACTGGTTTGAACCACTTAAAACGGTGGAGTTGAAAAATCTCACTTGGAAGGTGGTCATGTTATTAGCCTTGGCTTCGGCTAGGCGAGTGTCGGAATTAGCGGCTTTTTCACATAAAAGCCCCTATCTGGTTTTCCATGAGCGGAATTGCGGACCCGTCCTCAATTCCTGCCAAAAGTGGTTTCATCCTTTCATATGAACTATTGTGGTGCCTGTGGCTACGCGTGACTTGGAGGATCCCGAGTCCCTTGATGTGGTCAGGGCTTTGAAAATTTACGTGGCCAGATCGGCTTCAGTCAGAAAAACAGAAGCACTGTTTGTCATGTATGCAACCAAAAAGATTGGTGCACCTGCTTCAAAGTAGACTATTGCTCGCTGGATCTGTAACACGATTCAGCAGGCGCATTCTACGGCGGGATTGCCATTACCTAAATCGGTCAAGGCCCATTCCACTAGGAAGGTGGGCTCTTCTTGGGCGGCTGCCAGAGGGGTCTCGGCGCTACAGCTGTGCCGAGCTACTACTTGGTCGGGTTCAAACTCCGTTGTAAAGTTCTATAAGTTTGATACCCTGGCTGAGGAGGACCTCCTGTTTGCTCAATCGGTGCTGCAGAGTCATCTGCACTCTCCTGCCCGTTTGGGAGCTTTGGTATTATCTCCATGGTCCTTACGGAGTCCCCAGCATCCTCTAGGACGTAAGAGAAAATAAGATTTTAAACCTACCGGTAAATCTTTTTCTCGTAGTCCGTAGAGGATGCTGGGCGCCCGTCCCAAGTGCGGACTACTTCTGCAAGACTTGTATATAGTTATTGCTTAAATAAGGGTTATGTTATAGTCTCATTGGTCTTGGACTGATGCTATGTCGTTTTCATACTGTTAACTGGATAGTATATCACAAGTTATACGGTGTGATTGGTGTGGCTGGTATGAATCTTGCCCTTGGATTAACAAAAATCCTTTCCTCGTACTGTCCGTCTCCTCTGGGCACAGTTTCTCTAACTGAGGTCTGGAGGAGGGGCATAGAGGGAGGAGCCAGTGCACACCAGATCTAAAGTCTTTCTTAAAGTGCCCATGTCTCCTGCGGAGCCCGTCTATCCCCATGGTCCTTACGGAGTCCCCAGCATCCTCTACGGACTACGAGAAAAAGATTTACCAGTAGGTTTAAAATCTTATTTTTTTGTCAACTGCCAATAAGTAGATAATAGATCAGGCATAGCAGATTTGGCACAGAAATCTTTGGCTCCCTCGTCTTATCGGGCATATCCTGCAGCCTGGCAAGACTGGGAGTCATATCACACTAGGTTTGAGGGAGAGGGTAAGTCAGAGGGGGAGCTGTTGCTGGCTTTCATTTGGGACCATTACAAACAGGGTAGGTCCAAAGCAGCCATGACCTCTGCCTTAGCGGGTATTTTGTTCCACGTTCGCTTGCGGCGTGAAAACGATCACACTAGGTCAGTGATGGCTAACCTTGACACTCTAGCTGTTGTTGAACTACACATCCCAGCATGCACTGCTACAGTTTTGCTATTTGGCCATGCTAAAACTGATGCAGGGCATGCTGGGATGTGTAGTTCAACAACAGCTGGAGTGTCAAGGTCACTGCACTAGGTCTTTTGTCCTGCCCAAAGCTTTAAAGGGCTGGGCAAAATAGAAACCCCCTTCTGCAGATTCACGCAGGCCCAGAGATTTGCATTTGTTGCACGAGTTGTTGGTGGTTCTAACTGCAGTGACTGATTCCGAGTTTGAGGCGGCCCTTTTCAGATTGGCTTATTCCTGGGCATTTTTTGGTACGTTTTGGGTCCGCGAACTAGTGGCCCCGAATAAGAGATCGAGGGATACTGGTCTGTTGTTTTCAGATGTAGTATGCCGGCCCTAGGTAGTGTTGTGCAAGATCCCTCATTCCAAGCCCGACCAGCTGGGTCGGGGATGTTGGGTGAATTTAAAGAGTCATATGGACCCGGAGTTATGCCCAGTCCGGTTGGCACACATCTATTTGCCCTTACGGCTTTAAATTCTTGCTACACGGGGATTCCCTGCCTCTCACCAGGTTCCAGTTCGCTGCAGTGTTGAAACGTTGTTTATGTGCATTGGGGCTGAACAGCGCTGATTATGGGATGCACTTGTTCCGCATAGGGGCTGCTACTTGCGCTGTAGCTAGCGGTCTTTCAACAGCAGCCACACAGAATATGGGGTGTTGGAAGTCCGCGGCTTTTAAGTCCTATGTTCGGTTGGATAAGGTTTGCAGTGGTGCCAACCCAAAAACGATGTTTACCTGTCGGATTGCGAATGACGAGGGTGCGCAGAGAATTTGTAATTTTTCCTCCAAGGGGGCCTAAGTACAATTGGCTGTCTCTCAAGATCCACAGGAGGTTTTTTAAGTTTTTTCCTTCGCTTGGGTTGCTATTTACAGTTTGTTTAAGGTTTATTTGATGTTATTGTCTTCTGCACACTTTTGCGTTCTCTGACTATAAGATTATATTTCTGTTAGAGCTCCCAACGGTCCCTGTGAACAGGTCTGGGTGGTAGTGAAAAGTGTGAAGGTTGTGAAGAAGATGGCGCTACTGTGTCTGTGAGGAGAAAGATTGCGAAAGGAGAGATCCAGAGGTATACTTATCTCTATTACGTGCACTAATTCTCGTCTCACTGAGTAAGTGAGGTACGCAGCGGCTAGATATCATATCCACATTTTTTCGTATGAAAAAAAAACGAAGTTGCTATGTAAAGATACCCTGATGTGCTTCAACTTGCTCCTCACTATGTAAGTGAGGTACGCATGTGATTGGGCAGCGTCATTATACAGTCATTATAACTATGATAAGCTGAAGGCTGCATAAGCCTGAGGCCATATAAGCGATCAACTTTTTGTGATTGGTTGTTAAATGACTAAGCAGTTGCTAGGCAGATCAGTTTTCCCGGTTGGTTTTTTCCTATTGGTTTAAGGGGTTGTGCATCAGGATGAAGAGGAGGGTCTTAGGTTAGTATATAGGGGGTGGCCATCTTGCTAGACTCCCTCTTGCCTTTCAGTTTATGCCCCAGGAAGGATAAGTACTATTGCTTATTTTCACTGCCTGTAAATTGTTTTTTTTTTTTTTTTTTTTTGAATTTCATTTGCCTTCTCTAGGGCATTATACAGTGCTGTGCCCCCTCTCTGCGTGTCATTGTCTACTTTTGCAGATTCTCCCCCCTCTGCCATGCCTCGTCCAAAACGTGCAGCTCCCCCCCCCCGGCGCCTCGTGGATGCGGGGAGCGCCTTCCGCTCCCGCTCCCCGAGCGTTGCGCCACAGAGAGGACTTCCCCCTGTTTCAGACAGGCGGCGGGGACGGGCAGTTGCAGCCCGCTCCCCTGCCGCACGGAGACGGGCGGCCAGCGGCCGCTCGTCATGTGGTGCCGATGCGCGCGGCTCGGCCGGGCCGCGCGTCCCGGCGCTCGCAGCGGGACGGGCCTCTCCTCTCCCTCCTGCCTCGGGCGTCTGCAGCACTTCCCCTCCGGCGGCCGGCGGCCGCTCTGCACGTGGCGCGGGTGCGCGCGGTCCGGCTGGGCCGCGCTCCCCGGCGCCTCCCGCGGGCGAAACGACTTTCCTCCCTCCTTCCATAAGTGCCTCCGGCCCTCCTCCTCCATCCCCGCGGTCGGCTCTCGGCGGCGTCCTGGGGGCACAAGCTGTGCCGGACGGCCGCGGCAGAGCTGCGGGGGGCGAGGGGGGGGTCAATATGCAGCTGGGGGATATGAGCCCAGGGCAGCGGGTAGCGGCTCCCGCTGTCCCCGGGACAATACAGGGCCCCATACTACCCCCCTCCAGCGGGGGGTTTAGCACACCGCACCTCAATTTAAATAATATTGGGCCGTTTGGGCCTAGTGTCGCCGGGGCGGGGGACGTGGCAGCGGCGGCCGCCACACCCGCCCCGGCGGCAGTCACATGGCAGGGTTTTCCCCCGGCCTCGGTGGCCTGCTCGGGCTCCTCCTGGGTGTCAGACGCCCCGACGCCATTAACGGCGCCCCCGCTCGTCGGTTTTCAAACCCCTCTCCACGCCCTTCCCGGTCTTTTTCAGTTTGGGTCCACACAGACATCCGTCTCGGCGGCTTATATGACGCCCGGCGGGGCGCTTTCGGTAGCAGCGCAGCAAGGCTTCGCGGGGAGCCAGTCCTTCCCCGGGGGTTTTGCGTGGCCTCCGGCTCCAGCATTCCCCTTAGCCGCCAGCATGCCTTCCATGGGCTTCATGACGGTGTCCGGCACACAGTTTTCCCCGCACGGGGCCAGCGCGGGCGCCGGCGTGCAGTCCACGTGGTCGGTCGGTGGCCCCCGAGTCGCGGTGCCCTTGCCGGACTTTGCGGGCCTGCAGTCAGGGCAGGCACCGGGCGGTGGGTATCAGGTGGCACAGAGTTGGCCCCCTCTCGCGGCGCCCCCTCAGTTCCTTCCGGCGTCATACGGATGGGCGGGGGCGGGCGGCTGCCCGCCGCATACGGCGTGGCGGCCGTCTTGCCCCGCGAGTTTCGGTGCAGTGAGCGGGTCAGCCTTTACGCAGTCGATCGGGTACACCTCGGCGGGGGCCCCCTCCCTGCAGCTGCCGGGCGGCCATCCGCCACGGAACGGGGGGACGGGCTCTCCGCCTCCGCATTTGCGGACAAGTGTTAATGATGTTCTGGTTCCCCCGGTGCCGGTTGTCCCCTCTTTTTCTCCCTTGCAGGTTCCGTCTAATTCAGGGGCTACGCCCGTCACGAGGCGAAGGTCACGGACAAGCGCGACTGCGAACGTGGAGGTACGGCCATCAGCGGAGGCGGGTGCAGCGGACGACGCGGTTCCGGGTCCTTCAAACTCCGGTGAGCTAAATATTCCTTTACACGTTTCAACTTGTAGTTCCTCGTCTTCTAGCAGCGTATCATCCGGCTCTCCGCGGCGCCCGCGTAAATTAGCTAGGCTCATCGCGCGGCGAATGGCCAAGGAGGCGCACAAGGTGGCCGCTCCTGCGCAGGTGGTCCCCTCCGACCCTCCCCGTTACGGCGAGATGGTACATTGCGCCAACACGGCAGTGACAAGAGGGGTTCGTAAGCGCATGCGGGAAAAAATACGTAAGGGGAAGTATGTAGACATATTCACCCTTACAGAGGAAATGCGGCAGGGTTTTGACGCGGCCAAGAAACCGGGTGGTATTGGGGAAAATGCGTTTCGCAATTTTCACCAGTGGCTGCGTGGGTTTTTGGTGTTCATGGCTTGCTACACGGAATCGCGTCCCGCGGAGTATGCCAACTTGGTGAAATATTTGTTTTTAGTACACGATATGTACTTAAAATCCAAGGGTTCCGCGTGGCGGGATTACGACGAGAAGTTTCGTCGCAATCAGGATGGCAACCCCATCCTGCCCGCGGGTTTTAAGGATGTTGAGGTGTGGTTGGAGGTCACGCAGCAGGTCAAACCCACCCCGGACGTCACGGCCAAGAAGCCCGGGGCGGCCGGGGCGGTGGCTTCTCGATTGACGGGAAAAGGCAAGTGCTTTGCCTACAACGACGGCAAATGCGGCAAAGGAACGGGCTGTCGTTTTCGCCACTCATGCAGGTTGTGCGGAGCCAGTCACCCGGCCAAGGAATGCACCGCGGCGACAGGCGGTAAGCCTGCCGCTTCCACCGAGGCCGTTGGAATTGGCAAGTAAGGCCTTCTCCCCGATTATAGTTCCCGAGTTGCAGCGCTGGCTTACCTTGTACCCCGATGAGTCGGCGGCATCGTTTCTCTTGCAGGGCTTTCAGCACGGTTTTCGTTTGCCAATCCCGGATTCGGTGTATGTGGTTGCACGCCAGAATTTGAGATCGGCTCGGGAATTCCCGCAGGAAGTCCGGCGGAAGGTTGACGGGGAGATTGGGCTGGGGCGCATGGCTGGGCCCTACGCCCTTTCCCCGTTGCCCTCTTTGTGCATTTCCCCAGTAGGGGTAGTGCCCAAGAAGGCCATAGGTAAGTTTCGTTTGATACAGCACTTGTCGCACCCGCCGGGGCTGTCGGTCAACGACGCTATCCCGGAAGCCCAATGCAGAGTTCGATATCAGTCGTTTGACGACGCGCTGCGATTAGTGCGGGATTGTGGTCCGGGGAGTCTGTTGGCAAAATTGGACGTGGAGTCGGCCTTTCGGCTACTCCCGCTACACCCAGATTCCCTGCGGTTTCTGGGTTTCAAAATAGGGGGCGAATTCTACGTCGATCGGTGTCTCCCCATGGGTTGCTCTGTCTCCTGCGCCTACTTTGAGTGCTTTAGCACGTTTTTGCACTGGTGCGTCCAGACCGCCTCCGGGCAGATGGGGGTGGCTCACTACCTGGATGACTTTCTTTTTGTAGGCCCCGGAGACAGTTCGGTCTGTGGGGACATTCTCTCGGTGGCCAGGTCGTTATTCTGCGCTTTAGGGGTACCGGTTGCGCAGGATAAGTGCGAGGGTCCTTGCACTTGTCTTAGCTATTTAGGTATCGAGATTGACACGGTAGGGGGGTGCTGTCGCTTGCCCGAGGATAAGGTGCGGAAACTATTGGGTTTGATTACAGACTGTTTAGGAAAACGCAGGGTTCGGCTTAAACAGGTGCAGTCCTTGCTTGGTTCTCTCAATTTTGCGTGTCGGATTATCCCCATGGGTAGGATTTTCTGTCGCAAACTTGAGCGGGCCACCGCGGGGACGGTTCGACAGAATCACTCCGTGTACCTTTCCCGCGAGATCAAGGATGATTTGCGGATTTGGGTCTCGTTCCTGGTGTCCTTCAACAGGGAAGTGTTGTGGCCCGCTCCTTGTTGTTCCAGTAAGCAGCTGCAGTTGTTCACGGATGCTTCAGGCAGTCGAGGTTTCGGCGCGTTCTTCGCTGGCTCATGGTGCGCTGCGGCCTGGCCGGCATCTTGGGTAACGCGTGGGTTTACCAAGAACCTGCTTCTGCTGGAATTGTTCCCGATCTTAGTGGCGCTTGAGTTATGGGCCGGACGGTTCGCAAATAGGGACATTTTGTTTCTTTGCGACAACTTGGGGGTAGTGCATGCGATTAATAATCAGCGTTCCTCCTCTCCGCAGGCGCTGCGATTGCTAAGGCATTTAGTGTTGGTTTGTTTGCAGCGCAATATTAATTTTAGGGCTCGCCACGTACCTGGAGTTGACAATGGAATTGCGGATGCATTGTCCCGGTTCCAGTTTGACAAATTCAGGACGTTGGTTCCGGGAGCGGAGGCAGAGGGGTTACAGTGCCCACCTTCTGTCTGGCAGATGGTCGAAGCGGTTTAACGGCGTTGGCCAGGTGTGCACTGGCTCCCTCTACGCTACGAGCGTATGATGCTGCATGGCGGGATTGGTCAGCCTTTCAGAGTAGGTACGGGGTAGCAGGTGAGTCCTCGGCCGACGCCCTGTTGACCTTTGTTTGGGAGCATTACCAAAACGGTAGGTCAAAAGCGGCCATGGCTACTGCCCTTGCGGGCATCGCCTTTCACTCGCGACTCCACGGGACAACGGACCCCACGGGGTCGTTTGTCCTTTCCAGAGCGCTGAAAGGTTGGGCTAGGTTGCACCCGGCGCCTGCGGATTCACGTAGGCCTATAACGTTGCAGCTGCTAGCGGAATTGCTGCGTGTGCTACCTCGGATTGCGTCCTCGGAATTTGAGGTGGCATTGTTTAGTAGCGCGTATGCCCTGGCCTTTTTCGGGGCTTTTCGGGTGAGCGAGCTAGTGGCGAGCAGCAAGGCGTCCCGGGAATCGGGTCTGCTCTACGAGAATGTGCGCTTGCAGGAGGGCCTGTTGCTCTGTAGGATTGTGCGGTCCAAGACAGATCAAACAGGTCGGGGTCGCTGGTTGTCCTTGGAGGCTCAGGGAGGTATGGGCGTTTGCCCGCTGCGGTTGACGCAAGAGTATGTGCGGTTAAGACCTCCGGGGGGCAACCAGTTGCTGGTGCACGCGCAGTTGGACCCTCTGACAAAGTTTCAGTTCTCATCGGTGTTCAAGAAATGTTTGACGGCGTTGGGCTTGCAGGAGGCGGACTTCGGTACTCATTCCTTTCGGATTGGGGCGGCTACCCATGCGGCGGCCGCTGGTTCATCACCAGCGGCTATTCGGGAGTTGGGTCGCTGGAAGTCGGCCTCCTATAAGTCCTATGTCCGTATAGATAAGTTATAAGTGCGCCTGTTGCGCTAACCCAAAAACGTGTTTACTCGTCGGTTTTTGAACGCTTACCGTTCAGGAATCGAGGGTGTGAAGCGAATTTTTAAAATTTTTCCTCCGAGGGGGCCTAATTTCAATTGGCTGTTCTACCAAGGTCCACGGGAGGTTTTTTGAGTTTTCTCCTTCACTTGGGTTTTATTGGTTACGTTGTGTTTAAGTTACAGATTATGTGCATAATCTGACATTAGGATATTTTCTTTTACAGCTGTCAGCAATTTTGGAGACCACATATGGATGGTTGGTCATTCATATGTTTTTTGGGCGGAGAAACATCCCATGGCATCTAGGGCGACTGAGATTTTTGGGTCCCGGCAATTTAGATGGTTAGGTGTTAGGGGCATGTTATGGGGTGATTTGTTGATTTGTTGCGCGTCCTTTTTTCTAGGGAGCGCCGCTGGGGTCGCCCCAGTTGTATTATCATTCATCTGGGTGGTAATGATCTGGGCCGAGTTAAAGGCATAGACTTGATTTTGTCTATAAAGGCGGATGTGGTGGCGATACGTTGTCACTGGCCTGGGGTATGCATTGTCTGGTCGGAAATGGTGCCCCGTTTCCATTGGCGTGGTGCGGTGCGTTTCTCGGCGCTGGAGAAAGCACGCAAAAAGGTGAACTCGACGGTGTCTCTGTTTGTCAAGGCCATAGGCGGAGTGGCAATTAAGCATCCTCTGCTGGTGCTGCGGAACAGGCAGTTCTATAGAGACGATGGGGTTCACCTTTCTCCGGAAGGAGTGCAGTTTTTTCTGGAAGATATTTTCGGTCTTTTTCGTTAGAGCTAGTTAGTTTCTGGTTGGTTAAGGTTCTGTTTGCGGATGGCGGTGGCGGTTTGGAAAACCTTGGTGGCGGGAAATCGCTGCCAACCAGCTGTCACACAGGCATAAGTGGTCATTGTGGGGCTCCCTCTTTAAATGGACGGCAGGTGTGTCCTTTTCTTGCGGTTGGACATTTAGACGTTCCCCTGCGGGAACCGAACGTTTGCCAGAGAAAGAGGGGTAAGGCCAGCACAATGCGGGTTATGCGGGAAGGAGGCGGGGTATGTGTACTCCCCTCCTTGGTTTGGTGGTTTGTCATCTAGGTGACGGGTGCTGGTGTTTGGCAGCGGTTTTCTGTTTGCCATCCTCCAAACTAAAGTTAATATATATTCAATTCAATTCTAATTCGGCCTCAATTATTAGTTTAAAGAGTTGGTCAGCGATTAATAAACATCGTCTGACCTTTAACTCCAGCTACTGTGTCCGTGTCTTTATTTCAGTGTGTGGTGTGGTTTTATTTAGTGATAAGCTAGCTTAAGTAAAAGGTTTATGTAATCACAATAAAGTTATGAGCGGCTTAGATAAGCTGAAGGCTGCATAAGCCTGAGGCCATATAAGCGATCAACTTTTTGTGATTGGTTGTTAAATGACTAAGCAGTTGCTAGGCAGATCAGTTTTCCCGGTTGGTTTTTTCCTATTGGTTTAAGGGGTTGTGCATCAGGATGAAGAGGAGGGTCTTAGGTTAGTATATAGGGGGTGGCCATCTTGCTAGACTCCCTCTTGCCTTTCAGTTTATGCCCGCCCGCCCTCCCAGAATGCGTCTACGTTTTTTGTTCTTGCTGTGGGCTATTGAAAGCCAGATTGGCGGGAAATCGCTGCCAACCAGCTGTCACACAGGCATAAGTGGTCATTGTGGGGCTCCCTCTTTAAATGGACGGCAGGTGTGTCCTTTTCTTGCAGTTGGACATTTAGACGTTCCCCTGCGGGAACCGAACGTTTGCCAGAGAAAGAGGGGTAAGGCCAGCACAATGCGGGTTATGCGGGAAGGAGGCGGGGTATGTGTACTCCCCTCCTTGGTTTGGTGGTTTGTCATCTAGGTGACGGGTGCTGGTGTTTGGCAGCGGTTTTCTGTTTGCCATCCTCCAAACTAAAGTTAATATATATTCAATTCAATTCTAATTCGGCCTCAATTATTAGTTTAAAGAGTTGGTCAGCGATTAATAAACATCGTCTGACCTTTAACTCCAGCTACTGTGTCCGTGTCTTTATTTCAGTGTGTGGTGTGGTTTTATTTAGTGATAAGCTAGCTTAAGTAAAAGGTTTATGTAATCACAATAAAGTTATGAGCGGCTTAAAGATATCATCAGATATGGGGGGTCATTCCGAGTTGTTTGCTCGGTAAGTTTTATCGCATCGCAGCGATTTTCCGCTTAATGCGCATGCGCAATGTCCGCACTGCGACTGCGCCAAGTAAATTTGCTATGCTGTTAGGATTTTTACTCACGGCTTTTTCATCGTTCTGGCGATCGTAGTGTGATTGACAGGAAATGGGTGTTACTGGGCGGAAACAGGCCGTTTTATGGGCGTGTGGGAAGAAACGCTACCGTTTCCGGAAAAAACGCAGGAGTGGCCGGAGAAACGGGGGAGTGTCTGGGCGAACGCTGGGTGTGTTTGTGACGTCAAACCAGGAACGACAAGCACTGAACTGATCGCAGATGCCGAGTAAGGTTGAAGTTACTCAGAAACTGCTACGAGGTGTTTAATCGCAATATTGCGAATACATCGTTCGCAATTTTAAGATGCTAAGATTCACTCCCAGTAGGCGTAGGCGTAGGCTTAGCGTGTGCAAAGCTGCTAAAATCGCCTTGCGAACGAACAACTCGGAATGAGGGCCATGGTCTTCAGAATTCGTTCATGTATTTGAATAGTGAAAAAAAAATGTCACTATAAGAATTATAATACACATCATCATTTGAGACATTCCTACACATGTTTTCTTTCTTTTTTATTATTTCCTCCATGGATCTCTGAGCATATCCAAATATCCAGAGAAGAGATCACATCTGGGAAGAAAGACCCTCAGTAATAGAGATAAGTATACCGCTGGGTCTCTCCTTTCGCAATCATTCTCCTCACAGACACAGTAGCGCCATCTTCTTCACAACCTTCACACTTTTCACTAGAACCAATTGGACTAAATTGGGATAAGTCCGAATGTGAAGTAAAGAGGCTGCCACCGTGTCAATTGAAGCGCCAAGTAATACTCCAAAAAAAAAACATATTCTAGGTCTGGGTGGTAGGTCACTCTTATGTGTTTTGGGCCAAGCGGCACCCTGTTGGTAGATGAGGGTCTGAGTTGTTGGGCGGTAGGAGAGTCAGATTGCTGGGTGTCCGGGGCCTTAAATGGGCTGATTTCTTGGATCTAGTGTTCCAAAGGGAAGAGCAGTGGGGACGGCCTGACTTGTTAGTCATTCACCAGGGTGGTAACGATATCGGCCAAGTTAAGGGGATTGATTTGATATTGACGGTCAAGTCGGATTTGGAATTGTTACGACTTCACTGGGCTGAAGTCAATTTGGTTTGGTCAGCTATTATACCCAGGTTTGCGTGGAGAGGTTCCTACAGGGACAGGGCATGGAAGAAGATACATTTTGCGGTATCTAAATTTGTAGTGTCTTCTGGTGGTGTTGCTGTTTGGCACCCATTGTTGGCGCTTCAGAGTCCCCACTATTTCAGGAAGGATGGGGTGCATCTTTCACCGTTGGGTGTTGGTATGTTCCTTAAGGGTATATTTTCCTTTTTAGAGTAAGGTTGTTATGGTTAGCTTTGGTCTAGTTTCTTTGGATGGCAGGCTGCGGTTCGTGAACCTGGCGGTGGTGGGAAAGTGCTACGGCCAGCGGTCATATGTAGCATAAGTGGTCGCTGTGGGCATTTACCCCTTTAATGTACAGCCGGTGTTGTCCAGCCCCTGAGGAGGGACAATGGGCGTTCCCACTAGGAGGTCCGTACCATGCCAGTAAGTTGTGGTGAGTCCTTCATAGCGCAGGTTATGCTTATATATAGTTAGGGCGTTTCAGTCACCGCCATTACAGTTGGGGGCGTTTCATTCACCGCCAAGTTGTATGATATATATGACTGGAGATAGCGTCTTCCTTGCCATCCCTACGTTTAGGGTCATCCAATTAATAAATACAATGACCTTTTAAATCTATGCAGTTGTTGTCCATGTTGTTATTTTTAGTTGATAAGCTAGCTTAAAGTACTGTATATTGTTAAGGTTAGAGCAATAACAATAAATGATAGACGTCTTATTAAAAAAAAATGTATTTACGCACCAACTGATGCCCCACCAACAGTGAAGCTCCACCCACATTATCTATAGCTCCACCCCTAGGGGGCCTCTGCCTATTTTGTCAATCTCAGGACCCACAACTTCTGATGACAGCCCTGGCTGAGACTCACATATTTATCAGCAATCATAACGAAGGTAGAGGCTCACATATTTATCAGCAGTCACTGAGATGCAAACAAGAGTGCTGAGGCATCAGACTAGGCTGCTGTGGCTGTCTGTGCATGCACATTACACTTTCACCCGGCAGGGACTTAACAAACCAAAAAGAGAGGCTTTTGCTGGTACCCATTGCTGACATTTTGCGCTTCCCTCTGTTTGCTTAATACAGGACAACACTGATAACCTCCTTTAGTGAGTGCTGAAGGGGTTGTTGTTTGTTCTTTAATAGAGTCCTTAATGAAGTCCTTACTGTCTTTCTAGAGATCCCTATCACAATTCCTTATTAATGTAGAGCTGTGCCCTGTATCACAGGGCACATCAGAGCTGCAGTGGTGGAGTGCAGGGGACCTGCATCCCCTGCAAGACACAGTGGTGGACAGCGCTAGGATCAGATGTATGATCCCAGCGCTGGGAAGGCTGCGGAGGCATTTGAATATTGGTGCCTTCCATGAGCCAATCACGGCTCACGGAGCGGCGGCCAATCACAGACGGCCATGGCGAGCCAATTGGCGCTCATCTCATCATAGGCCCCTCCCCCGGCATCTGATGTCAGACGCCGGGTGGGAGCCAAAGAGGCAGGCCGCATGGAAGAGCGGTGAAGAGCCCGGCGGAGAGAAGCATCGAGGCAGGAGAAGAAGATGGCGGCCATGGGAAGAAGAGCTGTGGTGGCCGCTGAAGAGGCAGGAAGACGTCTGCAAACCGGAGGAAGATGTCCAGTGACGGCTGGAAGTGGAACTGCGGTGGCGGCGCCGCTGGCCAGGATGGGTCAGTGGCAGAAGGGGGCGCCGGAGGACTTCTGGATCAGGTGAGGCCTCAGTGAGGCTCATCTCTGCCCTCTCCTCCCTAGACCACCAGGGCGCAGGTATTAGACTTGTGGGGTAAGTTCAGGCACTAGGCCTGTGTGCAGTTAGGAGAGTAGGCAACAGAGTTGTTTAGTGGTGTGGGTATTAGACCCAAGTCACTATATGGCTCAGTAGGCGAGAAAAAGGCCTGTGGGCACGTGGTGGGCACTAGGCCCTGAATTTAATAAGAGTGATCTGGGCGTTAGGCCCAGATTACTCCAACCAGCCGCATGTTAGGCGGGCACTAGGCCCGTGGCTCTTTGTCAGGCCTCAGGCCTGGGGAAAATTAGGAGGCAGTAGGCCCAGTATAAAAAGAGTGCTCCCCAGGTGAATAAGGGTGGTACTGGGCACTAGATCCAGGCCACTCCAACAGATACATGCAGGCAGGCCCACAGGGCCTGATCCCCTGGTAAACTAGGTGGGTAGGCTGTACGGTGCCCACTCCTCAGTAATCTAAAGCAGATAGGAACTTAAAGGGGCAGCATCATTGTAGATATTTGTACTGCACTGTGTTATTGAGATGAATGTTGTTTGCGTGCAGGGCCAAGTTTGTTTAAAGTTTGTGTTTAGTTTTGTTGTACCACACACACAGAGTTAGTTTGAGGGCTCTACTGTTGTAGTTAGTGTAGTGGTGTTACACTAGGATAGAGTTAGGCCCTGCACGGTAGCTTGGTTCTTATCTCCTTACAGGGACCTGTAAGTGAAGAAGAGGAAGATTGCAGTACAAGATTGGCAATGGTGAGCATCATCTGTGTCTGTCTGTCCCTCTGTCTGTCTGTCCCCTGAGCGCTGGTTCGGTGGACCTTGCATGGCCATGCAAGGTCCAGGGTACACCTCAGCATGTGAGCGCTGTTAGGTGAAAATTGGGTGGCTGAGGCTTTGTGCCTGTGATGACCTTTCACCCAACCAGTGAAGGTCACCGCCATCCCTGGGGTATCCTCTTCTCCGGTGGATGAAGAGTTGATACCCCTTAATTGGTTCACTTTTCATCCTAGCTCATCTGTCGTCAGCTCCTGGAAGGGGATCGCCGTGTCCGGGTCCAAGAGCAGTTTCCCCTGGCCCTGATGAATCACCTACTAGGTGCGTTGGTTGGGGGAGTGGCGGGTGCGGGGAAGATGCGGATGGGATCCGGGGGTGCTTCAGGAGGGGGAGGCGCAGTTGCGGTGGTGCCACAGGTGGGGGAGGGGCTGGTGCGGTGGTGCTGTGGGTGGGGGAGGGTGCGTGGGGGCCGTGGGTGGGGGTCCGGAGCCACCACGGGTGGGGGAGGAGCAGCTTTGGGGGTGCCCCGGGTGGGGGAGGGCCAGATGCAGTAGTGCAACGGGAGGGGTGGGTGTGGGATTGCTGCGGGTGGGGGATGGGTCCCAGAGCTACTGCGGGTGCTGGAGGGGGTGTGTGGGGGTGCCGCGGATGGGGGCCAGAGGTACTGTCAGTGGGGGAGGGGCAGGTAATGCTTCTCCTGCTTCTCCTACAGTCACTCCCTTTGGCAGTGGCTCTCCCAGAGACTCGCACAGCAGCCAGTCACTATTGTTAGCGCCGATGTCCCAATGCGCCGCATTACAGGGAAGAAGATGCACTCAATAAACTACAGCTCCCAGCAACCCTAAGGGCCGGAATGCTTAGGTGCTAAGGGCTGCTGGGAGCAGTAGGTTATTTAGTGTGTCTACTTCCCTGTAATGCGGCGCGTTGGGACACTGGTGCTAAAAATAGTGACTGGCTGGCAGAACTGAGTGACTGGCTGAATCTATGTAAAAGGTGAGAGTGCTGTGCAGTGTCAGTGTCAGTGACACTGCACACAGGCCCGGCGCTAGCCGCTCAGCAAAGGGATGCAGTGCAGGGAGGCACCAGGAAGGAGAGGCGTTCTCCCTGCTCTGCATCCCTGTGCTGAGCTGCTGCTGCTATCCATGCTGCTGGTGCCTGCTGCTGTCACACATGCAGCGGCACCGGTAGCACAAAACCTCCTCTCGGCGCCGGCAGCACAAAGCCTCCTCTCCCCCTCCCCTGTGTGACATTCAGTGGCCGGGCAGGAGCCAAAGGGTGTGGAGCTAGATGGGAATAAGGGGCAGAGCTAGACGGGACCATGCTTCAGCAGGAGGATGAGCTGCTACAGCTTCGGACAGTTAGACTTCATTAGATAAGTGTCTGGAAAGAAAGAAAGTGAGTGTGTGTGTATATATACAGTGTCTGTGTATACTGTATACATGTGTGACTGTGTATGTGTGTAATGTATGTACAGTATGTATGTGTGTGTGTTTGTATATATATATATATGTGTCTGTTGTGTGTGTGTGTGTGTGTGTGTGTGTGTGTGTGTATGTGCGTGTATGTGTGACTGCGGCACAATGTGTGTAACCGTCACAGGTACAGGGGGTGTTACGTGTGTAAGCGGCACTGGTGCAGGGGCCGTTACGTGTGTAAGCGGCACTGCTAAAGGGGGCATTACGTGTGTAAGTGGCACTGGTACAGGGTGCGTTACGTGTGTAAGCGGCACTGGTACAGGGGGCGTTACATGTGTAAGCGGCACTTATATAGGGGGATTACGTGTGTAAGCGGCACTGCTACAGGGGGCGTTATGTGTGTAAGTGGCACTGGTGTGTAAGCATCATTGGTACAGGGGGGCGTTACGTGTATAATCATCACTGGTACAGGGGGCATTACGTGTGTAAGCGTCACTGGTAAAGGGGGGCATTACGTGTGTAAGTGGCACTGGTACAGGGTGCGTTACGTGTGTAAGCGGCACTGGTACAGGGGGCGTTACATGTGTAAGCGGCACTTATATAGGGGGATTACGTGTGTAAGCGGCACTGCTACAGGGGGCGTTATGTGTGTAAGTGGCACTGGTGTGTAAGCGTCATTGGTACAGGGGGGCGTTACGTGTGTAATCATCACTGGTACAGGGGGCATTACGTGTGTAAACGTCACTGGTACAGGGGGGCGTTACGTGTCTAAGCGGCACTGGTACAGGGGCCATTACATGTCTAAGCGGCACAGATACAGGGGCGTTACGTGTCTAAGCGCCACTGGTACAGAGGGCGTTTTGTGTCTAAGTGGCACTGGTACAAAGGGCGTTACATGTGTAAGCGTCACTGCTACAGGGGGCATTACGTGTGTAAGCGTCACTGCTACAGGGGGCGTTACGTGTGTAAGCGTCACTGGTACAGGGGGCGTTACATGTGTAAGCGTCACTGGTACAGGAGGCGTTACTTGTATAAGCATCACTGATACAGGGGGCGTTACTTGTGTAAGTGGCACTTGTACAGGGGGCGTTACATGTGTAAGCGTCACTAGTCCAGGGGGCGTTACATGTGTAAGTGTCTCTCCTACAGGGGGTATAATGTGCGCTGTGCCTTTGTAAAGTATGCGAGGGTGCAAATTTATAGTTTGCAGGGGGGCGCTGAACACACTAGCACCGGCCCTGACTGCACACCCACTGCACTTCAATGTCACCTTTTACATTGATTCAGCGTCCAGCCATTACCCTCCGCAATATCACACACTCTATCCGTTACATTAGCCGTCTCGGGGCTTCCAGGCCGGCGGCCCAGGTGCTGTGTTGCGGGGTCAGGGCCTCTGGGGATCTGGGCATGGCTGTGGCGTGGATGCACTTCTGTGACATCACACTCAGAGGAGGCAACGGGGCTCAGAGAGTATGCGGCGCAGGGAGGGCTATGAAAGCCTTCCGCTGCGCCGCTTTGATACACATCTATGCCGATGGCCGCAGCAGCTTTTGTTCCACCTGCGCTGTGGCTAGGGAGTGGGGATTGTTGATGCTGGAGGGGGCAGGCGGACTGGCAGCAGGACATAGAACGCTGCAGTAAAAGGTTTTTTTTTCCTATCTACAGCGCAGAGACTTGCTGCAGATGCAGTGGCATACCCTCCAGCTGCACCTTTTTGGCAGGTACAGTCCCTTTTTTTATGGTCTGTACCGATTTTTGACTCTCAAAGCTTCCATTGAAAGTATAGGAAAAGGGACGTGGCCACGTCGCTGTACCCGTGGCCACACCCCCTTTTAGATTTTGTATACATTTTTATGTGTAAATTGTTGGAGGGCATGTCGCTGCAGATGCAGTGGGACTATTTTTGGGTGTGGGGCTGGAGCTGCTGCTCCATCAGCCCCATTGCTAATCCTGCTCTGTGAAAACACAGCAGGCAATGGGCAGAGCTTCCCATTGGATGTAAGCTGTGTGGGAGGGCGTTTCTCGCCCAATCAGCTGTGGACTGTGTGTGATAGACCTGCCACTAACCCAATGAGAGCTCTTAGCCACGCCCAGCGTGAGAGGCCCAAGCGCAGAGTCACAGATCTGGGCTATTATATAGGAGATCCTAGGGAGACCCCGGCTATCACTGCTTGCAGCTTTCCTTGTGTTAGACAATATTTGAACATGTTCTATTGAAGGTGTGGACATCAACATGCAGGCCCACCAGAGGCGGGCTGGCTTGGGGGGGGCAGGGTGCCATGTGCCCCGCGTGCCATGCTACTGCCAAGGGTCATGGCCGGCCACCTTCCACTACACCAGCGGTGGCCAACCTGCAGCTCTTTCTATATCCGCATGCGGCTCATAAGCTCCCGCGGCGCCTCCCGCTGCCCTAGTCTGCAGTGCCCGGCGCTGCCCATGAGCCAATCAGGAGTCTTACCTGCTGGTCCGCGCCATTACTTATGGGCCAGTGCTCTGGACTTGCCCCCCAGGCTAAAAGTTGCCAGCCAGTCCCTGAGGCCCACCATCAAGGGGGGTCTGCGGGTACTTGAGTCCCAGGCCCAGCCAGAAAGGGGGCTCGGGTGTCAGCAGTGTGGTACTGTATATGTAGTGCTGGACCCACCAGTGTTCCAGGTAGCGTGGTAGCGGCTGGCAGTAGCCAGCATGTAGAGAGAGACAGCAACAGCTGCATTGTAAGTATGGCATGAGCTGCGAGCTCCTGATTGGCTGCCAGTCCGTGAGCTCCGATTGGCTCGCGGGCCACAGCTGATTCCACATTTTAAATGCCGCTGCTCCTGTCTTTCACTACATGCCGGCTACTGCCTCCCACCACTGCCACCCTAGCTGGAACACTGCATACAGTATACCACACTGCTGATCAGTAGCGGATCTTGCCACAGGCAAGCAGGACTTTTGCCCGGGGCGCCGCCTTCCGGAGGGTGCTGGCGCCGCCTTCCGGAGGGCGCTGGCGCCATCCGGAGGGCGCCGCACCATGGAAAGATCCGCCACTGCTGTGCCCTCCGCTGCCCGCTGTGTACCCCGGCTGTGCGGCTGTCACTGTGTCCCCTGTGAGGGGAACTAGACGCTACGCGTCTAGTTTCCCTTCATGGAGAGGACCTTTGCTGAGCGGTGCGCGATGACGTAATCGCGCACCGCTCAGCATTTAAGCGGCGCTACTACCGTACAGGGGGCGTAAATGACCACGCCCCCTGTATTAAGCCACACCCCATTCCCTGCCCGGGGCGCAGAGAGGGCTCGAACCGGTCCTGATGCAGCTGCTGTAGTGAAAGGAGGCCAGAGGGGAAGGAGGAGCCGCTGAGCTGCATCTCTCCTCTCTGGTCCTTCGCTTTCCCTTTCTGTGTGACCGCTGAGCTTGGGTGCTGGGCAGAGGCGGAACTACCGCCAGTGCAACCAGTGCGTTGCACTGGGGCCCACCTCTGTCCAGGGGCCCAAAGCATGTAATGAGTCAAACTCGAGAACAGCCTATAGTGAAGCAGAGGGGCAGCAGCAGCAGCGCCTCCACCAATAACACAGCGCTGCTGCGGCTCCCTCCTCCACCTCCCTCCTCCTCCTTCTCTACTGCCCGGGAATCGTCAAGCTGCACCGAGGAGCCTGAGCCAGCGGAGAGGGTAAGTATAATTCTTCTTTCTTTCTTTCTTTCTTTCTTTCTTTCTTTCTTTCTTTCTTTCTTTCTTTCTTTCTTTCTGTAAAAATGGGGAATCTGCCTGCCGCAATGTGTAAAAATGGGGAATCTGCCTGCCGCTATGTGTAAAAATGGGGAATCTGCCTACCGCTATGTGTAAAATGGGGAATCTGCCTGCCGCAATGTGTAAAAATGGGGAATCTGCCTGCCGCAATGTGTAAAAAGGGGGAATCTGCCTGCCGCAATGTGTAAAAAGGGGGAATCTGCCTGCCGTAATGTGTAAAAAGGGGGACGCTGTCTGCCGTAATGTGTAACAAGGGCACGCTGTCTGCCGTTATGTGTAAAAAGGGGACGCTGTCTGCCGTTATGTGTAAAAAGTGTACGCTGTCTGCCGTAATGTATAAAAAGGGGACGCTGTCTGCCGTAATGTGTAAAAAGGGGGACGCTGTCTGCCGTTATGTGTAAAAAGTGTACGCTGTCTGCTGCTATGTTTAACAAGGGCATGCTGTCTGCCGTTATGTGTAAAAAGTGTATGCTGTCTGCCGCTATGTGTAACAAGGGCACGCTGTCTGCCGTTATGTGTAAAAAGGGGACGCTGTCTGCCGTTATGTGTAAAAAGGGGGACGCTGTCTGCCGTTAATGTGTAAAAAGGGGATGCTGTCTGCCGTAATGTTTAAAAAGGGGGACGCTGTCTGCCGTTATGTGTAAAAAGTGTACGCTGTCTGCCGCTATGTTTAACAAGGGCATGCTGTCTGCCGTTATGTGTAAAAAGTGTACGCTGTCTGCCGCTATGTGTAAAAAGGGCACGCTGTCTGCCGTTATGTGTAAAAAGGGGACGCTGTCTGCCGTTATGTGTAAAAAGGGGGACGCTGTCTGACGTTAATGTGTAAAAAGGGGATGTTGTCTGCCGTAATGTGTAAAAAGAGGAATCTGTCCGCCGTAAGGTGTAAAAGGGTCTCTACCTGGTGTAGTGGTGCTACTGTGCGGCGTAATTTGAATAATGGAGACTACTGTGCACCGTTTTATGAATTGGTATTATTTTGTGGCCACATCCCTTCCTCACGAAGCCACGCCACTATGTATTTTTGCGCGCGCCTACGGCGCGCACTGCCCCTGTTTTCCATGCAGGGGTGGGGCTCCGATGTTGTTTCTTGCACACAGTGCTAAAATGTCTAGTTACGGCACTGTTGCTAGGTATCCATTTCTCTGGCCCTGAGCAGGTCCCCCTCACCAGATCCTCTCCAGGGGTGAGGGGGTGGACTTGGATGGGATGGGGGGGGGGGTGGCAAAGCATTTTGTCGCACCTGGGCCCACCGCTCGCTAGTTCCGCCACTGGTGCTGGGGATCCGAAGTCATGTTCTAGCATGTTCTGCAACATGCATTAAGGCACTGCTAGTGCGATATGTGCACCCTGAATAAAACTCATACTGGCGTGGGTCAAAGGTAGGTTGCCAGCTCCTCTCTACCGTAAGTGTTTCCTGGTCAGATGGTATGTTACAGGGGTGGGTGGGGAAGCAGTGGGCTTGGGATTTGCGGTTGGTGTCAGGCTCGGGGTACTCTTAACCAAGTCCCGACGGGACAGGGGAAGCCGTGAGTACTCAGTTATAATGTGAAGCAGCGGGAGACTCCACAGTGAACCGGGAGTCTCAGGCAGGATGCAGGAGGGTGGGCAAGCTGATGCAGGGTACAATTGCCTAAAACAAAAAGACAATTTTGACATGAACCCCCGGCAGCAGAATTTCTAAATTAATTTAATGATGCATTTCATGATTACTAGTTGCAAAACAAAAACCTTCCTGCTGTATGATATTCCTTTCAAATAAAAACAAAAACAAAAAACATTGTACATTTTTCCTTTAGTACATGCTGCCTTTTCAATGACATGGAATCTCGCTAGTTACAAATTTCAGAAAACACAAGATCAGAATGGTTATTTAAACTGTGGGAAAGGGGTTCGACTCTGCAGTGTTGTAATGACTTTGGCAAATTTCCTGATCATTTTCTTTTATAAGCGACTGAAATGCACTTTTGCACAATAGTGTCCAGCCAACTCAGACTACGGAATGAGAACAAACACAGCAGCTGCAAAAAGATAAGGTGAGTCTTATAATTAGAGTCAAGTTGCAGTAACTATACCTACATAATACCTACATAATAAGTAATCATACCTACATATATGTGTTGTTGTTTGTTTTTTGTTGTTTACTTGAAGATATTTGTCCTACATAACACACACTGAAAGTTTGGTAATATAGCGATTAAAGTTATAACATCTGCATGGGTAAAATGCTGTTAGGAGTATAAAAACCATGGTCCTAATTCAGACCTGATCGCAGCAGAAAATTTGTTCTCTAATGGGCAAAACCATGTGCACTGCATGGGGGGCAGATATAACATGTGCAGAGAGAGTTAGATTTAGTTGGGTTATATTGTTTCTGTGCAGGGTAAATACTGGCTGCTTTATTTTTACACTGCAATTTAGATTTCAGTTTGAACACATCCCACCCAAATCTAACTCTCTCTGCACATGTTATATCTGCCCCCCCCCTGCAGTGCACATGGTTTTGACCTTTAAAGAACAAATTTGCTGCTTTGATCAGGTCTGAATTAGGCCCTATGTTGGGATCCCAATGCCGACATTGTGAGATGACATAGGGGGACATTTACTAAGCAGTGATAAGAGCAGAGAATTGAGCCAGAGGAGAAGTTGCCCATGGCAACCAATCAGCACTGAAGTAACATCTATAATTTGCATACTATAAAGATATACAGAGCTGCTGATTGGTTGATGGGGCAACTTCTCCACTGGCTCACTTCTCCGCTCTTACCACTGCTTAGTAAATGTCCCCCATACTCGCTGTACACATAGTGAGAGTTGACCTCATACCCATATTGGTGTCTACAATAATTCTTCGGCGACATTCATGCTGAACTAAATTTATCTTGCGTGTGCTTAGGAGCTAAAATGTTAGATTGAATATATGAATACATTTATGAATCTGATATATACAAAGAATTATTAAGAGAATTAAACTATTATTAAATATATGAAGACATATTGGGAATCTATAAAACCATAATTTTAACAGCAACCTTATATGAAACAACAGTTTTACAAATATTCGCTGGTTATTTTTATATTTCATATACTAGTTTTGTGGATGGGAAAAATGAAAAAGAATAAAAATGTTTATCAGTGTGGAAACTATTACTTGTATATTTCAATTGTGCAAAAGAAAAGGAATTTTTTTTAATTATTACAGGTGTACAATCAGATCTATCTGAGAAAGTAAACTTCACTTTCAGGTTCAATGTCCATAAAAATAGCTAATTAGTGTACTATATGTGAGCAGAGTGTTCTAGTACTGTGAGTCATGTGACCTATTATCAAGCAAAACATCAAAAAGCTGAAACCTGAACAATTGCAATTGGCAAAATATCTAGTGAAATGGCTCATATATGCAGACCAAAGTAACCCATAACCCATATTAGCATGTGTTTTAATAGTTAAATAGTATAGTATTTTTTTGTTCTTAGCGTATTATTTATTTCAATAACATAAATTTCAAGTCATTATCACTCAGTTTTGACCACCTCACAGCTCACAATATTGTTTTCACTAATATTGGCCAAAGGCTGGCAGGCTAAACTGCGGTATACAGTGTGGCTTGGATACAGTGCGGGTCAGATACAGTGTGGGTTGGAAACAGTGCGGGATACAGGACAGGTTGGATACAGTGCTGGTTAGATACTGTGTGGGTTGGATACAGTGTGGGATACAGTGCTGGTTGGATACAGTGCAGGATATATTACTGGTTGGATACAGTGTGGGTCAGAAACAGTGCAGGTTGGATACATTGCGGAATACACTGCGGGTCGGATACAGTGTGGGTTGGATACTGTGTGGGACGGATACAGTTTGGGTTGGATACAGTGTGGAATACAGTGCGGGTCGGATACAGTGTGGGATACATTGCTGGTTGGATACAGTGCGGGTTGGATACAGTGTTGGATACAGTGTGGGTCAGATACAATGCAGGATACAGTGCAGAGCAAATACACCAATAGTGTCCTCATTGCTGGAGTGTTGGCAGTGCAGGCATGCTGGCAGAGTCCTCAGTGCAGAGTTGCTGGTGGCGTTGGTAATGCTGGCTTTATTGGAAGTGCAAGGGTGTCAGGGGTGTTCTCACTGCAGGGGTGCTGGCAGTGTCGGCAGTGCTGGCAATGTCCTCAGTATGGGGTTGCTGGCGGTGTCTAATACTGGCGGTGTCAGCAGTGGTGGTGGTGTCCTCAGTGCTGGGGTGCCAGCAGTGTCCTCGGTGGGGAGTTGCCGACATAGTCGGTACTGCTGGTTGTGTCGGCAGTGTGGGGTTGTAAGGGGTGTCCTCTCTGCAGGGGTGCCGGCAGTGCTGGCAGTGTTCTCAGTGCTGGGTTGCCAGTGGTGTCAGTACTGCTGGGGTGCTGGCAGTGTCCTCAGTGCAGGGGTGACAACAGTGTCGGCAACACAGGAGTGCCGTCAGTGTCCTCAGTGCTGGGGTGTGTCAGCATTGTCGGCAGTGTGGGGGTGCAGGCTGAGTCAGCAGTGCGGGGATGCTGGTTGTGTCGGCAGTGCAGGAGTGCCGGAAATGTCCTCAGTGCGGAGGTGCTGTCAGTATTGACATTGCTGGCAGGGCCGGTTCTATGATTTGTGGCGCCCCGGGCAAAATATGGGGGCGTGGCTTCGATTGGGGGCGTGGTCAGCGCGCTGAAAGAAAAAATAAAAATAAATAAAAAGTATACTTACCATCCCCATTCCTGATCCAGACCCCCTCCGCCGACGGCGCCGCTCTTCTCCTCTCTTCTGTTCTCTTCGATCTATGGGAGAGACGTTATTACGTCTCTCCCATAGAACAGCATAGACACTAGAGGTCAATTATGACCCCTAGTGTCTGTGCCACTATGCTGTGCGGTGCGCGATGACGTCATCGCGCATCGCACAGCAAAGGTCCTCTAGACGAAGGGAAACTAGACCGTAGCGTCTAGTTTCCCTTCATGGAGAGGACCTTTGCTGTGCGGTGCGCGATGACGTCATCGCGCACCGCACAACTAAGGTCCTCTCCATGAAGGGAAACTAGACGCTACGCGTCTGGTTCCCTTCAAAGCGGGGGGGCACAGCAGGGCACTACGGGGGGCACAGTGGCGGATCTTGCCCTGGTGCGGCGCCCTCCGGATGGCGCCGGCGCCCTCCGGAAGGCGGCGCCCCGGGCAAAAGTACCGCTTGCCCGTGGCAAGAACCGCCACTGATTGCTGGAGTGCCTGCGGTGTCCTTAGTGTGGGGGTGATCATCAGCGTGGGAGTGCCGGCGATATCCTCAGTGCAGAGGTGCCGGCAGTGTGGGGGTGTCAGCGGTGTGGGCGGCGGTGTTGGCAATGTGAGCGGCGGTGTTGGCAGTGCGGGTAGTGGTGTCATTTGTGCGGTGTGGGCCGCCATGTAGTCCCATTAAAATCTATGGGAACATGCTGATTGGCTGAGAGCCATGAAAGATGGCTCTCTCAGCCATTCGACATTCGGCCTATTGACTTAATGGGACTTTGAAAATGGCACCCGAGCCAAAACCGAAAGATCCTACGGCGGGATCTCGTAGTTTTGCCTTGGGTCAGAATCCCAGGCAGCTGGGGCAGATCCGAGCCCTTGCTCGATTGCCTCAAATCCCGGAAGTTCAGAGCGGTACGGATTTCTTAAAATCCAAACTGCTCATCTCTAATATCCAGCATATCTAGTATACACAATTAAATATCTTAAAGGAACACTAAACATAGGCCCTCATTCCGAGTCGTTCGCTCGGTATTTTTCATCGCATCGCAATGAAAATCCGCTTAGTACGCATGCGCAATATTCGCACTGCGACTGCGCCAAGTAATTTAACAATGAAGATAGTATTTTTACTCACGGCTTTTTCATCGCTCCGGCGATCGTAATGTGATTGACAGGAAATGGGTGTTACTGGGCGGAAACACGGCGTTTTATGGGCGTGTGGTTGAAAACGCTACCGTTTCCGGAAAAAACGCAGGAGTGGCTGGAGAAACGGGGGAGTGTCTGGGCGAACGCTGGGTGTGTTTGTGACGTCAAACCAGGAACGACAAGCACTGAACTGATCGCACAGGCAGAGTAAGGTTGAAGTTACTCAGAAACTGCTCAGTAGTTTGTAATCGCAATATTGCGATTACATCGGTCGCAATTTTAAGAAGCTAAGATACACTCCCAGTAGGCGTAGGCTTAGCGTGTGTAACTCTGCTAAATTCGCCTTGCGACCGATCAACTCGGAATGAGGGCCATAAATTACAATTTTGAGAGTTACCTTAATGAAAAACATTCTGTAGGTCCAGTTCACATATATGTGAGTGGGATGTAGTTATGACCGCCGGTCACAATACCGACAGCAACATCCTGCCCCCACTCACAATCCCGACAGTCGGCATGCCGACTAACATGCACTTAACATTCTGTTAACAGTGTTTTAAAAAGTACATTGGTGACAGACCCTATTTTGGAAGGGACAAGGCACAGGCAGGTATACGTGACATTAACCCTGTGTTTTCAAGATAAGGAGCAACAGGAATCAGTCCAGATATGGTTTAACATCACAAGCATGATGACCAGTATTAATGCTATTGAGATCAGCACAGGAAAATAAATAATGAATTCAATCTTATTTCATCTTTATTAGAACACAAATTATTCACCAGAATTATTTTCTTATAAGCAATATTGCTTTGAATCCATTGAATAAAAACAAAAATACAAACTGCTGTAAATCTGTGTTTGGTGGTGAGGATGATGATTTTAATGTAGTAGTGTAGGGATGATCACTTATCATTGAGGATTGATAATTGTTTAATATTACTTCCATGTTATCTTCAGTTATACATTTTTTTCACTTTATTAGAGTGAATATTTTTTTAATTATTTACATTATTAATGATAAGTTAAGCTCTAAATTAGTTGTGTATTATTTCAGTTATATATTTAGAGATTGTCATTACTTATGAGAAAAATGGACAAATATATAAATGTCCTAATAACATCATGGACACATGGGGCCTAATTCAGACCTGATCACTCCTCTGCGATTTTGCAGAGGTCTGTGATAGGATAGCCACTGCCCATAGAGAGTTAAAACCCACCCTGTGCTAGTGTGCGAATGCATGCGTATGCCGTGCAAAAACTCAGCCACAGAGCGGACAGCTGCAAATCCGTTCGCAACTAACTCACCATCTAATGATTTTTCCATACTGTGCAGTCTTTGCGTAGCCCAGAAACAGGCTGATCATGGCCGGAGCTGACATCACACACCTGCCCAGAAAACGCTTGAGAATGCGTGCGTTTTTCTGCATCGGGGTACACTGGGTTCCACAGGGATAACATTGGGGTGTAGAGTAGGATCTTGATCCGAGGCCCCAACAGGCTAAAAGCTTTGACTGTTCCCAAGATGCTCAGCTCCGCCTCCTCTACAACCCCGCCTCCGTGCACAGGAGCTCAGTTTGTAAGTTGGTGCCTGCAGTACAGGACACTAACAGGCAGAGATGATCCAGCAGCCCTGAAAAGAGCTTTTTTTATAGAAGATAGAAGACTTCAAGGGCTGCAGCATAGGCACTCACAATGCTAGATGTCAATTTGACATCTCATGATGCAGCTCCATCACCTCCCCCGGCGGCGCTGTATACTCCCACGCCTTGGTTGCCAGGTACTTACAGCGGAGGGCTCCGGTTCTTCTGGTCAGGCACACACACTCACCGCAACTCTCCGGGATCGCGTGGCCACATCAAGGGAGGAGGCAAGAGGGTCCCCCAGGTGGGACCCGCTGTAAATCGCGATCTGGTACGGCCTTTGGGAGGCGGACCACACGCGCTGGCGTGGACACTGTGTTGGTACAGGGACCCCACTAGACCACCAGGGCAAGGGCACAGGTTGTATTCTCTCAAAAATCTGTTTGCTAAGGCCCGCAGTACTCGGTGGTGAAGTCCAGCAAGGGGATAAGGCTCTGACCTGTAGCCCCTCCCCCAGCCCCAGGGCACCATTTAGAGTAAATGTTCCCACCCTGGAGCTGCATCTCTCTCTATCCCTCACTCCCTGTCAGCGTTTGGGTGCCATTACACATGCTGAGCGGATTATGGGACTGCATGGGCAAAGTCTCCTCTGCAAAGCCGCCTGCATCATCAACGCTGTGCATTTTACAGGACACCTAAGTATTCTACATGTCTTTTGACAGTGTTAGTTAAGAAACAGTGCATTACTACAGGGCTATTTAGTACAAGTACCCTGTGATATACATCCAGTCTTTACTGTGCATTGTATCTGTAAGTCTATATAGCTTTACTTAGTACTACTTAGTATTGCTAGTCCAGTGCAGTTTTATTGTTTGTTATAATTTCTGCATTGTACATGTGACTGTGTGTGTGTGTGTGTGTGTGCATATAGTTGCTGTGTGATATCTACTTCGTGTATCTTACTCATATTGCTATCCCTATATTCTGTACCCTGAGGGGGGCTAAGTGCGCCAGGGTTATTAGTTGATATAGGTATTATTTTCCACAGGATATACTTATTTTGTATTTTTCTCTGTGGTTTTCAGTCACCATATACCTCCTGAATTCTCTGTTTGTGCTGTCACACTGCACACGGGGTTCTTGGTTAGGTATTATCTGCTGATATTGTACTGTGTTGCCCGTGGTTTATGCTTTCATATCATGTCAGCTACAAGTGGCGACGGTTCTGTGGCTGATTCCACAATACATGGTGGTGATGCCACAGATGCATTAGAGGAAAAGATAGCAGCAGAGGGTTCAGGTTCTGGGGGTTCCTTACCCCCCATTCAGTCTGTAGCAATGGGGGCACATCACGACCCGCCTTGGGCTACTTTCTCTAATTTACTGACTACGCTGGTAACTAGACTTACGCCCCCTATGGGAACTCACGTGCGTTTACAGCCACATATCGTCCCTGTGGTTAATCCGCCATGGGCAGATCTCCTGTCCACTCAGTTACAGCAATTGAATCACTCATTGATTAAACAAAAATCTAACCCTCGCCCGCCTAAGACCAAGGGGTCCTCTAAGCGGGCCATTACTTCCTCACAATCCACTCATGTTTCAGATACTTTGTCCAATGAGGATGGCATGTATACTGACCCCTCAGACACTGATCCAGATGCTTCTGATGGGGAGTCTGTTTCACAGGTGGATGTTCCTGACATATTAGAGCAGTGATTTTCAACCTTTTTTTACTCGCGGCACACTGAACAATATTTTAAAATTGCCAAGGCACACCATCAGTTCCCCACAGAAAAAAAACAAAAAACACACATTGGCCCTCACAGTAAAAAAAAAAAAATCCACACATACATTGGGCTACACAGAAAAAACAATCACATCGCTCTCCACATAAATCATGTTGCTCCCTACATAAATCAAATTGCTCCCCACATGAATTATTCACATTGTCCCCCCCCCCCCCCCCATAAATCCATAAATCCTTATTCTACCCACATAAATCCTATTGTTCCCCACAGGAGAAATAAAATAACAAATATTAGCCCCTACCGGTCAGCTGTCCTCCTCCCTGTTCCTCAATGGCGGGGGTTGTTCATAGTGGAGTGCTTCGAATACAGAGCAGCGGGCAGTCAGGCAGGTGTGGATGTGGGTGGGCAAGGAAAGCTGTGTGTGCAGGCAGGAACTGGAAGATGTGTATGCAGGCGGGTGGGCTGGCTGGGTGGTGAGACGCGGCAGCTGTGACCTATGATATAACACTGCCGCGTCTTCAAGGCATAGGTCACGGCCAGAGCACGACTGATCCTCTAAGAAGAGCCCGGGCCAACAGTTCACTCTGAAGGTGCAGGAAGCTGCTCTGGCTCCGCGGCACACCTTGCAACTGGTCGCGGCACACTAGTGTGCCACGGCACACTGGTTGAAAAAGCCTGTATTAGAGGCTATCAGACTGATTCTTCAAATTGATGATGACCCAGAACCTGTTGTTGCCTCCAAGAAACCTGACAGATTCAAACGTCAGAAGGTTACCAAATAAATTTTGCCTCATTTTGACCAGTTGGTTGATACTATATACATCAGGAATTCTGGGAGAATCCAGGAAAGAAATTCACACCTCACAAGAAGATGCTAGCTCGCTACCCCCTTGCTGCGGAGTTAAGTAAAAATTGGGAAACGCCACCGCCGGTGGAATCGCAAGTCGCTCGGCTGGTGGTTGTCTCTGCTCTGTCTGTCACTACCGCTACTTCTCTGAAGGAACCGATGGATAAGCATGTGGAGGGTTGCTTAAAGTCTATTTATACCCTTGCGGGAGCTGTGCATTGGCCCACTATTGCGGCTACTTGGGCTGCAGAAGCTATTGAAGCGTGGGCTCAGGTGGTGGAAGCAAAGCTGCTGTCCAATTTTTCTGATAATGCTAGACAATGTCTTTCATATATTGTCACAGCCTCTCATTACAGTAAGGAGGCAGCCTCTGATGCCGGTGTTCTGGCGGCCAAGGCTTCTACTACGTCCATTCTGGCTCACCGGATTCTCTGGTTACGGTCCTGGTCTGTGGATCTGGACTCTAAGAAAACCTTGGAGGTGCTCCCCTTTAAGGGGAACATCCTTTTTGTAGAAGAGCTCAACAAGATTGTTCCTGATTGAGCTTCTGCTAAGACGGCCTATCTACCTAGTACTGCTCCTTCGGCTCTGAAAGGAAAAAAAGTACTTCCTTTTGTTCCTTTCAACTTCCAGGTAAAACAAAGGGTCAGGCATACCCAGGGCCACCATCAAGGGGGTGCCCTGTGTACAGTAGTCCTGGGCTCGGCCACTCTGACAGAGTGGAGGGCCCGGGCTGCACACACAGCCAGCCGGGAATATTCCTGGCGGCAGGCGCCGCCGGTGACACTGACCGCGGCTGGCCGGCTGCTAGTCAGTGGTGGATTTAAATGGGGGCGGAAAAGGCGATTGCCCCCCATACACCTGCCCAACACATTTGAGAACTGAAGCCAACGCCAGCGGCGCTGGGTCCATGCCTGTACTTCAGCGGGCCGTGCCGTCCAAGCAGCAGCAGCAGCACTGACTGAGTGTGAGAGACCGCCCTCCACCGCTGCTGCTGAGAGTCTCAGCAGTGGCAGAGGGTGGTCTCTAAACTCAGTCAATGCTGCTGCTTGGACGGCACGGCCCGCGGAAGTACAGGCATGGACCCGGCACCCCTGGCGGTGGCTTCAATTCTCAAATGTCAGCCTGAGCAGTGGCGGATTTAGTGCCAGTGCAACCGCTGCAATGCACCGGGGCCCAGAGCAATTAAGAGGCCCAGGCTGCATGCTGGGATGGGAAGAGGGAGGAAGCAGGAAGGAGGAGGGACGGTACACAGGGAGCTGCCTGCGGATGTGTGAGCAGTCTGCGACTGCGTTGCTTGAGGACTGACTACTGAGGAGCCTGACCGCTGCCATCCAGAAAAAAAGTATGTTATTTCATAATTAAATAATTAAAAATGTTGATCCTCTATATATGTGTGTGTCTTTGTCTAAACATATAGAGCTGCCCCACAAGTATAGATATATATATATATATATATATATATATATCTAGCTGCATAGGCAGATTCGGAGGGGGGGGGCTGCCTATTTTTTCAGTCTCGGGCCCCACAATTTCTGGTGGCAGCCCTGGGCATACCCGAAACAGGCTCGCACTTCCAAAACCAATAAGTCCAAACCTAAACATGCCTGGGCTACCCGTCAGCCTGCTTCCAAATCAGCCAAGCCTGCTGCATGATGGGACCGGCCTCCCCCTGGGGGATCCCAGGGTGGGAGGCCGACTTCTACAGTTTACCCAAGTATGGTTGAAGACCACTTCAGATGCCTGGAGAACGGAAGTCGTCACTCACGGATACGCCATATCCTTCAAGAAATGTCACCCTCATAAATTTTGCCTGACAAACATCCCTTCAGATCAGGTAAAGGCAAAAACGCTTCATTTGGTGGCACAGTCCCTCCTGGACACAGGATTGGTAGTGCCGGTGCCTCTGGATCAGAGAGGCAGGGGGTGCTATTCACCGCTGTTCCTAGTCCCAAAACCGAATGGTTCCTCCCGGTCCATTCTCAACCTCAAGTCTTTGAACAAATTTGTGAGGGTCTCCAAGTTTCGTATTGAAACTCTTCGCTCTATTGTTCTGGCTTTTGAGCCCGGGGATTATATGGTATCCCTGTATATACAGGATGCTTACCTCCATATCCTATTGCCATGTCGCATCAGCAATACCTACGGTTTGCTATTGGCAACCTCCATTATCAATTCCGGGCCTTACCTTTTGGATTGACCACGGCTCCGCGAGTCTTCACCAAGGTCATGGCTGTGATGACAGCCCTGCTCCACCGTCAGGGTGTCAGGATCCTACCATATCTGGACGACTTGTTGATCTTGGCGAATCCCACAGAAGTTCTCCTCCGTCATATGGATCTGACGGTCCAGTTTCTGCAAGCCCACAGGTGGCTCATCAACTAGGGGTATTGTTGGACACTCACAACCAGCAGTTGTTCTTGTCACAGGAGAAGGTCCTGAACCTTCGGAACAGGATACGATGCCTCCTCTCTCGCCCGCGAGGGTCGATACACTCGGCGATGCAAGTACTAGGCCTCATGGTGTTGGCTTTTGACATGGTAGAGTACGCTCAATTTCATTCCCGCCCTCTGCAGAAAATGAGTCTTTCCAAGTGGGACGGCCTGCCTCACCGGATCAGGTCTCAAATGATCTCCTTGTCTCCGGAGGTTCGTCTGTCACTGAGCTGGTGGCTACAGGACCAACGATTGAGCAGGGGTCATCCCTTCTGAATCTCCAACTGGGCCCTCATGACAATGGATGCCAGTCTGAGGGGTTGGGGCACGGTGTTGGAGCAACACTCCCTTTAGGGTCGGTGGACCAGGGAGGAGTCTTTCCTCCCGATAAACATTCTGGAATTGCGGGCGGTGTTCAATGCTCTGAACCTGGCCCAGCATCTGATAAAGAACAGGCCTGTTCAAGTACAGTCGGACAACGCAACCATGGTGGCATACATAAATCATCAAGGCAATGTATAGATAATATACTCCACTTAGGCGCTCCCTGGATTTAACATGAAAAATGGACCAAACCTATATAATGTATGTCCTTATTGGCAGTTGCCGTTAAGGTGCATAACAAGAAACAAAACAAGAAAGACACAATAGTGTAGAATGCTTTTGTCAGATGGCACTGGATTCTATTTTCAATACATCTCACTCACAAGACTCCAAATGGTTTCAGGCACATCTTAGTGTCATTAGAATTATCCAGTTCCACAGAGTTAGTATTCAAACTTCTTCTAACAGCTCAATAGCCGGCCACTTCCAATGCACATATAACGAGAAGAGGAAGGAAAAAAATAGTGCAGTACACCCTTGGACAAGCAGATATTTATTTTTACACAGGTGCACTCACATGGTAGACAAATAAAACAGGCATATCTCAAAACGGTATCCCTTCTTTCCCAAATGGCACCCCACTGGATTGCTGAGATGGTTTTTACAGCAGGTATAGTCTCCGCTTTTGAGAAAGGTTACAACCGAAACGCGTTAAGCGGGATTGTGCTGTGTATCCTGACGATTCCCTCTACATTTCTCATCTACCTCCTGGAAGGAAAGCCGTGAGTTACCGGGACTCTGACTATACCTGCTGTAAAAACCAACCATTTGGAGTCTTGTGAGTGAGATGTATTGAAAATAGAATCCAGTGCCATCTGACAAAAGCATTCTACACTATTGTGTCTTTCTTGTTTTGTTTCTTGTTATGCACCTTAACGGCAACTGCCAATAAGGACATACATTATATAGGTTTGGTCCATTTTTCATGTTAAATCCAGGGAGCGCCTAAGTGGAGTATATTATCTATACATTACTATGAAAATTCTGTGAAGTAGGTGAAACTTCATTTATACTGTCACTGGGCTGACCTCTGGGTCTTATTGCGCACTCTACAATCACTTTATATTTCTAGTCTCATAAATCATCAAGGCGGCACTCAAAGCCGCATGGTAATGATGGAAGTGTCCAGGATTCTTCAGTGGGCAGAACGCCATCTGCCAGCCATATCAGCAGTGTTCATTCCGGGGGTCCTCAACTGGGAAGCGTACTTCCACAGTCATCAGGATGTTCACGCCGGAGAGTGGAGCCTCCATCCAGAAGTTTTTCAACTCTTAGTGGAAAAGTGGGGCCTACCAGACGTAGACCTGATGGCATCTCGACACAATCACAAAGTTCTGGTCTTCAGAGCAAGGACAAGGGATCCTCAATCAGCATTCATGGATGCACTGGCAATTCCATGGAACTTTCGTCTGCCATACGTGTTCCCTCCAGTGTCACTCCTGCCAAGAGTAATAAGGAAGTTCAAGCAAGAAGGAAGAATCCTACTTCTGATCGCTCCAGCGTGGCCCAGACGGCATTGGTTCTCAGACCTACAGGGTCTCTTGTTAGAGCGTCCTCTTCTACTTCCGCAACGTCCTAACCTCCTCGTTCAGGGCCCTTGTGTATACCAGGATTTGATCTGGCTGGCTTTGACGGTGTGGCTCTTGAAGCTTCAGTTCTGAGAGCCAAAGGATTTTCGGAGGCGGTCATTCAAACTTGTCACGAACCGGTCTCTTACCTCTGCGGGTTCTGGGGTTCATCCGTTGCCAGTGCGGTTGCTCGCGGTGCTGTGCGCCCGTGTGGGGACACGGCGTGATCAATGGCACAGGTAATGCAGAGTCTGGGAACTGTGAGTGCGGGGACCAAATGGCCTAAGGCACTGCGGTGTGTCTGCTGTATAGGAGGTGGCCATGTTGGAGACCAAATAGCTAATACAGAGCACTTGTGAAAACACCTGTGGGCAGGTGTAAGCCAATCCCGTGCTTGTGCTGCCTTTAAGTAGGCTGGGATTATGTTACTCTGGGCCAGTGCTTTGTTGTATCAAAGCTGTGCTCTAGCTCTGAGCTCTCTCCGTGCATTCCTGTGTGATTCCCGTGGTCCAGATATCGCCTCCGTTCCCAGAGGTCCGTCTGCAGCCTTCACTGCTGAAAGATCTACCGGCTCTCTGCTGTGCTGTCAGTTAATTGCACTCCTATTGGAAATAGTTGGATTCCCAGTGTCCTGCATGAGGTTACCTTGTCAGTCTGCCTATCATTCAAAGTCTGGAGGATTCCGTTTCTCTCAGCTGTTCGTTTGTTCAACCCTGCATTTAACCCATTCATCACCTTGTCATCTACTACAGTTTCACAGTGATCTCCGGAACCCGCAAGTAACCCAATTCAGTACTTTTATTTGCTATGTTGTCATTACAAGGATAATTCATCACAGTCTCTCAGTTAACTCTCAAAGCTCCATTGCCAATTCTTACAGTTAATTCTCCATGTCTGCATTAACCAGTTAAACACAATCTGCAGTTCAGCATCAAAGCTTGTTTATATTTGCTATGTTGTCATAACAAGGATAACTCTTCAGTCTCTCAGTTAACTCTCAAAACTCCATTGCAAATCCTTACAGTTATCTCTACATGTTTGCATTATCCAGTTAATCACATTCTGCAGTTCAGCATCAAAGTTTGTTTATATTTGCTATGTTGTCATAACAAGGATAATTCTTCACAGTCTCTCAGTTAACTCTCAAAACTCCATTGCAAATCCTTACAGTTATCTCTTCATGTCTGCATTATCCAGTTAATCACATTCTGCAGTTCAGCATCAAAGCTTGTTTATATTTGGACAATCCAACATTTATTCATCAGCTTGTTTTGCATATGTTTCCATGAACATTTCTTTTATTTATTTTTGAGTTTTCTCTTGCATATTATTCCTGCAATACTTCAGTATAATATGATGATTAACAACTTGTCAGTTAATTCTTTACTGAATTGTTATTTTGAATAAATATATGAATCGGAACTTTCTTCGTCCTCCCTGCTTTCTTCATAGCCCAGCACCTACACCTGTGGTTGGTCCCGGGTTAACGGATTCACAAAAACACCCGGACCTGACAGTAAGCACTGGCCACATGGATCCGTCAAGTGACCAATTCGCAGGAGGCGGTGCTACGTCAGATATCCTTTCCCGTCTGGAAAACCAGGAGTCTATACAGACACAAATAGTGCAGTTTATGCAAACTATGGCAGACCGTTTAGAGACTCTTCATACGGCTATTAAAACGTCCCAAGTCCAGATTCCAACCCCGGATGTCCCAGTTACCACTACAGCTTCTCCTGTGACGCTGCCTACGTCCCGCTTGCAGTTACCCTCTCCGAGTAAGTTTGACGGAACTCCAAAACTTTGCAGAGGATTCCTGAATCAATGCGAGATCCAGTTTGAACTGATGTCTGCCAGTTTCCCATCAGCTCGTTCTAAGGTTGCATATATTATTGCCCTCCTCTCCGGTCAGGCTCTGGAGTGGGCATCACCATTATGGGAGAGAGGTGATCCTATCCTCTCTAATTACAAAGAGTTCGTATCTTCCTTCCGGAGAATCTTTGACGAACCAGGCAGGACCACCTCAGCATCCTTGGAGATTCTCCGTCTACGTCAAGGTTTACGTCCTGTCAGTCAATATATTATTCAGTTTCGCACGTTGTCTTCAGAGTTAAACTGGAATGAGGAGGCCCTGATCGCCGCGTTTTGGAATGGACTTTCAGAAAGAATCAAGGATGATTTAACTATCCGGGATGTGCCAATTAAACTGGATGAATTGATTTCTCTCTGTAACAAACTTGACCTACGCTACAGGGAGCGATGTTTAGAGAAATCCAGGGCAGAGCGATCCAGTCCACGTGATCATCCTAGACCTCGACAAGATTCTTCATCACAGTCTCTAGTAATGACTGAAGAACCTATGCAGATTGGGCGCTCTCGCCTCACAGAGGAGGAACGACTTCGTCGTCGACAGGGTAACCTCTGCATGTACTGTGGGTCCTCCGAACATTTAGTTAAATTCTGCAAACTCCGACCGGGAAACTCTCGCCTCCTAGCTTATTCAAGAGAGGTTAAGCTAGGAGTTACTTTAGAATCACGTTCTGGGAAAGAGCCAACCATGTCTATTCAATTAGAAGTTCCAAGTTCTACAGTGAAAGTTTCAGCCCTCCTAGATTCCGGGGCAGCCAAGAACTTCATCTCCTCAGCCTTTGTCATACGGTCTAAAGTTCAAACCATGCCCCTGGAAGCAGCAGTTGCTGTTACAGCAGTGGATGGAAGTCGAATTCCAGATGGTATAATTACTCATCGAACCGTATGTCTCAAGATGAAAGTTGGTGAGCTCCATTCCGAATACCTCTCCTTCTACGTGATTCCCAAAGCCTCTCAAGATGTGATACTTGGTTTACCTTGGCTGCAGAAACATAATCCTCAACTTAATTGGCAAACCATGGAAGTCCTTTCATGGGGTAAATCTTGTACCAAGGACTGTGTAGCTGCAATTGTACCTCTTCGGTCAATTAGCCTTTCCGATCTACCTCCGGTGTATCAATCCCTTGCGGATGTTTCCAGTAAGCAAGCAGCAGACTCTCTACCTCCTCATCGTGAATGGGACTGCCCAGTCGTCCTGGTTCCGGGCAAGACCCCTCCTAGGGGACAAATTCATCCGCTATCCATCCCAGAGACGCGAGCTATCCGGGATTGGTCCACTCCTACAACTCTCAAGGGGATTCAGCGATTTCTTGGCTTTGCTAATTTCTATAGGAGATTCATTAAGAATTATTCTACGTTAGCTGCTCCTATCACAGCCCTAACTCGTAAGGGAGCAAATCCTACGAACTGGTCTTCTGAAGCAATCAAAGCCTTCTCTGATTTAAAGCAAGCCTTTGTGTCAGCCCCCATTCTTCGACAGCCTGATTTGAATCGTCCCTTTCTACTAGAGGTGCATGCATCTACAGAAGCAGTAGGAGCTGTGTTGTCACAAGTCTTTGAAGATAAAAAGGTCCATCCCTGCAGATATTTCTCCCGTAAGTTCCTCCCGGCAGCACGTAATTATGCAATCGGTGAGCAAGGGTTACTTGCCATCAAGTTGGCATTTGAGGAGTGGAGATATCTTCTAGAAGGAGCTCAACATCGCATTACAGTTTATACTGATCATAAGAATCTTCTGTATCTGCAGTCAGCTCAGTGTTTGAATCCACGACAAGCTCGATGGGCGCTTTTCTTCTCACGATTTGATTTCAAATTCACCTATCGTCCAGGGTCTCAGAACAAAAAGGCAGATGCCCTTTCCCGGTCCTTTGCTTCTTCTGAATTAAATGATGCTACCACGAATCAAGCCATTGTGAATCCTACGTCCTTTTTAATGACTCGAACCTCTCCAGTTCCTCCGCCTGGCAAGACCTTTGTCGCCACAAGTCTTCGAAAACGGCTGCTTACCTGGGCTCACTCCTCTTCCTTCATGGGTCATCCTTGGGTTCTAAAGACTCTCAAATTTATTCAACAGTCTTATTGGTGGCCACGTCTCAAAGCCGATGTCCAAGAGTTTATAGCAGCATGTCCTAAATGTGCCCAACATAAGAGTCCAAGAAGTTCTCCACCAGAGTTTCATCCATTGCCAGCCCTAGAGGTTCCAGCAGCAGATCAAGAGCTTCAACGTCTATCTAGCATCTGGAGTTGTGTACGTAAGTCCTTGGTCAAAACTTCCGCTCGTTATAAATCTTTTGCAGATAGAAAACGTAAAGCTGTACCGAGTTACAAAGTGGGAGACCAAGTTTGGATTTCTACGCGCAATCTCAAGTTCAAAGTTCCTTCTAAGAAATTTGCTCCCAAGTTTATTGGTCCATTTCCCATTGTTAAGGTACTCAACCCTGTGTCATACAAAGTCAAGTTGCCACCGTCTTTGAGAATTCCTAACGCCTTTCATACATCTTTACTGAAGCCTTTGATTCTCAATAAGTTCCGTACTACCCAGTCCAAATCTCCTAAAGTTCACTCTTTGCAGAATGAGGAATTTGAAGTTAAAGAGATTGTGGACTCACGTTCCCGATATGGACGTTTACAGTTTCTGGTCGACTGGAAGGGTTACGGTCCAGAGGAAAGATCCTGGGTTTTCTCTGAAGATGTTCATGCTCCAAGACTGGTACAGAAATACTTCTCCAAAAATCCTGATAAGGTTCAAAGGTGTTCGGAGACCACCCTTAGAGGAGGGGGTACTGTCACGAACCGGTCTCTTACCTCTGCGGGTTCTGGGGTTTATCCGTTGCCAGTGCGGTTGCTCGCGGTGCTGTGCGCCCGTGTGGGGACACGGCGTGATCAATGGCACAGGTAATGCAGAGTCTGGGAACTGTGAGTGCGGGGACCAAATGGCCTAAGGCACTGCGGTGTGTCTGCTGTATAGGAGGTGGCCATGTTGGAGACCAAATAGCTAATACAGAGCACTTGTGAAAACACCTGTGGGCAGGTGTAAGCCAATCCCGTGCTTGTGCTGCCTTTAAGTAGGCTGGGATTATGTTACTCTGGGCCAGTGCTTTGTTGTATCAAAGCTGTGCTCTAGCTCTGAGCTCTCTCCGTGCATTCCTGTGTGATTCCCGTGGTCCAGATATCGCCTCCGTTCCCAGAGGTCCGTCTGCAGCCTTCACTGCTGAAAGATCTACCGGCTCTCTGCTGTGCTGTCAGTTAATTGCACTCCTATTGGAAATAGTTGGATTCCCAGTGTCCTGCATGAGGTTACCTTGTCAGTCTGCCTATCATTCAAAGTCTGGAGGATTCCGTTTCTCTCAGCTGTTCGTTTGTTCAACCCTGCATTTAACCCATTCATCACCTTGTCATCTACTACAGTTTCACAGTGATCTCCGGAACCCGCAAGTAACCCAATTCAGTACTTTTATTTGCTATGTTGTCATTACAAGGATAATTCATCACAGTCTCTCAGTTAACTCTCAAAGCTCCATTGCCAATTCTTACAGTTAATTCTCCATGTCTGCATTAACCAGTTAAACACAATCTGCAGTTCAGCATCAAAGCTTGTTTATATTTGCTATGTTGTCATAACAAGGATAACTCTTCAGTCTCTCAGTTAACTCTCAAAACTCCATTGCAAATCCTTACAGTTATCTCTACATGTTTGCATTATCCAGTTAATCACATTCTGCAGTTCAGCATCAAAGTTTGTTTATATTTGCTATGTTGTCATAACAAGGATAATTCTTCACAGTCTCTCAGTTAACTCTCAAAACTCCATTGCAAATCCTTACAGTTATCTCTTCATGTCTGCATTATCCAGTTAATCACATTCTGCAGTTCAGCATCAAAGCTTGTTTATATTTGGACAATCCAACATTTATTCATCAGCTTGTTTTGCATATGTTTCCATGAACATTTCTTTTATTTATTTTTGAGTTTTCTCTTGCATATTATTCCTGCAATACTTCAGTATAATATGATGATTAACAACTTGTCAGTTAACTCTTTACTGAATTGTTATTTTGAATAAATATATGAATCGGAACTTTCTTCGTCCTCCCTGCTTTCTTCATAGCCCAGCACCTACACCTGTGGTTGGTCCCGGGTTAACGGATTCACAAAAACACCCGGACCTGACAAAACTATGTTGAAGGCCCGTAAACAGGCTTCTGCTCGGATTTATCATAGGGTCTGGAATTCTTACTTTGCTTGGTGCGCAACTAACAATCATGATGCTTACAAGTTTAGTACAGCCAAACTGTTGGCTTTCCTGCAGCAGGGCCTCCCTCAAGGTTCATATTTCGGCCTTGTTGGTATGGTTTCAGAGAAAAATTGTTCATACATTCACTCAGGGTGTTTTACGGATTCAACCTACCTATGTCCCACCTACGGCTCCTTGGGATTTGTCGGTGGTTCTGGAGGCCTTGCAAGAGTCTCCGTTTCAACCTCTTGAATCTGTGGACCTTAAGTGTCTTACTCTAAAGGTCTTGTTTCTGCTGGCTATTGCCTCTGCCAGACGGGTTTCAGACTTGGGTGCCTTATCCTGTCGATCACCTTTTCTGATTTTTCACTATGACGGGGCGGTTCTTAGGATGCGCCCTGGTTATCTGCCTAAGGTGGTGTCATCTTTCCACCTTAATCAAGAGATTGTGGTTCCAGCCTTTATCTCTCCTGAATTGTCCTCCAAAGAGCGGTCTTTGGATGTGGTACGGGCTCTCCGTATCTATGTGAAGAGGACAGCCTTCTTTAGGAAGTCTGATTCTCTTTTCGTACTTTTTGGGTTTCACAAACGTGGCTGGCCTGCGACTAAGCAGACCTTGGCCAGATGGATTAGAATGGTGATTGCACAAGCTTATATACAGGCTGGTCTTCCAGCTCCTGCTACCATCAAATTCCATTCTACTCGGTCGGTTGGACCTTCTTGGTGGCCCGCTGTGGTGCGACTCTTGAACAATTGTGCAAGGCTGCTACGTGGTCCTCAGTGAACATGTTCATAAGGTTCTATGCCTTTGATACTTCCACCTCCCAGGATGCCTCCTTTGGACTCCGGGTTCTTGTGCCCGCTACAGTGCATCCCCTCCCATGAGGAACTGTTTTAGGACATCCCTGTGGAACCCAGTGTACCCCGCTGCAGAAAAGGAGATTTATGGTAAGAACTTACCTTTGTTAAATCTCTTTCTGTGAGGTACACTGGGTTCCACAGGGATAACATTGGGCGTAGAGTAGGATCTTGATCCAAGGCACCAACAGGCTAAAAGCTTTGACTGTTCCCAAGATGTTCAGCGCCGCAATGTTCTGACAAACATAAAACACAGTAGTAATTGCAATACAGATGTAAGGTCACAGTATATTCATAGGAAACCTCATGGACATTCACATTAGCAATCATATAACTAATCATATAGTAATATCCTAACACTCCCACAAAGTTGCCGTGCCACAGTATTTGTCACTGCAGCTGCCTTTGTCCACAGCATATACTCAGTTCAGTACTTCTCTAAGTAGTTAGAAGTCCCCTTACAATGCAGTCTTATAACTAGCAGATAAATGGGTGATTAAAGCTAAAAAGTAAGATATCCAGTACAGTTCTATAATACGGAGTAGCCGGTAGGACTTGTATGATTTAGGGGCAAGCAGTTCAGTTAGGGCAAAATAAACACTTACATTTTTCCCACAGTGCAGATGGGGAAAGAGCATGCAAGGGCCTGAAGCAGTTCAGTGAGGTATGTAATAGCATGCACAAGCAGACAAGCAAATTGGTAATTAATAAGAGCGAGCAGACAACGGCCTCCAGTCAATGTGTTAGTAAAGGTACAGGCATGCAGGCACCTAAATTTAACAGTAAATGAGCAAGTTCAGATCAATAATTTGACCAACACACACTACTCCTCTCTTTTGGGGCTAGCACACAACAGAGGCTTAGCAGAGCATAACAGTGAAAACAAAGCCTCTGCACGACGGGTACTCTCTTTCTTGGGTGGTATTCATGTGACCGCCGGTCAGCTGACCGACAGTCACATGACCTCCTCCACCAGCCCGACGGGTCACTGTCCCGATGGTCGGCATGCCAACCAACAGGGACTATTTCCACTCGTGGGTGTCCACGACACCCATAGAGTGGGAATAGAACCGCGAGCCCGCAAGGGGCTTGCTGCACTCGCCCCTCCCCGCCGGGATCCCGGCGTCGGTATGCTGCCGGGATCCCGGCGTCGGTAAGCTGACCGGCGGTCAGGAGACCGCCGGTCAGCCGTACTACACCCCTCTTTCTTTACTATCGGTCTCTGAGCATCTCCTGTATTTACTTGTGTGCGGCTTTTACTCTCAAACTGCAGCTTAAGGTGTTGCAGAAGCAGTAGTAGCCCCTTCGAAGTCTTGCTTTTCTCTGGGAACTCACTCCTGGAGACTAGCCAAGGGTGAGCTAACTAGAAAGGATCTATCGCTCTCTCTCTCTCTCTCTCTCTCTCTCCCTCTCTGTGGCTGTAGTTGGCTGAAGTAAGGGCTTCACTTTAGCTTATCAGCAGGTGTACTGTCCAGTGGTGCAAGTAGAAAAAATGTCTTACGGGTACTGTGTGTGGCCAAATGCCACATGGGGCGTGGCCAATGAAAATGGGGGCATGATACACATATGGGGGGAGCGGCAGATACACGTATGACCCCAATAGTGCCAGATACACGTTGCCCCACAGTGCCAGATATACATTGCCCCACAGTGCCAGATACACATTACCCCACAGTGCCAGATGCACATTGCCCCACAGTGCCAGATGCACATTGCCCCACAGTGCCAGATACACAAATGTCCCCAGAGTGCCAGATACACAAATGTCCCCAGAGTGTCAGATACACATTGCCTCACAGTGCCAGACACACATTGCCCCACAGTGCCAGATGCACATTGCCCCACAGTGCCAGATACACATTGCCCCACAGTGCCAGATACACATTGCCCCACAGTGCCAGATACACAAATGACCCCAGAGTGCCAGATACACATTGCCTCACAGTGCCAGATACACATTGCCCCACAGTGCCAGATACTAGAGATGAGCGGGTTCGGTTTCTCTGAATCCGAACCCGCCAGAACTTCATGTTTTTTTTCACGAGTCCGAGCGACTCGGATCTTCCCGCCTTGCTCGGTTAACCCGAGCGCGCCCGAACGTCATCATGACGCTGTCGGATTCTCGCGAGGCTCGGATTCTATCGCGAGACTCGGATTCTATATAAGGAGCCGCGCGTCGCCGCCATTTTCACACGTGCATTGAGATTGATAGGGAGAGGACGTGGCTGGCGTCCTCTCCGTTTAGACACTTGATTTACTAATTTTGGGGAGCATTAGGAGTACTCAGTAGTGTACAGTGCAGAGTTTTGCTGATAGTGACCAGTGACCACCACTTTTATTTATAATCCGTTCTCTGCCTGAAAAAAGCGATACACAGCACACAGTGACTCAGTCACATACATACCATATCTGTGTGCACTGCTCAGGCTCAGGCCAGTGTGCTGCATCATCTATATATATTATATATCTGTCTGACTGCTCAGCTCACACAGCTTATAATTGTGGGGGAGACTGGGGAGCACTACTGCAGTGCCAGTTATAGGTTATAGCAGGAGCCAGGAGTACATAATATTATATTAAAATTAAACAGTGCACACTTTTGCTGCAGGAGTGCCACTGCCAGTGTGACTAGTGACCAGTGACCTGACCACCAGTATATAATATTAGTAGTATACTATCTCTTTATCAACCAGTCTATATTAGCAGCAGACACAGTACAGTGCGGTAGTTCACGGCTGTGGCTACCTCTGTGTCGGCACTCGGCAGCCCGTCCATAATTGTATATACCAGTGACCTAACCGTGGTTTTTTTTTCTTTCTTTATACATACATACTAGTTACGAGTATACTATCTCTTTATCAACCAGTCTATATATTAGCAGCAGACACAGTACAGTGCGGTAGTTCACGGCTGTGGCTACCTCTGTGTCGGCACTCGGCAGCCCGTCCATAATTGTATATACCAGTGACCTAACCGTGGTTTTTTTTTCTTTCTTTATACATACATACTAGTTACGAGTATACTATCTCTTTATCAACCAGTCTATATATTAGCAGCAGACACAGTACAGTGCGGTAGTTCACGGCTGTGGCTACCTCTGTGTCGGCACTCGGCAGCCCGTCCATAATTGTATATACCAGTGACCTAACCGTGGTTTTTTTTTCTTTCTTTATACATACATACTAGTTACGAGTATACTATCTCTTTATCAACCAGTCTATATATTAGCAGCAGACACAGTACAGTGCGGTAGTTCACGGCTGTGGCTACCTCTGTGTCGGCACTCGGCAGCCCGTCCATAATTGTATATACCAGTGACCTAACCGTGGTTTTTTTTTCTTTCTTTATACATACATACTAGTTACGAGTATACTATCTCTTTATCAACCAGTCTATATATTAGCAGCAGACACAGTACAGTGCGGTAGTTCACGGCTGTGGCTACCTCTGTGTCGGCACTCGGCAGCCCGTCCATAATTGTATATACCAGTGACCTAACCGTGGTTTTTTTTTCTTTCTTTATACATACATACTAGTTACGAGTATACTATCTCTTTATCAACCAGTCTATATATTAGCAGCAGACACAGTACAGTGCGGTAGTTCACGGCTGTGGCTACCTCTGTGTCGGCACTCGGCAGCCCGTCCATAATTGTATATACCACCTAACCGTGGTTTTTTTTTCTTTCTTTATACATACATACTAGTTACGAGTATACTATCTCTTTATCAACCAGTCTATATATTAGCAGCAGACACAGTACAGTGCGGTAGTTCACGGCTGTGGCTACCTCTGTGTCGGCACTCCGCAGCCCGTCCATAATTGTATATACCAGTGACCTAACCGTGGTTTTTTTTTCTTTCTTTATACATACATACTAGTTACGAGTATACTATCTCTTTATCAACCAGTCTATATATTAGCAGCAGACACAGTACAGTGCGGTAGTTCACGGCTGTGGCTACCTCTGTGTCGGCACTCGGCAGCCCGTCCATAATTGTATATACCAGTGACCTAACCGTGGTTTTTTTTTCTTTCTTTATACATACATACTAGTTACGAGTATACTATCTCTTTATCAACCAGTCTATATATTAGCAGCAGACACAGTACAGTGCGGTAGTTCACGGCTGTGGCTACCTCTGTGTCGGCACTCGGCAGCCCGTCCATAATTGTATATACCACCTAACCGTGGTTTTTTTTTCTTTCTTTATACATACATACTAGTTACGAGTATACTATCTCTTTATCAACCAGTCTATATATTAGCAGCAGACACAGTACAGTGCGGTAGTTCACGGCTGTGGCTACCTCTGTGTCGGCACTCGGCAGCCCGTCCATAAGTGTATACTAGTATCCAATCCATCCATCTCCATTGTTTACCTGAGGTGCCTTTTAGTTGTGCCTATTAAAATATGGAGAACAAAAATGCCACTCCTAGATGGGCCCGGTGTTTGTGTCGGCCACTAGGGTCGCTAATCTTACTCACACAGCTACCTCATTGCGCCTCTTTTTTTCTTTGCGTCATGTGCTGTTTGGGGAGGGTTTTTTGGAAGGGACATCCTGCGTGACACTGCAGTGCCACTCCTAGATGGGCCCGGTGTTTGTGTCGGCCACTAGGGTCGCTTATCTTACTCACACAGCGACCTCGGTGCAAATTTTAGGACTAAAAATAATATTGTGAGGTGTGAGGTATTCAGAATAGACTGAAAATGAGTGTAAATTATGGTTTTTGAGGTTAATAATACTTTGGGATCAAAATGACCCCCAAATTCTATGATTTAAGCTGTTTTTTAGTGTTTTTGGAAAAAAACACCCGAATCCAAAACACACCCGAATCCGACAAAAATAATTCGGTGAGGTTTTGCCAAAACGCGTTCGAACCCAAAACACGGCCGCGGAACCGAACCCAAAACCAAAACACAAAACCCGAAAAATTTCAGGCGCTCATCTCTACCAGATACAGAAATGCCCCCAGAGTGCCAGATACACATTGCCTCACAGTGTCAGATACACATTGCCCCACAGTGCCAGATACACATTACCTCACAGTGCCAGATACACATTACCCCACAGTGCCAGATACACATTGCCCCACAGCGCCAGATACACAAATGTCCCCAGAGTGCCAGATACACAAATGTCCCCAGAGTGCCAGATACACATTGCCTCACAGTGCCAGATACACATTGCCCCACAGTGCCAGATACAGAAATGCCCCCAGAGTGCCAGATACACATTGCCTCACAGTGTCAGATACACATTGCCCCACAGTGCCAGATACACAAATGTCCCCAGAGTGCCAGATACACATTGCCTCACAGTGCCAGATACACATTGCCCCACAGTGCCAGATACAGAAATGCACCCAGAGTGCCAGATACACAAATGTCCCCAGAGTGTCAGATACACATTGCCTCACAGTGCCAGATACACATTGCCCCACAGTGCCAGATACAGAAATGCCCCCAGAGTGCCAGATACACATTGCCTCACAGTGTCAGATACACATTGCCCCACAGTGCCAGATATACATTGCCCCCCGTGCCAGATACAGAAATGCCCCTACAGTGCCAGATATGCCCCCAGTGCCAGATATCCCCCAGTGCCAGGTATACATGCCCCCCCAGTGCCAGGTATACATGCCCCCCCAGTGCCAGATATCCCCCAGTGCCAGGTATACATGCCCCCCTGTGCCAGATATCCCCCAGTGCCAGGTATATATGCCCCCCTGTGCCAGATATGCCCCCAGTGCCAGGTATACATGCCCCCCCAGTGCCAGATATCCCCCAGTGCCAGGTAGACATGCCCCCCTGTGCCAGATATCCCCCAGTGCCAGGTATATATGCCCCCCTGTGCCAGATATGCCCGCAGTGCCAGATATCCCCCAGTGCCAGGTATACATGCCCCCCCCAGTGCCAGATATCCCCCAGTGCCAGGTATAACATGCCCCCCCCAGTGCCAGATATATCCCCCAGTGTCAGGTATACATTTCCCTCCCCCCTCCTCCCCTGCTCACCACTGCCGCTGCCGTCTGTCTGTGTGAGGGGAGGAGAGCGCAGCCTGCGCCTCTCCTTCCCCTCAGTCTCCGGCGGGTGTCTCAGTTTAATTCAGCGCCGATCCGTGAGCCAATGAGAGCTCGTGGTTGAGGGGAAGGAGAGGCGCAGGCTGCGCTCTGCTCCCCTCACATCAGCGGCGGTGCGGCGTGTGCGGCGGGGACGGCGGGTGCGGCGTGTGCGGCGTGGAGCAGCAGAGGGAGGGAGGGAGGGAGGGAAGAGGAGCGGCGGCCCGTCGGTGTGGGTACGGCGTACCCACGGCTAAATTCTTACGGGTACGCCGTACCCACCCGTACCCGCCCACTTGCACCACTGGTACTGTCCCATACTCTGAGGGGATGGTATTACTATCTCGGGAACTAGTCTCTCCCTCCTGTCCCCTAATTGCTGTGGTAATGGCTACTAACTGAAGAGCTGGCAGCGTGTTAGTGTGTCTGATGGGAATACCTGTTAGCAACAGTTGTCGTTGGCCGAGTCCCTGGCTGCAAGGCTCCAATTACCGCTCCCTCTGATGCTTTGGCTGTTCTCAGGGGCACACTGATGATCTCCTCCCTGCATATACTGTGTACAGACTCCCACAGGGTTGCGGCTGGTGGCTCTCAACTCCCTGACTCTCCTAAGCATCACCTCAGCGCAGCATCACTCTATGCACTGTTACCTCAGAGCACACACACTGGATGGTAACTCCGCCTTCTGATCTTCCCGCTCTGCACCACCCAATCAGTGGCTTTGATTCCTCCTGCTCTGCAGGTCTGCACCTGGGTCCTAGCACTCCACAAGTTGCTGTCCTTGGTTGCTGGCATTGCCTAGCAACCTAAGCAAGGGGAAGCTGTTAACCCTTTCAGCTGCACTGTGCCGGCTAGTGAGAAGTGAGGGTTCCTTTTAGGGAGAATGTAGGTGTCTAACCCACGTTGTCTCCAGTATATGGGTGATGGTACCTATATAGCCACATATATCCTCATACATCCAAGTTAATAGGATATCTATGTCAGAGTGTCACACATATATGCAAGCGGGATACTTAACATGGGTGTTCACAGGAGGAGCTGGGTAGTGGCTGAAATTTCACTGCAAAAGTAGGCGGAAAATTTGGGCCTGTGAATGGGCTGGATGGAGCATGCATATGTACAGTACGTAATTGCTAACTTTCACACACTGAACAGGACCGAAAGTTCTTATCAAAGACATTTTCTCTGCATATCTCTGTTATGATTCCAGCACTCTGGTCTGAGGAGATCTTTTTGCGAGGACCGGAGCACTGGAACGAAATGCTGGGGAAGGGAGCGGGAATGGAAAATAGCCCCTGGCACCCTAACTCCGTTGTCTCACCCGTGCTGTCGGAAATCCCCTGCGAGACTATGGTTGCTTGAGCCCATGGCAGCCGCGTTTGAAGGGCGGATTATGTCTGCCCAACTCCGATGCCCCCCAGGTCTTAATGAGAGACAAAGGGAAATCCGAGACAGGGTGATAACAAGGGGCCCTCTGACTAAACAACCAGGCCAGGGGCTACAACTTAAAACTAGAATATGTGCGGAAACACCGCCAGGGAAAAGGACAACCAAAATATCCACTTGTCCACTTCTCCTACCCGGCACCGCCGAGTTCCAGAGAGGACTTGTGGAAGCGGAACCCTCCGCAAATGCTCCAAAAACAGAATATATAAAGATAAAGCGGCTGAGCCGCAACACACGGCAGAGCCGCAACTCACGAAACACCACTCGATATACAAAGGTGATCAGTCAGGACAACTGGGGACCAAACGACTTCCTGGGATGAGATGACAACTCCCGAATACAGGACTTCTGAGGACAGGAATGACCGGATACAGCAGGACTGGAACAGACTCTCAGCAAACCAAGGCAGCATGCAGGAAGCTATTACTGGCGTCTGTGAGAAGTACTGGGAAGGTATTTAACAGGGAGTCCTCCAATCAGCTGCTCAGAGCCTGATTGGGAATAAATGCCGTGCAGCTGCCTTGCTGCATGGCCAGAGAACAAGTGTGTGTGTTTGTTAATTAGGCCCTGCAACGGGGAACGCGGTCCGCCCGTGGCGTCCCCGTTGCTAGTGTCCGTGCGGCTCAGCGCGCCCGGCGTCCAGCGTTGCTAGGGAGCTGGCGGCTGAACGCGCACGGCGTCTCTAGTTGATAAGCGCCGGGCCGCGCGGACATGCGGACCCCGGCGCCTAACAGTACCCCCCCCTTGAGGAGGGGTCAAGGAACCCCTAAAGCCAGGCTTCTGAGGAAATTCCCAAAAAAATGCCCTCTTGAGCCTAGGGGCATGAAGATCCTTATCTAGGACCCAAGACCTTTCCTCCGGACCATAGCCTTTCCAGTGAACTAAAAAATAAAGCCGACCCCGGGACAATTTGGAATCAAGAACTTTCTCTACCAAGAACTCCTGTTGTCCCTGTACATCCACTGGAGATCTACCCTGAGAGATCCTCCGAGGAAATCTACTGGAAGAAACGTATTGTTTCAACAGGGAACAATGAAACGTATTTCCAATCTTGAGAGATCTTGGTAAACGTAGCCGAAAGGCAACTGGGTTGACTCTTTTAATAATAAGAAATGGTCCAATAAATTTGGGTCCCAGTCTAGCCGAGGATTGTCGAAGCCTGATGTTGCAAGTTGACAACCTCACCTTGTCTCCCACCTTAAAAGTGCAAGGACGTCGGAGCCTGTCAGAAAATTTATTTTCTCGAAAGGCCGCTTTTCTGAGAGCAAGGTGCACTTTTTTCCAAATTGCTCTGAGATGGGAGGTCAATGCCAGCGAGGAGACTGGAGAATGATGATAAAAAAAAGAATTAGCTCTGGGGTGAAAACCAAAAACTGAAAAGAATGGAGACTCTTTAGTGGAGGAATGACAGGAATTATTGTAAGCAAATTCAGCCAAAGGAAGAAACTCGGACCAATCATTCTGGAGTTTGGCTGAATACAAGCGCAGATATTGTTTTAATGACTGGTTAACTCGTTCGGTTTGCCCGTTGGATTGTGGGTGATAACCGGATGTTAATGACAGTTTCATTTTTAATGAAGCACAAAAACATCTCCAGAATTGTGCGATGAATTGTGGACCCCGATCAGAAACAATATCAGTGGGTAACCCATGAAGCCTAAACACATGGCGGAGGAACAAAACTGCCAACCCTTGAGCAGAAGGCAATTGGGGAAGAGCAATAAAATGAGCCATTTTACTAAAACGGTCCACTACCACCCATATGACTCGGAATCCGGCTGAAAGGGGAAGGTCAACCACAAAATCCATGGAAATATGAGACCATGGCCTGAGAGGGACACTTAAGGGCATAAGTTGCCCAATAGGCAAGGAACGGGGAACCTTATGCTGTGCACAAACCTGACATGAAAAAACAAATTCCCTAACGTCTTTAGACATACTAGGCCACCATACTGAGCGAGAGACTAACTCCAATGTCTTAGTGATTCCCAGATGCCCTGAAACCTTGTTGTCATGGAATTCAGTTAAAACAGTAGCTCTCAAAAATTCAGGAACGTAAAGACGACCAGCAGGAGTAAATCTAAGAGCTTGATGTTGAAGCTGGTTTAACTGGGTAAATAAATCCTGTGTGAGGCCTGCCCGGATGACCGAAGATGGAAGTATTGGGGTAACAACAGGATTGTTATTGTGAACCGGAAGAAAACTACGTGACAGGGCATCAGCTTTAGTATTCTTGGAACCAGGCCTGAAAGTGATTATAAATTTGAAACGAGTAAAAAATAATGCCCAACGTGCCTGCCGGGCATTAAGCCGTTTAGCTGATTCAATGTATTGCAGGTTCTTATGGTCAGTCAATACCGAAATAGTATGCTTTGCTCCTTCCAGCCAATGCCTCCACTCCTCAAAAGCCCACTTTACCGCCAGTAACTCCCGATTACCATTGTCATAATTGGATTCAGCGGAGGAGAACTTCCTGGACATAAAGGCACAAGGATGTAAGTCCAAAGACACCGGATCCTTTTGAGAAAGGACAGCCCCCACTCCAACCTCTGAGGCATCAACCTCCACAACAAAGGGCAATTCCGGATTAGGATGTCTGAGGACTGGAGCTGAGACAAAGGCTTGTTTCAGGGCCCGGAAGGACAACTCAGCTTCATGCGACCAGTTGGTAGGATCCGCTCCTTTCTTTGTCAGAGCCACAATGGGAGCAACCAGGTCAGAAAAAGAATGAATGAACCTCCTATAATAATTCGCAAACCCTAAAAAGCGCTGAATTGCTTTTAAATTGGTGGGTTGCGCCCAATTAAGGATGGCCTGAAGCTTCTTAGGTTCCATGGAAAATCCCTGAGGGGAAATTATGTACCCTAAAAAAGATACTTTCGTGACGTGAAATTCACACTTCTCCAGTTTGGCATATAAATGATTCTCACGTAACTTTTGAAGAACCAGACGCACCTGGGTGATATGTTGTTCCATCGATTCAGAAAAAATCAAGATGTCGTCTAAATAAACGACCACGAATTTCCCTAGGAAGTCACGGAGCACATCGTTAATGAGGTCTTGAAAAACTGCTGGAGCATTAGACAGGCCGAACGGCATCACCAGGTATTCGTAGTGACCCGACTGAGTACTGAAAGCCGTCTTCCACTCATCTCCAGATTTAATTCGGAAGAGGTTGTAAGCTCCTCTCAGGTCAATTTTAGAAAAAATCACAGCAGAACGTAACTGATCAAAGAGTACAGAAATCAACGGCAAAGGATAGGTGTTTTTGACTGAGATTTTATTCAAGGCTCTAAAATCTATGCATGGTCTAAGCGAGCCATCCTTTTTCTCCACAAAGAAAAAACCAGCACTTAAAGGGGATTTTGATGGTCTAATAAAACCTTTCTGTAAGCTCTCCTGAACATAGTCATTCATAGCCGAAGTTTCTGGCCCGGACAATGCATATAATCTCCCCTTTGGCAATGCGGCACCAGGGATTAGCTCAATAGCACAATCATAAGGCCGATGGGGAGGCAGAATGTCCGCATTGCCTTTGAAGAATACATCGGCAAACTCCTGGTATTCCACAGGAATGAGTTCTGGAATGATAGCTGCTACTCTAACTGGAAACGAAATACATTCCTTAGCACAAAAAGTACCCCATTGTGAAATCTCCCCGGACCGCCAATCAATGGTGGGATTATGAAAGGCCAGCCAAGGGTGACCCAGAACAACTGGAACTGCTGGGCAATGTGTTAGATAGAACTCGATCTTTTCGGAATGTAAAGCTCCTACGGTAAGTTCTACGGGAGGTGTACGGTGAGTAATAACCCCGTTGGAAAGCGGACTCCCATCTAAGCCATGCATGGTGACACACCTACCCAATGGTAACTGAGGAATGCCTAAGGCCTTAGCCCAAGTTAAATCCATAAAGTTACCTGCAGCTCCACTGTCAACAAAAGCCGACACCAAAGAACTGAGGCTGCCAAAGGAAACCTTAACTGGGACTAAAAGAGAGTTATTCGAGGAGATAAGCTGCAGACCTAGGTGAACCCCCTCACAATTCACCTGGTCAAAGCGTTTCCCGACTTGTTCGGACAGTTACGAGCAAAATGTCCCTTACCACCACAGTACAAACAAAGACCGGCATTTTGCCTTCTGGCCCTTTCCTCAGGAGACAGCCGGGAGAGACCCATCTGCATGGGCTCCTCTACGTCTTCTGGAATGGAATAAACACAAGGACTTGACCTTACAGGTGTTCCTCTTTCAGCCCTCCACTCTCTGAGATGACGATCAATCTTAATAGAAAGCTCCATGAGTTTATCGAGAGTCTCAGGAGCGGGGTACTGGAGGAGACTGTCTTTAATAGACTCTGATAAGCCGAGGCGAAACTGACTGCGCAGGGCTGGGTCATTCCAGCCACAGTCGTTCGACCAACGGCGAAACTCAGTACAATAAACCTCTGCAGGATTTCTTCCTTGTTTGAGAGCGCGCAGCTGGCTTTCAGCGGACGCCTCTCTATCTGGGTCATCATACAAAAGCCCTAAAGACTTAAAGAAAGCGTCTACTGACAACAACGCAGGATCCTCTGCCCTTAAACCGAACGCCCAGGTCTGAGGATCCCCCTGGAGTAAATAAATAATAATCCCAACCCGCTGAGATTCAGAACCAGAGGAAGTAGGTCTTAAACGGAAATAAAGTTTACAGGATTCTTTAAAACTAAAAAATTATTTTCTATCGCCAGAAAAACGGTCAGGCAAATGCATCTTTGGTTCAGGGACTACCTTTGGGGAGGCTCGCAAAAGATCTTTCTGCGACCTCACCCGAAGGGAAAGATCCTGAACCATCTGAGTAAGTTCTTGAATCTGATTGACTAAGAGCTGGCCAGGGTTTGGCCCTAAACCTGTCGGATTCATGAGGCCAAAATTTTTTAACAAAAACTGAATGAGAGGAAAAAATTAAAGCCCTGTTTAATTTTAACTTTTTGGTATGGCCGGTAATAATGTTATGATTCCAGCACTCTGGTCTGAGGAGATCTTTTTGCGAGGACCGGAGCACTGGAACGAAATGCTGGGGAAGGGAGCGGGAATGGAAAATAGCCCCTGGCACCCTAACTCCGTTGTCTCACCCGTGCTGTCGGAAATCCCCTGCGAGACTATGGTTGCTTGAGCCCATGGCAGCCGCGTTTGAAGGGCGGATTATGTCTGCCCAACTCCGATGCCCCCCAGGTCTTAATGAGAGACAAAGGGAAATCCGAGACAGGGTGATAACAAGGGGCCCTCTGACTAAACAACCAGGCCAGGGGCTACAAGCTAACTTAAAACTAGAATATGTGCGGAAACACCGCCAGGGAAAAGGACAACCAAAATATCCACTTGTCCACTTCTCCTACCCGGCACTGCCGAGTTCCAGAGAGGACTTGTGGAAGCGGAACCCTCCGCAAATGCTCCAAAAACAGAATATATAAAGATAAAGCGGCTGAGCCGCAACACACGGCAGAGCCGCAACTCACGAAACACCACTCGATATACAAAGGTGATCAGTCAGGACAACTGGGGCCAAACGACTTCCTGGGATGAGATGACAACTCCCGAATACAGGACTTCTGAGGACAGGAATGACCGGATACAGCAGGACTGGAACAGACTCTCAGCAAACCAAGGCAGCATGCAGGAAGCTATTACCGGCGTCTGTGAGAAGTACTGGGAAGGTATTTAACAGGGAGTCCTCCAATCAGCTGCTTAGAGCCTGATTGGGAATAAATGCCGTGCAGCTGCCTTGCTGCACGGCCAGAGAACAAGTGTGTGTGTTTGTTAATTAGGCCCTGCAACAGGGAACGCGGTCTGCCCGTGGCGTCCCCGTTGCTAGGGTCCGTGCGGCTCAGCGCGCCCGGCGTCCAGCGTTGCTAGGGAGCCGGCGGCTGAACGCGCACGGCGTCCCTAGTTGCTAGGCGCCGGGCCGCGCGGACATGCGGACCCCGGCGCCTAACAATCTCTGGTTCTACATCAGGCAGTCCCAGCCTCTGTACACAAGGCACACTCACAGTTCAGGTTTTAGTGATATCCAGGCTTCAGCACAGATTGTTAAATCAAAATAACTGAGGTACTAATTAAGTCACCTGTGCTCAAGTATGGATATCACTAAAACCTGGACTGTTAGTGTGTCTTGAGGACCGAGGTTGGGAATGCCTGGTCTGCACAGACAATGATACCGATGTGTGGTTCAAATCAGTGGTCGAAGTGAGAATTTTGAAGTGGGAGTATAGTAAATTAAAAAGGGATTTAGTGTTCCCTTCAGGGTGTAGTGTTGCGCACACCAAAGACACACCCTCACCGGAAAAGTGTTTGTGGCCACTCAAAAAGGGGCATGTCCTAAGGAGGACAGGGGTGGTGAGGCAGACAGGGCAGGCGAGTGGTTGAGCTGTGTAAGCCAGAGGGAACGTGTGTGGGATATGCTGTGAGTGAGCATGAGGACATACCTCCCAACATGACCCATTCCGCCTTTTGTCCCTCTGCAACGGAACATGTTTGGAGCAGAGGCGTAACTAGGGTTTTTGGTGCCCAGGTCAATATTAAGAATGGCGCCCCCTCCTCCTGCAGGGGTAGAGCTGTTGATACTGGGGAAAGGACTGTGCCGGGCTGCTGATGCAGGGGAGAGGACTATGCCGGGGTGCTGATGTGGGGAAGAGGAATATGCAGGGCTGCAGCAGAGGATCCATAGTAGGCACAGGGGCAGAGGCTGTGGGTGGGAGGGGAGACACGTGAAGCGGCTGCCTGCAGGAGTTGAGACATAGACAGAGCCTTCTCTTCACTTTCTTTACTTTCTTCCTCCCTGTCTCCCTTTGTTCCTTCCTCTCCCCACAATACACCCGCCGAGAGCAACCTGACCTGCCCTCTGCTAGGGGCCCCTGGGCATTTGTTTGCCCATTGATCTTTTGTGATATTAAGATGCCCCCTACCCTTCTCTTCCCTCCCCTTCCCTTACCAGCTGGGAACCGGGAGCTGACAGGGACTGTGTGGGGCATGCAGCCAGCCACAGACAGGGAGTGTGACACATCGCGGTCACGCTTCCGGCAGCAAACTCTAGCAGCACAATGGTGGAGGGCGGGAAGACAAGTGGAGCTCCTGTAGAGCGATATTGGAAGTCGGGAGGTGGTCATAATGGTGGCACAGTGAGGCAAGCGGCTGTGCAGGTGACGGTGGTACCGCCCTCTGCTGGTCCTGCCACATGTAGCGCAAGCTGGCCAAAAATGTCACCATCAGAAGTAGCGGTGCAGGTGCTTTTTGCCCGTTGTTTCACCACAGTGGGAGTGGGTGCTTCAGGAACTGGATCTGCAGCAGCAATTGGATCCATAGCTGGCAATGCATCCACAACAAAAGCAGCTACAGCGGCTTCAGCAACATGCTCCAGATCCATGTCCTCCTTCAGGCCTTCCATGAACTCATCCAGGTATTGTACTTGGTCACCTGTTCCTTCTGCCATGTTGTTTGAATATATGGCCTCTACCATAGGTTTATTTACACTCTTGCATGTGTCAGCGTGAGTATGCATACTGATAATGGTGCAGAACCAACACCTATTGTACATAAGGGCCCATTAAACAAATAAACATTCTTTGCAAGCCTGTATGTGTGAGCTGGGGTCCGACATCACAAATCAGGTATAACTCAAATAGGGATATAATACTTTCAATTGTGCATGAGGTATTTTATATAATAATGAATGTCCTATTTATAATATATATATCCTATCAGCCATATTAATGTAGACAACCAATAAGAATATACGAAATGAGTGTACTCTTGGCGCATAGAACCAAATGGAGATGAGAGTGGGGATAGGGTGTCGAAAGGAGGATGGGGAGCGGAGATTAGAAAATGGACTAAAAGGGCTGTATCACTGTGTCAAGGCAATCTTATAGTGGCTCAGAGGATTATACCGAGGAAGTTGGGCATTCCCACCAGTTTAAAAAATACTTTTATATGTCTATATTATAATTAGAGATGAGCGCCTGAAATTTTTCGGGTTTTGTGTTTTGGTTTTGGGTTCGGTTCCGCGGCCGTGTTTTGGGTTCGAACGCGTTTTGGCAAAACCTCACCGAATTATTTTTGTCGGATTCGGGTGTGTTTTGGATTCGGGTGTTTTTTTCAAAAAACCCTAAAAAACAGCTTAAATCATAGAATTTGGGGGTAATTTTGATCCCAAAGTATTATTAACCTCAAAAAACATAATTTACACTCATTTTCAGCCTATTCTGAACACATCACACCTCACAATATTATTTTTAGTCCTAAAATTTGCACCGAGGTCGCTGTGTGAGTAAGATAAGCGACCCTAGTGGCCGACACAAACACCGGGCCCATCTAGGAGTGGCACTGCAGTGTCACGCAGGATGTCCCTTCCAAAAAACCCTCCCCAAACAGCACATGACGCAAAGAAAAAAAGAGGCGCAATGAGGTAGCTGTGTGAGTAAGATTAGCGACCCTAGTGGCCGACACAAACACCGGGCCCATCTAGGAGTGGCACTGCAGTGTCACGCAGGATGTCCCTTCCAAAAAACCCTCCCCACACAGCACATGACGCAAAGAAAAAAAGAGGCGCAATGAGGTAGCTGACTGTGTGAGAAAGATAAGCGACCCTAGTGGCCGACACAAACACCGGGCCCATCTAGGAGTGGCACTGCAGTGTCACGCAGGATGGCCCTTCCAAAAAACCCTCCCCAAACAGCACATGACGCAAAGAAAAAAAGAGGCGCAATGAGGTAGCTGACTGTGTGAGTAAGATTAGCGACCCTAGTGGCCGACACAAACACCGGGCACATCTAGGAGTGGCACTGCAGTGTCACGCAGGATGTCCCTTCCAAAAAACCCTCCCCAAACAGCACATGACGCAAAGAAAAAAAGAGGCGCAATGAGGTAGCTGTGTGAGTAAGATTAGCGACCCTAGTGGCCGACACAAACACCGGGCCCATCTAGGAGTGGCACTGCAGTGTCACGCAGGATGTCCCTTCCAAAAAACCCTCCCCAATCAGCACATGATGCAAAGAAAAAGAAAAGAAAAAAGAGGTGCAAGATAGAATTATCCTTGGGCCCTCCCACCCACCCTTATGTTGTATAAACAAAACAGGACATGCACACTTTAACCAACCCATCATTTCAGTGACAGGGTCTGCCACACGACTGTGACTGATATGACGGGTTGGTTTGGACCCCCCCCAAAAAAGAAGCAATTAATCTCTCCTTGCACAAACTGGCTCTACAGAGGCAAGATGTCCACCTCATCTTCACCCTCCGATATATCACCGTGTACATCCCCCTCCTCACAGATTATCAATTCGTCCCCACTGGAATCCACCATCTCAGCTCCCTGTGTACTTTGTGGAGGCAATTGCTGCTGGTCAATGTCTCCGCGGAGGAATTGATTATAATTCATTTTAATGAACATCATCTTCTCCACATTTTCTGGATGTAACCTCGTACGCCGATTGCTGACAAGGTGAGCGGCGGCACTAAACACTCTTTCGGAGTACACACTTGTGGGAGGGCAACTTAGGTAGAATAAAGCCAGTTTGTGCAAGGGCCTCCAAATTGCCTCTTTTTCCTGCCAGTATAAGTACGGACTGTGTGACGTGCCTACTTGGATGCGGTCACTCATATAATCCTCCACCATTCTATCAATGTTGAGAGAATCATATGCAGTGACAGTAGACGACATGTCCGTAATCGTTGTCAGGTCCTTCAGTCCGGACCAGATGTCAGCATCAGCAGTCGCTCCAGACTGCCCTGCATCACCGCCAGCGGGTGGGCTCGGAATTCTGAGCCTTTTCCTCGCACCCCCAGTTGCGGGAGAATGTGAAGGAGGAGATGTTGACAGGTCGCGTTCCGCTTGACTTGACAATTTTGTCACCAGCAGGTCTTTCAACCCCAGCAGACCTGTGTCTGCCGGAAAGAGAGATCCAAGGTAGGCTTTAAATCTAGGATCGAGCACGGTGGCCAAAATGTAGTGCTCTGATTTCAACAGATTGACCACCCGTGAATCCTTGTTAAGCGAATTAAGGGCTGCATCCACAAGTCCCACATGCCTAGCGGAATCGCTCCGTGTTAGCTCCTTCTTCAATGCCTCCAGCTTCTTCTGCAAAAGCCTGATGAGGGGAATGACCTGACTCAGGCTGGCAGTGTCTGAACTGACTTCACGTGTGGCAAGTTCAAAGGGCATCAGAACCTTGCACAACGTTGAAATCATTCTCCACTGCACTTGAGACAGGTGCATTCCACCTACTATATCGTGCTCAATTGTATAGGCTTGAATGGCCTTTTGCTGCTCCTCCAACCTCTGAAGCATATAGAGGGTTGAATTCCACCTCGTTACCACTTCTTGCTTCAGATGATGGCAGGGCAGGTTCAGTAGTTTTTGGTGGTGCTCCAGTTTTCTGTACGTGGTGCCTGTACGCCGAAAGTGTCCCGCAATTCTTCTGGCCACCGACAGCATCTCTTGCACGCCCCTGTCGTTTTTTAAAAAATTCTGCACCACCAAATTCAAGGTATGTGCAAAACATGGGACGTGCTGGAATTGGCCCAGATTTAATGCACACACAATATTGCTGGCGTTGTCCGATGCCACAAATCCACAGGAGAGTCCAATTGGGGTAAGCCATTCCGCGATGATCTTCCTCAGTTGCCGTAAGAGGTTTTCAGCTGTGTGCGTATTCTGGAAAGCGGTGATACAAAGCGTAGCCTGCCTAGGAAAGAGTTGGCATTTGCGAGATGCTGCTACTGGTGCCGCCGCTGCTGTTCTTGCGGCGGGAGTCCATACATCTACCCAGTGGGCTGTCACAGTCATATAGTCCTGACCCTGCCCTGCTCCACTTGTCCACATGTCCGTGGTTAAGTGGACATTGGGTACAGCTGCATTTTTTAGGACACTGGTGACTCTTTTTCTGAGGTCTGTGTACATTTTCGGTATCGCCTGCCTAGAGAAATGGAACCTAGATGGTATTTGGTACCGGGGACACAGTACCTCCAACAAGTCTCTAGTTGGCTCTGCAGTAATGATGGATACCGGAACCACGTTTCTCACCACCCAGGATGCCAAGGCCTCAGTTATCCGCTTTGCAGTAGGATGACTGCTGTGATATTTCATCTTCCTCGCAAAGGACTGTTGAACAGTCAATTGCTTACTGGAAGTAGTACAAGTGGGCTTACGACTTCCCCTCTGGGATGACCATCGACTCCCAGCGGCAACAACAGCAGCGCCAGCAGCAGTAGGCGTTACACGCAAGGATGCATCGGAGGAATCCCAGGCAGGAGAGGACTCGTCAGACTTGCCAGTGACATGGCCTGCAGGACTATTGGCATTCCTGGGGAAGGAGGAAATTGACACTGAGGGAGTTGGTGGGGTGGTTTGCGTGAGCTTGGTTACAAGAGGAAGGGATTTACTGGTCAGTGGACTGCTTCCGCTGTCACCCAAAGTTTTTGAACTTGTCACTGACTTATTATGAATGCGCTGCAGGTGACGTATAATGGAGGATGTTCCGAGGTGGTTAACGTCCTTACCCCTACTTATTACAGCTTGACAAAGGGAACACACGGCTTGACACCTGTTGTCCGCATTTCTGGTGAAATACCTCCACACCGAAGAGCTGATTTTTTTGGTATTTTCACCTGGCATGTCAACGGCCATATTCCTCCCATGGACAACAGGTGTCTCCCCGGGTGCCTGACTTAAACAAACCACCTCACCATCAGAATCCTCCTGGTCAATTTCCTCCCCAGCGCCAGCAACACCCATATCCTCCTCATCCTGGTGTACTTCAACACTGACATCTTCAATCTGACTATCAGGAACTGGACTGCGGGTGCTCCTTCCAGCACTTGCAGGGGGCGTGCAAATGGTGGAAGGCGCATGCTCTTCACCTCCAGTGTTGGGAAGGTCAGGCATCGCAACCGACACAATTGGACTCTCCTTGTGGATTTGGGATTTCGAAGAACGCACAGTTCTTTGCGGTGCTTTTGCCAGCTTGAGTCTTTTCAGTTTTCTAGCGAGAGGCTGAGTGCTTCCATCCTCATGTGAAGCTGAACCACTAGCCATGAACATAGGCCAGGGCCTCAGCCGTTCCTTGCCACTCCGTGTGGTAAATGGCATATTGGCAAGTTTACGCTTCTCCTCCGACAATTTTATTTTAGGTTTTGGAGTCCTTTTTTTTCTGATATTTGGTGTTTTGGATTTGACATGCTCTGTACTATGACATTGGGCATCGGCCTTGGCAGACGACGTTGCTGGCATTTCATCGTCTCGGCCATGACTAGTGGCAGCAGCTTCAGCACGAGGTGGAAGTGGATCTTGATCTTTCCCTAATTTTGGAACCTCAACTTTTTTGTTCTCCATATTTTATAGGCAGAACTAAAAGGCACCTCAGGTAAACAATGGAGATGGATGGATTGGATACTAGTATTGGATACCTGCCGACTGCCGACACAGAGGTAGCCACAGCCGTGAACTACCGCACTGTACACTGGTTGATAAAGAGATAGTAGTATACTCGTAACAACTAGTATGACACTATGACGACGGTATAAAGAATGAAAAAAAAACCACGGTTAGGTGGTATATATTATAATAATAATACAATTATGGATGGACGGACTGCCTGCCGACTGCCGACACAGAGGTAGCCACAGCCGTGAACTACCGCACTGTACACTGGTTGATAAAGAGATAGTAGTATACTCGTAACAACTAGTATGACACTATGACGACGGTATAAAGAATGAAAAAAAAACCACGGTTAGGTGGTATATATTATAATAATAATACAATTATGGATGGACGGACTGCCTGCCGACTGCCGACACAGAGGTAGCCACAGCCGTGAACTACCGCACTGTACACTGGTTGATAAAGAGATAGTAGTATACTCGTAACAACTAGTATGACACTATGACGACGGTATAAAGAATGAAAAAAAAACCACGGTTAGGTGGTATATATTATAATAATAATACAATTATGGATGGACGGACTGCCTGCCGACTGCCGACACAGAGGTAGCCACAGCCGTGAACTACCGCACTGTACACTGGTTGATAAAGAGATAGTAGTATACTCGTAACAACTAGTATGACACTATGACGACGGTATAAAGAATGAAAAAAAAACCACGGTTAGGTGGTATATATTATAATAATAATACAATTATGGATGGACGGACTGCCTGCCGACTGCCGACACAGAGGTAGCCACAGCCGTGAACTACCGCACTGTACACTGGTTGATAAAGAGATAGTAGTATACTCGTAACAACTAGTATGACACTATGACGACGGTATAAAGAATGAAAAAAAAACCACGGTTAGGTGGTATATATTATAATAATAATACAATTATGGATGGACGGACTGCCTGCCGACTGCCGACACAGAGGTAGCCACAGCCGTGAACTACCGCACTGTACACTGGTTGATAAAGAGATAGTAGTATACTCGTAACAACTAGTATGACACTATGACGACGGTATAAAGAATGAAAAAAAAACCACGGTTAGGTGGTATATATTATAATAATAATACAATTATGGATGGACGGACTGCCTGCCGACTGCCGACACAGAGGTAGCCACAGCCGTGAACTACCGCACTGTACACTGGTTGATAAAGAGATAGTAGTATACTCGTAACAACTAGTATGACACTATGACGACGGTATAAAGAATGAAAAAAAAACCACGGTTAGGTGGTATATATTATAATAATAATACAATTATGGATGGACGGACTGCCTGCCGACTGCCGACACAGAGGTAGCCACAGCCGTGAACTACCGCACTGTACACTGGTTGATAAAGAGATAGTAGTATACTCGTAACAACTAGTATGACACTATGACGACGGTATAAAGAATGAAAAAAAAACCACGGTTAGGTGGTATATATTATAATAATAATACAATTATGGATGGACGGACTGCCTGCCGACTGCCGACACAGAGGTAGCCACAGCCGTGAACTACCGCACTGTACACTGGTTGATAAAGAGATAGTAGTATACTCGTAACAACTAGTATGACACTATGACGACGGTATAAAGAATGAAAAAAAAAACCACGGTTAGGTGGTATATATTATAATAATAATACAATTATGGATGGACGGACTGCCTGCCGACTGCCGACACAGAGGTAGCCACAGCCGTGAACTACCGCACTGTACACTGGTTGATAAAGAGATAGTAGTATACTCGTAACAACTAGTATGACACTATGACGACGGTATAAAGAATGAAAAAAAAACCACGGTTAGGTGGTATATATTATAATAATAATACAATTATGGATGGACGGACTGCCTGCCGACTGCCGACACAGAGGTAGCCACAGCCGTGAACTACCGCACTGTACACTGGTTGATAAAGAGATAGTAGTATACTCGTAACAACTAGTATGACACTATGACGGTATAAAGAATGAAAAAAAAACCACGGTTAGGTGGTATATATTATAATAATAATACAATTATGGATGGACGGACTGCCTGCCGACTGCCGACACAGAGGTAGCCACAGCCGTGAACTACCGCACTGTACACTGGTTGATAAAGAGATAGTAGTATACTCGTAACAACTAGTATGACACTATGACGACGGTATAAAGAAAGAAAAAAAAATACCACGGTTAGGTGGTATATATTGTAATACAATTATGGATGGACGGACTGCCTGCCGAGTTCCGACTGCCGACACAGAGGTAGCCACAGCCGTGAACTACCGCACTGTACTGTGTCTGCTGCTAATATAGACTGGTTGATAAAGAGATAGTATACAATACATACAACAATATACTACTATACTGGTGGTCAGGCACTGGTCACCACTAGTCACACTGGCAGTGGCACTCCTGCAGCAAAAGTGTGCACTGTTTAATTTTAAATTAATATAATATTATGTACTCCTGGGGGCTCCTGCTATAACAAACTGCAGTGCTCCCCAGTCTCCCCCACAATTATTATAAGCTTTGCCTTTTATACATTGATGTGCAGCACACTGGGCTGAGCTGAGTGCACACAGACTGAGTCACACTGTGTGACTGGCTGCTGCTGTGTATCGTTTTTTTTCAGGCAGAGAACGGATATAGCAGAGAACGGATATATTAAAATAAATAAAAGTTAACTAACAACAACTGCACTGGTCACTGTGGTAAACTCTGTCTGACTCTGCACAATCTCTCTCTCTCTTCTAATCTAATTTCTAATGGAGAGGACGCCAGCCACGTCCTCTCCCTATCAATCTCAATGCACGTGTGAAAATGGCGGCGACGCGCGGCTCCTTATATAGAATCCGAGTCTCGCGAGAATCCGACAGCGTCATGATGACGTTCGGGCGCGCTCGGGTTAACCGAGCAAGGCGGGAGGATCCGAGTCTGCTCGGACCCGTGAAAAAAACATGAAGTTCGTGCGGGTTCGGTTTCAGAGAAACCGAACCCGCTCATCTCTAATTATAATGGTTTTAAAAATAATCTCTTTTGTCAGGTTGTCAGACACCAGCTTACAGTTATTCAGAGGTACCTGGCTTCCATCAATGAGGCCATCACCATCCTCATTAATCACCTGCCTTAAGCTAGTTACACACTATACAATTATTGGGCCGATTTGGCAATAATCAGGATCGGAATGATTTATTGTATAGCGTGTATGAACAATCGTTTTGACGTTTCACCAATAAATCAGAGAGATATTGCCCACAAACACACACCTACAATTATCCAATCGGTTGTTCAAGACTGAAAATCTTGGTCTCAGTCTCCCGATATTGACCAGTGTGTGCATTCTCAATAATCTGACCATATGTCCTGGTGGAAAAATCAGGTAGTGTGTAAGTAAACTTTATTTTTCCCCCTCTGCCTATGTAATGAGAAATCGGACGATTTTTCATAAATAACTTAACGTGTGTAACACAGATTTTGGGAATTTCGTCTAGCCAAATAATCAGACTGATTGTCATCCCATTCAAAACTGTGTACCTTTGTAGCTTTAATTGTATTTTTTATGGTATTATTGTTTTGAGAAAAAAAGGTTCAGCTAAAAATGTTTGTTCACATATTTCAAAAGTAACTATTTTACAAAAATGTAGATAAAAGTGATTTAAATTACAATTTGTGCTGTTTTTGTTTAAAAACTAAGGGCCTGATTCAGGTTTGTAATCAAAGCAAAAAAGCACACAAAATGGCCAAACCCATGTTGCACTGCGGGTGGGGCAGATGTAACGTGCAGAGAGATGTACATTTGGGTGGGTTATATCTTTTCTGTGCAGGGTAAATACTGGCTGCTTTGCATGTAGCCCACACATGTTAGACCACTTTATTTTTACACTGCAATTTAGATTTCAGTTTGAACACACCCCACTCAAATCTAAATCTCTCTGCACATGTTACATCTGCCCCACCTGCAGTGCAACATGGTTTTGCCCAGTTGTATGTTTTTTTTTTTGCTTTGCTAACAAACCTGAATCAGGCCCTAATTGACTACAAATGCTATGGCAGTTTAAGAAAAATTATGTCTAATAACTCAATTAAGCCATCAAACAAAGGATTTGTTGAGTTTTACTTTTGTTTTATGCCTTAATTGATTTATTAGGTGTATTTAATTAGACACTAGGGCAGATTAGAGATAAACACAGAAAATCAGGAATATGACACAGGATTTGAATGATGTTGACGCTTTGCCTGCCGTGATTGCTAATACTACATATGCATACGAATGCGCACGCTGTCTTTTCGGCATGTGGGCAACCTATAGATTCGTAATTGCTATTGCATTGCAAATTCTTTTGCTAGTGCGTCTTTGGGGCGTTGTTGGTTTTTATGTGCATGTTTTCGTGGATGTTCGCAGTTTTGTGTGGGAGCATTTGGATTTGAGTACAAACATCAAATAGGCCCTATGTTTGACTTGATCATGCAGTTTATTGTAGATGTGGTATTTGTCTAATATATACACAACACACTCACGTTTTGCATTTGTCTTTTCATTACAGGTAGCACTAATTAAACATGGCCACAATTACTCCAGTGTTGCGTGATTCATATCTTTATAGATATAAAGGATTTTGCTTTATAAAGGAACTGATGCCAAAAGAGTTCATAGACTCGTTGCAGGATTTTAAAATAAGAGATGATGACGTGTTCCTGATTACTTTTCCAAAATCAGGTGAGGTTAATATTACTTACACAATAAAAAAAATGTTTAAGGCTAAATCTGAAAAAATAATGCAATATGTACTGAAATATACCCTACACTCTCTATAATCAAATATAAAAACATGGGTCTCTGATGCTATAATAAATGGGGTAGCCAACACATATAACAAATAACTGCAAAAGAACAACAAAATTACACTTTATATACTATATAACAACCCCTAAAAAGCAAAAATGTTGGTATTTATACTGCTAGCAAGTTTTAGGAAACATATACCATCCTTCCAATTTCTGTTATGTGTTTTCCCTAGTATTATCATGGTCACTGTTAAAATTTGGTAGTTTCCTTTGCAATGCTGAGTATACCATCAAATTTATTACTGTGCAAGATACGTCCGACATGTGAATCACACATATCTATTTATCTAGATATGTGGTTTTCCGAGATGAACTGTATATGCCACTTTTACCTGCATTTTCTAATTCTGAATTTGCAGAAGTAAATTCAGAATTACAACAGTATCACTCAATGACCTTGTGCCCGCGGGGAATAGACATGGACCACGAGGGACAGTGCACTGGAGACATGGGTATGCAGGTAGAGAAATAGAAGGTGGAGAGCCCTACTCATTAGACTTATATACAAAAATGAGACTGACAGGTGAAATAGAACAAAATGAGGCTGGTGGGTTGAGAGATGAGAGTTTAGAAGGTAAGGAGAGCTGATAGTCTTTGAAGATTAGTGGCATATTCAGGGAACATTTGAAGCAATTCAGTGTGATAGGGTAGAGGGAAAGGTGGGAGAGAAGACCATAAAGAAAGAGTTGCAATTGTCCAAGCAGGAGATGACATGAATAAAAGACTCATGGATGAGTAAGGTGTTGGAAATGATGTGTGTGCAAGTGTTGATATTGCAGAGCTATGTAAGCATACACCAGTGGATGACTCTAACTATGAACAAACCAGTTATACTTAGCCTGTTGAGTAGATTTATTAAAAGAAAGCAGCAGTGCTTAAAGTGGTCCTAGAGAGGTTGTGGAACCCATCCCCCTTCCCCACACCCGTGAAATAAAGGGATTGCGTGCGCCACAGGCCACAAAAAGGGGCATGGTCTCAAAAAAGATACGTGGTCACCCAATAGTATCCTCAATTTAAATTATGCCGCACAGTAGCACAATCTTATTAACATTACACCACATAGTAGTGTCTCTTATTCTTGTTAAAACACACATTAGTGCCCCTGATACACAAAGCCCACAGTAATAGCACCCCAAATACACATAATTCCCACAGCATATAGTGCCCCTTATACAATGCCCCCAGTAGTAGTGCCCCTTATGTCCCCAGGAGCAATGCCCCTTGTAAAATGCCCCTATGCAATGCCCTTATTCGTTGTGCCCCCAGTAGTAATGTCCCCAGTGGTAATGCCCCATGTAGTGTTGCCCCCAGTAGTAATGCCCCCGTAGTTATGCCCCCAGTAGTTATGTCCCCAGTGAGTAGTTATGCCCCCAGTAGTTATGTCCCCCATTCAGTAGTAATGCCCCCAGTCAGTAGATATGGCCCTAGTAGTTATGCCTCCTGTAGTTATGCACCCAGTAGATATGCCCCCAGTCAGACATTATGCCCACTGTAGTTGTGCCCCAGTAGTCGTGCCCCCAGTAGATGTGACCCAGTAGACGTGCCAACAGTAGACATGCCCACAGTAGACGTACCCCCAGTAGATGTGACCCAGTAGATGTGCCACCAGTAGACATGCCCGCAGTAGACGTACCCCCAGTAGATATGACCCCAGCAGATGTGCCCCCAGCAGTTGTGCCCCCGGTAGATGTGTCCCCAGTAATTGTGCCCACCGTCAGAAGTTGTGCCCCCAGTAGATGTGCTAGCAGCAGATGTGCACCCAGCAATTGTACCCCAGTAGATGTGCCCCAGCTATTGCGCCCCCAGCCGTTGTGCCCCCAGTAGACATGCCCTCTAGTAGCGCCGCTTACACACATGCAGAAAAAAAAAACAAGAAAAAAAACACAATACTCACCAGCCCCGCTCCTGCTTCCGGACAGCTGCTGCTCTCTGTCTGGCCACCCGCTCTTCGGATCTATGGGAGAGACATCATGATGTCTCTCCCATAGTGCCGCACGTGCACACTGCCTGAGCCGGAGCTTAGGAGTGAGAGGAAGAACCTGGCGCTCGCTGGTAACAAAATCTCAGCAGTCACCTGACTTCTCCCTGGGTAAGGTGAGCCGGAGGAGGTGAAACTGCGTTCCGGCTCTAAATGGAACTGATGGAACGCAGTTCTGCCCCGTTACAGCTCACTTTAACCTCTGGAAAGTAGGAACATTCATACACACTGATACATTGGTAATGGAGTGGAGCTTGTACCTGATTCAGACTTGTAAGTAAAAGCAATAAAAGCAAATAACTTTGTGTCTATGCAATGGGAGTATTTACATTTATATTTTTTCTGTGCAGGATAAATACTGGCTGCTTTTACATGTAGCCCACAAATGTTGACAGCTTTATTGTTACACTGCAATTTAGATTTCAGTTTGAAGTCACCCCACCCAAATCTAAATCTTACTGCATGTTACATCTGCCCCACTTGCAGTACAATATGGTTTTGCCCATTTGCTTGCTGTTTAGCTTTGCTTACAAATCAGAATCAGGCCCTTTGAGTGGAGTGGGGTTTCATACACCTCGCCAGACAGCAAGTGTATGCAGCAAACGGGTAGTAGCGCAGGAGTGCTGCAACAGTGTTATAGCAGGTAATAACCAGGTCCTTCTGAGCTAAGTAGGAGACATCCTTCTTCCACCTTGTCACTCTACACAGTAATGACAAGATAGCCCCTGCAAATGGCCATCTTGGTACAGGAAATGAAGCCTCCCTGGTGGGCCAGGAGGATGCAGTCTACACAGTAGCACACTCCTCATTCAACAGAATGGACATATTCTAGATATGTTGCAGAGGTGGAAGAGGCAAGAGTGGATGATGAATGGAGTTTGAGGAGAGATGTGACAAGAGAAAGAGGGGTGTAATACTGCTGACCGGTGGTCAGGAGACCGCCGGTCAGCTTACCGACGCCGGGATCCCGGCAGCATACCGACGCCAGGGATCCCAGCGGGGAGGGGCGAGTGCAGCAAGCCCATTGCGGGCTCGCTGCGCTCGCCACGCTGCGGGCTCGGTGGCGACCTGCAGTCGCCACGGGTTCTATTCCCACTCTATGGGTGTCGTGGACACCCACGAGTGGAAATAGTCCCTGTTGGTCGGCATGCCGACCATCGGGATAGTGAGCCGTCGGGCTGGTGGAGCAGGTCATGTGACTGTCGGTCAGCTGACCGGCGGTCACATGATTACCAACCCGAGAAAGAGGACAGTGTTAGCAACAGGAAGACAGATGTGAGAAGAAAAAGTCCTGGACTGGTGGAAGACAATAAACTCAGTCTTAGATATGTTAACTTTAACAAAGTGCTGGGACATCCAAAAGTGCTGAAAGAGACACATTAAGAGATAAGAGACATGTTGACAGGGAGGGAAAAGATTTTTTAAGCATCATCAGTATAAAGGTTTTATTGTAGACTACTGAAGATGATGAGTTCACCAAAGGAGGAGTTTTTATACAGAGATGATAATTTCCCAAGCACAGAGCCTTGGGGAACACAACCAGGGGTGAGAGGGAAGAAAGAGAGTTGGAAATATGGTGAAGAGCTTAAATTGGATTCTTTAAGGTAAAATAAGCCAGTCAAAGTGTTGGAGGAAAGGAGAGTTCTAGGCACCCTGCAAGCCAAATTCACGTGCCATGAGGCATCAATGGTGCCACCCCCAGGACCATGCGCTATGGCTGGCAGCACTGGTCACACAATCCTAGTTACCCTGCAGTTGTCTGTTCCTTGTCTTTCCCATTCTATCTTTCTAAGCAAAGTATGTGAAAGATGCAAGTGGTATGCCTAATTTTAGTTTACAGAACTCAAAACTCAGCAACTCAATGCAATAGTCATTAGTAAATTTATAGGAACATCTGGCTTTAGATTCTGTGAAGCGATTTCTACTATTCAGAGCATTTATAGTATTTCATATTGGAAATAAGTTTTCACAACATTGACTTTGTGATAAAATAAACATTAGCAAACAAAGCCCATTTTTAAATGTAATAAGGGCCTGTTTTTAAGCAAACCAAAAAAGCACCCTAATGGGCAAAACCATGTTGCACTGCAGGTGGGGCAGATGTAACATGTGCAGAGAGAGTTAGATTTGGGTGGGTTATATTGTTTCGGTGCATGGTAAATACTGGCTGCCTTTTTTTTTACTCTGCCATTTAGATTTCAGTTTGAGCACACCCCACCCAAATCCAACTCTCTCTGCACATGTTACATCTACCCCAACTGCAGTGCAACATGGTTTTGCCCATTAGTGTGCTTTTTTGGTTTGGTCACAACCCTGAATTACCCCCTTAGAATCCTACAATGGCAAATACATGGCCCAAAAGCATACCATAGATCACTGTAATGTAGCACAGGACTTTGTTTATGAAATGAGACAGATGTAATGAAATGAGACAGCAGTAACTGACAGAGGCCTAATTCAGTAAGGATCGCTACTGAAACTGAAATAGCTATTGTCTCAAAACTGCTACTGCTAAAAATCACATGTGAAGACCGGTCCAGAAAGGAAAAAGACGCCCACCACTGCATTCGCAAATTTGCGTATGCAGTCGCATAACTGGTTTGCACATGCAGAAATCGAGCACCATTGACAGTTGACCCATGCCTACTCAAAGATATGTGAGGACACATCTGTAGGTCCATATATCTCATTACCTTCCTTCATTTCAATATGGTATACAGTATGATGTGTCATCAGTCTAAAGTTTGCTACATATGTATGTTATCCCTGAGCATTAAATAGTGATAAAAAATCTGAATGACCATATATAGACAAGTCATTTGAGTAAAGTATTATTTTTATTTAAAAAATGGACATTAATAAAGTACATTGTGCATTTTATTAAATGAAGAAGTACTGTTTAAACTTTGTTTCCTTTTATATTAAAGGAACCATTTGGATGCAGCAAATTTTAAGCTTAATCTGCAGTGAAGGACACAGAAATGGCACAGAACAAATTGACACTTCTGAAAGAATACCATGGTTTGATTCTTCTATGGGAAAAGTTCATGTTAATCACGATCACGAGAGTCAGCCATCACCACGGTTATTTACATCCCACTTAGCTTATTTATTTGTTCCACAAGGCCTAAGAAATAAAAAAGCCAAGGTAAGAGCAACAAACTTGACCATGTCAGAAGATTTGTTTCTAATAGTAACTATAGTACAACTACAATGGCAGCTTTCAGCTCATTAGCAGTTACTCAAACAGGTGTGGTATGCGTGAACGCGGTCAGCATGCCAACAACGGTATCCCAGCAGCGGAATGGGGGAAGGGAAGGCGAGCGCAACAAGTGGTACTCGCCACGCTGTGAGCCAGTCTCTGCTGGCCGGCATGCCGTCTGTCAGGATTGTTAGGGGGCGGTATGTAGGGGGAGGTATTGTGCCGCCTTGTCACATAACTACATCCCACTCAAACAGTACAATCATTTTTTTTTTTGTTATTAAAATGTAAGAGTAAATGACCCCATACACTACAACGATATGTCTGAGGCTGAAGTCGGATGTAATTTCCCTTGAACTCCCCCGGGACCTTCCCAGAAGTGATTCCATATGATTTGGTACTTTTGTGCTATTTTTGCATAAGATATATCGCATGCGATTGATGAAGCCGCTATACATCACATGCAATATATCGTACAGCATACAATTGTACCATGAGATATATCTGATGGACTGGATAGAGGACTCTGGGGGCTGGGAGTGTCCTGAGAATGCCAGTCAAACTTCCCTGTGATACATCGCATGCAATATATTACATGCACAAAAAACAAACTTTTTTCATCCGATTCCATCCAATTCTGATACATCATTAGTGCAGCACCAACGACCTAGGGGATCCTATCCGACAGCCACGGGGACGCGCATCAGATTGGATACGATCTAAAACACATACGATTGTACACAATTTCATACAATATATCAGACTGATATATCGGAATTGTATGAAATCGTGTAAAATCATCCTAGTATATGGGGCCCTTAAGCTCTCACAACTAATCACTCTTTAACATACTGTAATACTGTACTATGACTTTTTAACCTAAATTTAAATATGTAATCAAACCAGTCATTAAGCATGGAAGTTGATACTAATAAATCAAGTTGTTTTTTTATTAAGGTTATCTATGTGATGAGAAATCCAAAAGATGTCATGAAATCCTTTTATCATTTTGAAGCCATTCCAATTTATACTCAAAAGTCACCAGATTTTGCCCACTTCTTTGAGAAGTTTTTAGCTGGAGATGGTAAATACTGTATATCCTCTATACTATCATTTAGTGCATTTGTAGATAAACTGTTGACACGTCTACAGCCTCATGGCAACTTTCACTTCTACAGGTCTTATTTATTTTACTAGAAGAAAAAATATATTAATGTTAGGAAAGAAAAATTGTTTCAGGGGCTGCTATTTGGGTGTGGATTAAAAGATTGACAATAGTATTGAGCAAAGGCTGTGTATACTTATGTACAATACTATATAGTAATACAATATGTCAGGTTGTCAGTCAACAACATATGGTCAACATGTATTAGATGGACAGGGTCAAAAGGTCAACATGGAAAAGGTAGGCAGTACAAAAAGTCGACAGGTACAAAAGGTGGACACAAGTTTTTTTTAATCCATTTTGGCGGGTCATTTTGTATGTTTAACCATATGCGACGGGTGTACCCACGCAGGCGCGTGTCACCCCATCCCACCCCCGCTCAGGCTGCAGATTACTATTTCCAGTCGTAAACATGGATAGTAAATCAAGACAAAGTTGAAAAAGCATTAAAAAAACCCAATAAACATGTGTTGACTATATGTATGTGGACCCTTTGACCATGTTGACCTTTTTTACCTGTCAACCTAATGCATGTCTACCATATGATATTGACGTATTGACTATCAACCTATCATCTGAAACCCATTTGGAATTGGTGTGACGTGCATAGCAAAAATGTTGAATATAAGTACAGGTTGAGTATCCCTTATCCAAAATGCTTGGGACCAGAAGTATTTTGGATATCGGATTTTTCCGTATTTTGGAATAATTGCATACCATGAGGAGATATCATGGCGATGGGACCTAAGTCTAAGCATAGAATGCATTTATGTTACATATACACCTTATACACACAGCCTGTAGGTCATTTTAGCCAATATTTTTTGTAACTTTGTGCATTAAACAAGGTGTGTGTACATTCACACAATTCATTTATGTTTCATATACACCTTATACACACAGCCTGAAGGTCATTTAATACAATATTTTTAATAACTTTGTGTATTAAACAAAGTTTGTGTACATTGAGTCATCAAAAAACAAAGGTTTCACTATCTCACTCTCACTCCAAAAATTCCGTATTTCGGAATATTCCGTATTTCGGAATATTTGGATATGGGATACTCAACCTGTAATATCTGTATAAATGCATAAGAACTCCCGCAGGTGAGCCTTCCAAATCTTTAATCTACAAAACACAAATTGTGCACTGTAGTCACCATGATTTACATCACCTTCCAATACATTTAGGCAACTAAATTCATGAAAGATCTTTTTCAACAATCTTAACATGATATCCATGGAATTGATTCATTGTAATAATCTGGTCTGCCTATGCACACAGGGCCTTACTCAGAGATTATGCTAAAGCATTCACAGCTGCAGCCCCATATGTAGCAAATGTGCAAAAAAGTGGACATTGCTAATGCTATAGTCGCCTGGAAGTGACTTGAGACAGACAATGGCAGACTCACAGATATCAGCATCTGAGTATAAACACGCAATGTTATTAGCAGATCCTCAGATAATTAAACATCTCAATGGCTGCAGGCACTGGTGCTATGTTTGCATACGAGAGTATTGATGTAGGCACGCTTATGCCCGGAAAATAGCTGCAACATGCCTGTGTTGTTTCCACCTTTCCCCGTTACCACCCTGAAATGGTCCCTGACTGTCAAAAGTAAATTAATCCTCACTTCAAGCAACATTTTATCTGTGACGCATGTACAGTTGACTGGGAATCACTCAACTGCATCACTCTGTTATGATATTGATTTCAGATACTTGCTGTTTAAATCTTATTTGGTTAAAAATTCTCTGATTCAATTTCCCCTGTTTTTATTATTCAATCATGTGATAATTTTAGGATTGTGTGTGTATATACTTTTTTGTTCATTTTTAACACTGAATATATAGTCCAATAACAAGTGGAGAATCAAACTTATCTGTAATTTGTTTCCCACAGTTTTTGCTGGCAGTTGGTTTGATCATGTTCATGAATGGAACACTCATAAGGATGATTTCAATATCCTTTTTGTAAAATATGAAGATATGATCAAGGTAACGTTCAATATATATTTTTATATTTTGTAAGATTTTTTTTACTTCTATATATATATGAATTAAGTTCACAATAGGAATATTATATACCAAAAGCAATTTCAATGTAACAAGCTATACATACTGTAGGCTGAACATGCCATGCAGCGAAAACCCAGTGGGTCAATTACATACACAAAATTATAAAAAGTTATAAAAAACAGTCTCTATCCTGTCATTTTAAAGTTGTTTACCAATGCATTATTACAGTAGTGATGTTTTATTTATAGTGTATATAGTTTATTGTGTATTATTTTATTTAGATACATACAGTTCATCCGGAAAGTATTCATAGCGCTTCACTTTTTCCACATTTTGTTATGTTACAACTTTATTCCAAAATGGAATAAATTAATTTTTTTCCTCAAAATTCTACACACAATACCCCCTAATGTCAATGTGAAAAAAGTTTTTTTTTTAGATTTTTTTGCAAATTTATTGAAAATAAAAAAACTAAGATATCAGGTGTACATGAGTATACACAGCCTTTGCTCAATACTTTGTTGATGCACCTTTGTCAGCAATTACAGCCTCAAGTCTTTTTGAATATGATGCCACAAGCTTGGCACACATATCTTTGGGCAGTTTCACCCATTCCTCTTTGCATCACCTCTAAAGCTCCATCAGCTTGGATGGGAAGCGTTGGTGCACAGCCATTTTCAGATCTCTTCAGAGATGTTCAATCGGATTCAAGTCTGGGCTCTGGCTGGGCCACTCAAGGGCATTCACAGAGTTGTCCTGAAGCCACTCCTTTGATATCTTGGCTGGGTGCTTAGGGTCATTGTCCTGCTGAAAGATCAACCGTCACCCCAGTCTGAGGTCAAGAGTGCTCTGGAGCAGGTTTTCATCCAGGATGTCTCTGTACAATTCTGCATTCAACTCTATCCTGACTAGTCTCCCAGTTCCTGATGCTGATAAACATCTCCACAGCATGATGCTGCCACCACCATGCTTCACTGTAGGGATGGTATTGGTCTTGTGATGAGCATTGCCTGGTTTACTCCAAACATGAAGCCTGGCATTCACGCCAAAGAGTTCAATCTTTGTCTCATCAGACCAGAGAATTTGTTTCTCATGGTTTGAGAGTCCTTCAGGTGCATTTTGGCAAACTCCAGGTGGGCTGCCATGTGCTTTTTACTAAGGAGTGGCTTCCGTCTGGCCACTCTACCATTCAGGCCTTATTGGTGGATTGCTGCAGAGATGGTTGTCCTTCTGGAAGGTTCTCCTCTCTCCACAGAGTAATGCTGTATCTCTGACAGAGTGACCATCGGGTTCTTGGTCACCTCCCTGACCAGGGCCCATCTCTACCGATCACTCAGTTTAGATGGCTGGCCAGCTCTAGGAAGAATCCTGGTGGTTCCGAACTTCTTCCATTTACGGATGATGGAGGCCACTGTGCTCATTGGGTCCTTCAAAGCAGCGTATATTTTTCTGTATCCTTCCCCAGATTTGTGCCTCGAGACAATCCTGTCTCGAAGGTCTACAGACAATTCCTTTGACTTCAGGCTTGCTTTCTGCTCCGACATGCACTGTCAAGTGTGGGACCTTATATAGACAGGTGTGTGCCTTTCCAAATCATGTCCAATCAACTGAATTTACCAAAGGAGGCCTCAAAATAAGCTGTAGGAACATCTCGAAGATGATCAGTGGAAACAGGATGCACCTGAGCTCAATTTTGAGCTTCATGGCAAAGACTTATATACATGTGATTTCTTAGTTTTCTATTTTTAATAAATTTGCAAAAATCTAAAAAAAAAGTTGTCATTATGGGGTATTGTGTGTAGAATTTTGAGGGAAAAATAAATTTATTCCATTTTGGAATAAGGCTGTAACATAACAAAATGTGGAAAAAATGAAGTGCTGTGAATACTTTCCGGATGCACTGTAGGGAAAGCAGTATCATAGGGATCTCTAGCCCCCCAACATCACTGAAGGGCTCTTTTGACAGGCAGGAAATTATGATTACTGCATTAAAGTGTTTATCTAGATTTTGAAAAATTCAAATCATTTCTGACACAGAGCTTCTAAGGTCAGAACTTCTAACATTAGCTTATGGTATTGCTGTCACGCTCGGCGTAAGTTGGGGTTCCAACAACCGAGTTTTGGCTGAAGGGACAGCTACCTGTGAGGAGAATAAACGAGGTGGCTGAATGTAATTCCTCCTCATGGGGTGGAAGCCAAACTAAGTGTTAACATTGGCCGGAGGGCGTAAAGAAAAGGAGGACTTCGTAGGAAGATAACTGTAGTTTTAATGAATAATCAGGCTGTACACGAATATTGGAGCAATTGGAGAAACTGGAAGAATTAGAGTCTACGGTTAAATGACTTGAAGAGTGAAGCTGAAGAACTCCGGTAAAGAAGAACTGAAGACTGTGTTTTATGATTAAAAGACGAGGCTGAAGAACTTGGACTTTGAAAAATGAAGACTCTGGTATGTAATTGAAAGACGAGGCTGAAGAACTTGGACTTTAAAGAAATGAGGACTGTGGTTTGTGATTGAAAGATGAGGCTGAAGAACTTGGACTTTCAAGAAATGAGGACTGTGTTTTGTGATTGAAAGACATGGCTGAAGAACTTGGACTTTGAAGAAATGAAGACGTCTGTGGGAACCGCCGTTAGCACCTGGAGCTCCTCTACGACCTGGGCCCCGTGAGCGCTTCCACGAGTGGCAACAGACTTAGACAGCAGGACTGCAGCAGCATTTAGGTAAACGATGGATGAGAGCAACCAGGACCAGGGAACCAGAAGTAACCTGGGAGCATAGAGCTGGAGAACCTTTCACAAGGAGGTAACATGAAGCACTGGCACTCTCCCTCTGAGCTAGCCCCCTTTTGTAAGGGGAGATCACGCAGGATTGGCTGGACACAGATTGGGAACTTCATTGGTAATACTCTGGTCTCCAACATGGCTGCCCCCAGCACAGGAGACATACTTAGCTGTTAGCACACAGCTTTAGCCAGCTTCTGTCTCTGACACACTATACTGTGTCACCACTAGAGGACCTTACCGCAGCGATCCCCGCCGCAGCGCCCGGCTCTCCAGACCCTCGGACCCCGACCCTTGGCAGCTGCACATCCGTCCAGAAGGACCCGCAGCCAGCAGCTCCCTGCCGCCGCAGCCGCTCCAACCAGTAAGATGGTAATATATGTTTTTACTATATTCTATCTGATTTAAAACAATAAAGTTGTAAAATATGTAATCATTATGTAACTTTCACTATTCTTTCGCTATTCTGTGGGGAGCTACCCAATAATTAACAATGGGCTTCCACCCAAGTATTGGAAAGTATTCATGGGCCTAATTTGGGAAAACCCATGGGTCACAGCTCTAGAACATTTGAATGAACTTAATCAATTTCACGCCAACCACCTTTACATTTACCTGCATCCTCCTAATATATGTTCCCATCTGGGAAGTCTTCACAATAATACAGCGCAAAGGGTAAGTATAATATCATTTAGTGAATATTAAATTTCCTATTAATATCAAAAAGACAACGATGCATCCTTATATAAATAATCCATATAGACATGCAAGTAATCATTGTATTAATGTCTACCATACTTGAATATAGCAAACAGTATTATATTTCAAGTTACAATACTAAACATATAAACAATAATATTAGTTAGCCAGGGCTACTATTGTATATTATTACACTGCAGTATATTTCTGGTGGTGCACTATGGGGCCCTTTAGATGTACTTCTTGTAAGTGGTCCCAAGCATAGATGGTTGTCCTGATAAGGGGCGGTTTGGGATCGAAAACCAGCCCGGGAAATTGATGGAAGCAGCCCTACTAGGGGTGGGGGTCCATTGAGGGGGTGTAGTCTGTCAAGTGGGAGTGATTACTGCTCAGAAGGTCCGCTGACATGCATGCATAGAAAGTGCGCGTCGCAGGCATGTGGCAAATTTTTTAGGGGCGTGGCTTAGTGGGGAATGGGCGTGGCCACACAATAGTGCCAATTCACATTACACCACACATTAGAGCTGTTTATACACATTGGGGGTAATTCCAAGTTGATCGCAGGAGGATTTTTGATAGCAACTGGGCAAAACCATGTGCACTGCAGGGGAGGCAGATATAACATGTGCAGAGAGCATTAGATTTGGGTGTGGTGTGTTCAATCTGCAATCTAATTTGCAGTGTAAAAATAAAGCAGCCAGTATTTACCCTGCACAGAAACAATACAGGTTGAGTATCCCATATCCAAATATTCCGAAATACGGAATATTCCGAAATACGGACTTTTTTGAGTGAGAGTGAGATAGTGAAACCTTTGTTTTTTGATGGCTCAATGTACACAAACTTTGTTTAATACACAAAGTTATTAAAAAATATTGTATTAAATGAACTGCAGGCTGTGTGTATAAGGTGTATATGAAACATAAATGAATTGTGTGAATGTACACACACTTTGTTTAATGCACAAAGTTATAAAAAATATTGTATTAAATGACCTTCAGACTGTGTGTATAAGGTGTATATGAAACATAAATGTATTCTGTGCTTAGATTTAGGTCCCATCACCATGATATCTCATTATGGTATGCAATTATTCCAAAATACGGAAAAATCCCATATCCAAAATACCTCTGGTCCCAAGCATTTTGGATAAGGGAGACTCAACCTGTATAACCCACCCAAATCTAACTCTTTCTGCACATGTTATATCTGCCCCCCCTGCAGTGCACATGGTTTTGCCCAATTGCTATCAAAAATCCTGCTGCGATCAACTTGGAACTACCCCCATTGCACCAGGTAGAAGCTCTTATACACACTGCGCCAGGTAGAGCACATTATACATATTCGGACAGATAGAGCACGTTCTACACTTTACACCAGGCAGAGCACATTATACACATTGCACAACGTAAAGCACATTATACACAGAGCATGTTATACACTTTGCGCCAGGTAGAGCATGTTTTACACATTGCACCAGGTAGAGCACGATATACACTTATACATATATATATATATATATATATATATATATATATCTGCAGCAGAGCAGTGTAAGTTCGGTGAGTGCTGCCACTAACAAATATATATATATACATATATAGCAGCTCGGTGGCACGGCACTGAGCATTTTTCCAAAGAAAGATTTTGACTACAGCGTCTGTAATCTTTCTTTGAAAAAATGCTGAGTGCTGCGCCACGGAGCTGAAATAGCGAGGGCACCAGCAGTAATTGTTTGATAATGATGGAGTGGAGACCTGGGACTGTGTATTTATATATATATATATAAATATATATATATATATATATATATACACACACACACACACACACTATATATATATATATATATATATATATATATATATATATACACAGTATTTTTATATATAGATATATTGTAACATGCGACCTTCCACTAGACAAGACGCTGACACAGTTTACTTCCACAGCATACAGTAGTAAACAAACTTTTCACAGCAAGTTTCAATGGGTACCTTAATTAGGCACCAGTTCACAAACAGCATATACACAATCTCAGGCTCCCTGTCTCTAACCCACTGGCCCGCCCTCTATCGCCTGGCCACTTGTTGGCATCAGGAGCCCTTGCCCTAACGAGCTTTATAGAAGTGCTCCAATACCTGCACCGGATCTACATAGATGGGATCTCATGTATGCAATTGCAGGGTATTTCTGTGTATCAACAGCAATACAATACTATAATTTCCAACTGCCAGATAATCTTTGACACAACATTAAAGAGACAACCTGCTGTGTTCCAACACCTCCCTGGGGCTTCCTCTAGGTCCAGTCCTAAACCCAGGTCGCCTTAGCCCGGGCATCTGAACTGTTGTGCCCTATCCTGCAAACACCGGGGTGGCAAACGGACTGGACTGCCACATATCCTCCCCCTAAGCTTCGAGCCTATAGGTGAAGCTGAGTCCTTCTTTGGCGCACATACCTGCTCGCCAATATCAGCAGGCGTACCCCTTTTCGGGTCGTTCTCTCTCCGAGTCCTCCTCCCACCCTCTAGCTTCACCCCACAGTGCTCTGCACCTATTGAGGAGAGTAACTTCCGTAAAATGGCATCCGCGTTACCCTGTAATCCTCCTACTCTGTGCTGGACCTTGAAGCGGTATGGCTGGAGGTCAAGGAACCACCGTGTTACCCGGGCGTTGGTTTCCTTATTTAGGCACATCCATTGGAGTGGAGCGTGAGCAGTGATTAAGGTGAACTCCCATCCCAGGAGATAGTAATTCAGAGTCTCTACTGCCCACTTGACAGCCAGGCATTCCTGCTCTACCGTGGCATATCGCTGTTCCCTAGGCAGTAGTTTCTTGCTGAGGTAGAGGACTGGTTTGTCTTCCCCACCTACCTCCTCAGACAAGACTGCTCTGAGGCCTGTTCCTGATGCATCCGTCTGCAGGATGAACCTTTTACCGAAGTCCAGGGCTATCAACACTGGTGCTTTACACAGGGCACTTTTTAAATCCTTCCAGGCCTTATGTACCTGGAATGTCCACCCAACTTGTCTGGACTTTGCTTTTTCAAGCAATTAGTGAACGGGGCTGCTCTGGTGGCAAAGTTCAGGATAAACTTGCGGTAATATCCCACCAGGCCTAAAAAAGCCTTGAGTTGTGTTTTCCTCTCAGGCCTTGGCCAGGCAGCAACTGCCTCCACCTTATTGACCTGAGGTTTGATTTGGCCCCAGCCCACCACATACCCCAAGTACTTAGCCTGTGACATACCTATTGCACACTTCTCTGGGTTGGCCGTGAGGCAGTGGAAGTGCAGAGACTTTAATACGGCTTCCACTTTGGCCAGATGAGACTCCCAGTCACGTTGAAGATAACAATGTGATCTAGGTATGCGGCTGCGTACTTTCCATGGGGCAGGAGGAGCTTATTCATAGCCCACTGGAACATGGCCGGGGCCCCGTGAAGACCAAATGTCAAGACTCGATACTGAAACAGGCCATCTGGGGTGGAAAAAGACATTTTCGCCTTGGCAGCCTCAGTGATCTGCCAATAGCCTTTAGTAAGGTCAAGAGCGGAGAAGTATTGGCTTTGGGCCAGTTGCTCAATCATCTCATCAACACATGGCACGGGATAGGCATCGAATTTAGATACTTGGTTCAACAGGCGGAAGTCGTTGCAGAACCGTATTGCTCCGGACGGCTTGGGAACCAGCACTATGGGGTTATTCCACCCGCTGGTGGACTCTTCAATAACCCCCAGGTGTAACATGTTCTCCACTTCCTTGCATACTGCGTCCCTCTTTGCCTCGGGTATCCGGTATGACCGCAGATTGACCACTACCCCCGAAGGAGTAATGATATCATGCTCGATGATCTCTGTTCTCCCTGGAATCGCCAAAACGACATCTAAATTTCTCCTGACCATGTCTTGAGCTTGATGCGTCATGACCTCTTCGAGCAATCTGTCAATTGGGAATGCGCATGCCGAGATCTTGGCCACTCTTGCAGTTGCTGTCTCTGAGCTTTCCTTCCAAGGCTTCAGCAGATTTATATGATGGATCTGTGTAAGCTTTCGCTTTCCTGGTTGGCTCACACGATAAGTCACTGGTCCCAGAGCCTCAAGCACTGTATATGGCCCTTGCCAATGGGCATAAAGCTTGCCCTCCACTGTGGGTACCAGGACCAAGACCTTGTCTCCAGGGTTAAAACTCTGTTTCTCAGCTGGGACATCATAATGACGTTTATGCCTAGACTGGGCCTAAGTCATATGGTCCCTGACCAATGGAGCTATCTGCTGGAACCTCCCGTAGAGCTGGTGAATGAACTGTACTACATTTGGTTCCGGGGACATCTGTTCTTCCCATCCCTCCTTTAGGAGGTCCAGGATTCCCCGGGACTGTCTGCCGTACAACAACTCAAAGGGGCTGAAGCCCGTAGATGACTAGGGAACCTCTCGGATGGCAAACATCAGAAAAGGTAGGAGCTGGTCACAATCCCTTATGTCCTGGGCGACTGCCCTCCTGAGCATCTGCTTGAGTGTGTGGTTAAAACACTCCACTGAGCCATCAGTCTGGGGATGATACACTGAGGTGCGAATCTTCTTAACCCCCAGCAGCCGATATAAGTCGCTCATCAGCCGGGACATGAAGGGGGTCCCCTGGTCAGTGAGGACCTCCTTGGGTATGCCCAGGTGGGAGAAGATCAGCAATAGTTCTTTGGCAATGGTTGCTGTCTTCATATTTCTTAGAGAGATGGCTTCAGGGTATCGTGTGGCATAATCAAGGAGGACTGAGATATACTGAAGTCCCCTTGCTGATTTTTCTACTGGCCCCACAATATCCATCTCAATCCTTTCAAAGAGAATGGAAATTACCGGAAGAGGGATGAGGGGAGCTCTGCATTGGGGCTTTCGTGCGGTACGCTGGCAGATGGGACACTCCTGACAGTACTTTGCTACTGACGCTTGGATTCCTGGCCAGAAAAACCACTGCTGTATCCTCTGCAGAGTTTTCTCCTCCCCCAAATGTCCTCCCCACAACTGTGAATGGGCAGCACCCAGGACCAGAGCCTGATGGACCCGTGGTACTATAAGCTGCTCAACTTTCTTGCCCCGTTCCTCGACAACCCGATATAGTAAATCCTTCTCTACTATGAAATAAGGGCTGCCCTCCTGGGTAAGGGCGAATACATCTTCCCATTATAAGTAGAAATGTTCTGGAAAGCATTCGCGAGGTTCGGGTCTTCCTGCTGGTCTCGTCCGAAATCCTGACTCGACATGACAGTTCTTAATGTCCTTTCATCACTTGCCTCTTCCGGATCGGTCGGCTCTTCTGCCGTAGACGTACCGACTCCACAAACACACACTCGGTTTCTGAGGACTTACTCAACCTTTGAGCCACGAAGCTGGGAGAGGAAGGCTGCTCCTCGAGTTGAAACGCCAACAGTTCCGATAGGCCAGGGAAATCTCGCCACAAGATCAAAGGATAGGGTGAGCGTGGGGTGACGGCTGCCACCAGCTGGATTATCCGCCCCCGATGTTGTACTGGAAACCGCACACTGGGGTACTTGCGAGTGGCACCATGGACGCAGAGCACCTCAGCCGCAGGTAGGACCTGGTTGGTGCATTCAGGGACCGACCCTGCAGAGATAATTGACAATTCACTCCTGGTATCGACAAGCGCCTGAATTGGACATGCTGCTACCTGGAGGGTCACCTGGAATCGGGAGGGCACAGACGGACCCTTGCTTCCGACACAGCTGTAGGCTGGTTGCCCTGATTTCCCTGCTCCACACTCCATAGGCTCAGATTGTTTGGTACAGTCCTTTTGGATGTGGCCATGTTCCCTGCACTCATAGCAGAGTGCGGGGAACAGGGGCCCGGACCATCACTGGATTGGTCCGGGCCCCTGCTTCTGGAGTTTGACGGGTCCGGGGTCTTGGGACTGGTCGAGTCTCACGGTCTAAGGGCTTGGCCATTTTCCCCAGCACAGCATATCTCTCCATTGCGGTGGCTAGGTCCTCCATATTTTGAGGGTCAGCCTGGAGAACCCACCTCTGCATGCCTCTGTCTAAGACCCGCACACAGTGGTATTTGGCTATGGTCTCCACCACTTGGGCAGCCGTATTCTTTTCCGCCTGAAGCCAAGACCTCACCATTTTTAGAAGTTCAGCCAGCTGGATTCGAAAATTCTCTGTCATGGTCCAACGCCCTCTGGGCTTTGCAGGCCCTGATTACGCCGATGCAACCCAGTATGGCAGCTTTAAGCTGCAAATAGGTAGGTGCCTGCTCTGCTGGGAGGTCATGGTACATTTTCTGGAGATCCCCCGTCAAATATGGGGCCAGCTTATTCACCCAACTATCCTCTGGCCATCCCAGGCGTGCAGCTGCGCGCTCAATGGTCCCCAGGTAGGCTACTACATTGTCTAAGGGACACATCTTTTGCAACGGCCTAGGCTCCTGGTGATACTGTCACAAGAGACCAACTTCGTCACGAATCAGGCACAGGGTTTCCTGCTGAGCCTGTACTTGTGTTTGGAGAAGCTGCATCTGGGATTGTTGCCCCGCAGCCACATTAGTTAGGGCCCTCAACAACTCCTCCATGGTGGACGGGACGGATGCACGATATATGAATCTTGCATCCCTTAACATACACCACCAAACCACAATTCAAAATAATAAAAAAAAAACACAAAAAAACAAACTTTTTTTTTTTTTTAACTAATTGACACACACACACCCTGGCTGGTTACTAACCTGACCAGAGGAAGTTTGCAGAGTCTGTGGAGACTGTCACGGCTCGGCGGCTCCTGAAGCCGCTGGGTTACTGCTGTGCTTGGAGCATCCAGCAGAGGGTCCCTGTTTGAGCACCAATTTGTAACACGCAACCTTCCACCAGACAAGACGCTGACACAGTTGTATGAAAGAAAAGCAGTCCTTTACTTCCACAGTATAGTAAACAGACTTTTCACAGCAAGTTTCAATGGGAACCTTAATTAGTCACCAGTTCACAAACAGCATATACACAATCTCAGGCTCCCTGTCTCTAACTGACTGACCCACCCTCTATCGCCTGGCCACTTGTTGGCATCAGGAGCCCTGAGCCCTTGCCCTAACGAGCTTTATAAAAGTGTGGCACAGATGTGCCTGATTGCTGGGAGCTCTTGCTCTAATACCTGGACCGGACCTGCATGGATGGGATCTCATGTATGAAATTGCAGGGTATTTCTGTGTATCAACAGCAATACAACACTATAATTGGCAGATAATCTTTGACACAACATTAAAGAGACAACCTGCTGTGTTGCAACACCTCCCTGGGGCTTCTTCTTCGTCCAGTCCTAAACCCAGGTCGCCTTAGCCCAAGCACACGAACTGTTGTACCCTATCCTGCAAACACCCGGGGTGGCATAGCATCCGGACTGGACTGCCACTATATATATATATATATATATATATATATTTGGCACATCATGGTGTAGACAGGACACAGCTGTCCCTTTCATTTTATAAAGACTTGCCTGGCTGCTGTGGCTGCGTGGAGGGAAAATGCTTGTGGCCGGAGGAAGCCTCAGGGCGTCAGGCAGTCCTGAAAGGCAAAGCTGTCAGTGCTGACTGACGGCCCGGCCCTACAATGGCCTATGGGGGAGCTGGTTTGGCGTCCCAGTGTGCCAATCCACCTCTGGTCCTGATTTACTGTAGATATAGATATATTCATATCCTTGGCAGGTCAAACGACTAACAGTAGGTGTTAACTATAATGGATGGTTCTCCAGAAAGTGAACATAAAGTCCAGTGCATCACACGCTTTTAATTTATTTTTCATTTTAAACTGGTTTATTAAGAAATTGTTCTTATATGAAAACTTAGGGGGTAATTCCAAGTTGATCGCAGCAGGAAATTTTTTTAGCAGTTGGGCAAAACCATGTGCACTGCAGGGGGGGCAGATATAACATTTGCAGAGAGAGTTAGATTTGGGTGGGTTCTTTTGTTTCTGTGCAGGGTAAATACTGTCTGCTTTATTTTTACACTGCAATTTAGATTGCAGATTGAACACACCACACCCAAATCTAACTCTCTCTGCAAATGTTGTATCTGCCCCCCTGCAGTGCACATGGTTTTGCCCAACTGCTAAAAAATTTCCTGCTGCGATCAACTTGGAATTACCCCCTTAGTTGCTTAGTAGCAATGCCTTACCCTGTAACTTAAGACCCAATAAAGTCATGGTATTTTGGAGACGTATGTCATTTGAATTTTTGTAGTTGTCCCATGCATCAGGGAGAAACGCCCTAACATGTAATATTCTGTTACATGGATGTCAGTTTTTCCACCTATAAGTGAGTCTCTATTTAGGTCCACTCCAACATAAACCATAGTCTCTACAGTACTTGGAAATAAAAGGCCATTAATGGACTACTATTCGTAGTTATCAACGCTGACCTGTTATTTTAGTTCCATTTAGCTGATGTACAGTGCCTTGCTAAAGTATTTACAACCTTTGGCTTTTTACCTATTTTGTTTCATTACATCCTGTAATTTAACTTTTTTTGATTATGTGAATTTTATGTGATAGATATGCAAAAAATAGTCTACTGTAACTGGTGAAGTGAAATGAGAAAAATTTATATAAAAAAATTATTTTTATAAATAAAAATGTGAAAATTGGCATGTGCATATGTATTCCCCCTCAAAAGTTCTAGTGCAACCAATTACCTTCAGAAGTCACATAATTAGTGAAATGAAGTCCACCTGTTTGCAAACTAAGGTGGTCATTCCGAGTTGTTCGCTCGTTGCCGATTTTCGCTATATTGCGATTAGTTGCTTACTGCGCATGCGCAAGGTTCGCAAAGCGCATGCGGTTAGTTATTTTACACAAAAGTTAGGTATTTTAATCACGGCATAACAAGGATTTTTCATCGTTCTGGTGATCGTAGTATGATTGACAGGAAGTGGGTGTTTCTGGGCGGAAACTGGCCGTTTTCTGGGCGTGTGTGTGAAAAAACGCTGGCGTTTCTGGGAAAAACGCGCAAGTGTCTGAAGAAACGGGGGAGTGTCTGGGCGAACGCTGGGTGTGTTTGTCAAACCAGGAACGAAACTGACTGAACTGATCGCAATGGCTGAGTAAGTCTGGAGCTACTCAGAAACTGCTAAGAAATTTCTATTCACAATTCTGCAAATCTTTCGTTCGCAATTCTGCTAAGCTAAGATACACTCCCAGAGGGCGGCGGCTTAGCGTGTGCAATGCTGCTAAAAGCAGCTAGCGAGCGAACAACTCGGAATGAGGGCCTAAGTGTCACATCATCTGTCAGTATAAACACACCTTTTCTGAAAGGCCTCAGAGGCTGCAACACCACTAAGCAAGAGGCATCACACCATGAAGACCAAGGATCTCTCCAAATAAGTCAGGGACAAAGTTGTTGAGAAGTACAAGTCAGGGTTGGGTTATAAAAAAATATTAGTAAAGAAAGGGATTGTTCCGCACTGTTTAGAAAGTACAGACAAGACCCTGTTAAGGGGTTTGTGTCTGAAACCGACTATTAAACTATGTGTTAATATAAGGTCGGTGGTGCTCCCAGAGTCATTAGAAACTACATGAAAAAAGAAAGACTCTTAACTTGAAAAATTAATAGACGATAAAATTTAACTTTTATTAAGATTTATATAAAATTGGGTGTGACAGACAATAAATAACAATAAACAGTAAATACGGCTTAGGTGAAGATTAAATTTTGTAGCGACAGGAGTGGCCTATATGTTTACAAAAACAAAATGTATTAAACTGCTTTCTACTCCCCTTGTGGTATCCCGTGTGGAGGTCTTGGTACTGTTAATTCCTTTTCTTGTATAAATGATATCATAAAAGGGTAATTTGTTGCCTTGTGGGGTGTTTATTCGCCCTCTGTCTTTATGTTTGACAGAGGTGTCACCATAGGCTTTTTAATTCAGCAGATTATTCAAAAGTTTATAATCTGCTAGGTACTATGTAAAAGAAAGAAGTTTTGTAGTAAAAAAATATTGCTACATTAGTGTGGAATGATTATAAAGAATGACAAATATGATGAATATACCAGTGTTTAGATTCCCATTTGTTACTGGGCTGCTCATATAAAATCACCGCCCCCTTGTTTTTTCATGTGTAGAAATAGAAGTATTTAATAGGCATGCATAAGGAGATAGGGAGAAAAGGAGCTCTTCCTTCTGCTGTTCAGGCGGGCGACCAAACTAATTAAGGGCATGGAGACACTGGAATACGAGGAAAGGCTTGCAAGGCTAGGCATGTTTATACTGGAAAAGAGGAGATTAAGAGGGGACATGATCAACATCTACTAATATATAAGGGGACAATACACAGATCTTGCGCAGGACCTGTTTTTGGTTAGATCAACACAGAGAACTCGTGGACACTCGCTCAGGTGAGAGGAGATGAGATTCCGCACAATACGGCGTAAAGGCTTTTTCACGGTAAGGACGATACGTGTTTGGAATTCCCTGCCTGAGGGAGTTGTAATGGCGGACTCAGTCAACACCTTTAAGAATGTATTAGATAAATTCCTAATAGATAAGGATAGCCAGGGTTATGGTGCATAGTCACGCACTATAGTTATTATAAAAAAGAGGGATAAAACGTAACGGCAGACATCAGCATCAGTCAAAATTTTATGCCAAATAATCCTGCATAGGAGACCACAAATAGGTTGAACTCAATGGACAAATTGTCTTTTTTCAACCTTAGATACTATGTTACTATGTTACTATGAGTATGTTTACTGCACCTGGTATTCCTTGGCAATCTCCCAAACAAGTTCTAACCAGGCCTGCCAAAGATTTGCTTCCAAGATCAGACAAGATTAGGAGTATCCTATGGAGTTTGGCAGTAAACTGCTGAATGAGTGAGTACTTGTTCCTTATGAAAGGAATGTACTTCTACTGTCCAGGGAAACCCTCGCACATGTTTGTCTCTACTAAATAGAGACATATCCTGGATGAGAGAGCACACGTGCACAGATGTGCATAGATAGTGCCAAATGAGAGTGTGGTAGGAATTGGGTGCCCTTTTAGGGGGATCCATTTCTGCACAAGAGTAAAAGAAAAAAGGAATTGTCTGCAATAAAACATTATCTGCAAGTCAAAGCTTGCTGTGCAAGGTGTGGACTGGATACTAAGAGAATCCAATATGGGTTAGAGAATCCAATATGGGTGTATAGAAAAGATTACATGGTTATAGACGAAACTTGAGTGTAAAAATGATGCGTCCCAAATACTGTGTTGGATATATATTAGAGATGAGCGGGTTCGGTTCTCCGAGAACCGAACACACCCCCCGATCTCCACGTGTTTTACATGGGTCCAAGGCAGGCTTGGTTGTTCCCGCCTGACTCGGTAAACCCGAACGAGGCAAAACGTCATCATCCGGCTGTCAGATTCTCACGAGATTCGGATTCCATATAAAGAGCAGCGCGTCGCCGCCATTTTCACTCGTGCATTGTAGAGGGTACAGAGAAGACGTGGCTACATTCTCTCAGTGGCAAATCTTAATATCAGTGCTCAGTATCAGTGCTTATTGCTGCTCAGTAATACTAGTACAGTGTCTCTCTTGTGCTGCATCTTGCTGCTGTAGGGTGCTGTGGTAGTAGTGTCCTGTGACTGTGTATCTTTCATCATCATTCCAGTCACAGTGGTATATGGGGCGGTGACAATTCCAGAGTGCTTTTGTGCTGCTCAGTAATAGTTACTAGTACAGTGTCTCTCTTCTGCTGCATCTTGCTGCTGTAGGGTGCTGTGGTAGTAGTGTCCTGTGACTGTGTATCGTTCATCATCATTCCAGTCACAGTGGTATCTGGTCGGGTGACAATTCCAGAGTGCTTTTGTGCTGCTCAGTAATACTAGTACAGTGTCTTGTGCTGCATTGTGCTGCTCAGTGTCAGTTCTCCGTAGTATCATCAGTGCTCCGTATCAGTGCTCAGTATCATCAGTGCTCAGTATCATCAGTGCTCAGTATCATCAGTGCTCAGTACATTACTAATACTAGTACAGTGTCTTGTGCTGCATCTTGCTGATGTAGGGTGCTGTGGTAGTGTCCTGTCACTGTGCACAGGTCATCATCATTCCAGTTACAGTGGTATCTGGTGCTCAGTATCAGTGTCAGTATCATCAATGCTCAGTGTCATCAGTGCTCAGTATAATCAGTGCTCAGTATCATCAGTGCTCAGTATCAGTGCTCAGTAGCAGTGCTCAGTATCATCAGTGCTCAGTATCATCAGTGCTCAGTATAATCAGTGCTCAGTATCATCAGTGCTCAGTATCATCAGTGCTCAGTATTAGTGCTCAGTATCACCAGTGCTCAGTATCATCAGTGCTGAGTTTCATCAGTGCTCAGTATCATCAGTGCTCAGTATAATCAGTGCTCAGTGTCTTGTGGTGCTCAGTAATACTACATTACTAATACTAGTACAGTGTCTTGTGCTGCATCTTGCTGTTGTAGGGTGCTGTGGTAGTGTCCTGTCACTGTGCATAGGTCATCATCATTCCAGTTACAGTGGTATCTGGTATCTATCTAGTGGTATCTAATTCCAGTTATTACCGCCATCTAATTCCAGATATATTACTGGCATATAATTCCACACATTAAAAAATGGAGAACAAAAATTTGGAGGGTAAAATAGGGAAAGATCAAGATCCACTTCCACCTAATGCTGAAGCTGCTGTCACTAGTCATGGCAGAGGCGATTCAATGCCATCAACGTCGTCTGCCAAGGCCGATGCCCAATGTCATAGTAGAGAGCATGTAAAATCCAAAAAGCAAAAGTTAATTAAAATGACCCAAAAATCTAAATAAAAATCGTCTGGAGAAGCGTAATCTTGCTTGCCAATATGCCATTTACGACACGGAGTGGCAAGGAACGGCTAAGGCCCTCTCCTATGTTCCTCATGACTAGTGGTTCAGCTTCACATGACGATGGAAGCACTCATCCTCCCGCTATAAAAAAGAAAAGAGTTAAGCTGGCAAAAGCACAGCAAAGAATTGTGCGTTCTAAATCTCAAATCCCCAAGGAGAGTCCAAATGTGTCGGCGGGTGCGATGCCTGACCTTTCCAACACTGGACGGGAAGAGGTGGCTCCTATCACCATTTGCATGCCCCCTGCCAGTGCTGGAAGGAGCTCCCACAGTCCAGTTCCTGATATTCAAATTGTAGATATCACTGTTGAAGTACACCAGGATGAGTATATGGGTGTTGCTGGCGCTGAGGAGGAAATTGACGAGGAGGATTCTGATGGTGAGGTGGTTTGTTTAAGTCAGGCACCCGGGGAGACATCTGTGGTCCGTGGGATGAATAAGGCCATTGACATGCCTGGTCAAAATACAAAAAAAATCACCTCTTCGGTGTGGAATTATTTCAACAGAAATGCGTAAAACAGGTGTCAAGCCGTGTGTTGCCTTTGTCAAGCTGTAATAAGTAGGGGTAAAGACGTTTACCACCTAGGAACAGCTTCCCTTATACGTCACCTGGAGCGCATTCATCAGAAGTCATTGACAAGTTCAAAAACTTTGGGTGACAGCGGAAGCAGTCCACTGACTACTAAATCCCTTCTTCCTCTTGTACCCAAGCTCCTGCAAACCACACCACCAACTCCCTCAATGTCAATTTCCTCCTTAGACAGGAACGCCAATAGTCCTGCAGGCCATGTCACTGGCAAGTCTGACGAGTCCTCTCATAACTGGGATTCCTACGATGGATCCTTGAGTGTAATGCCTACTGCTGCTGTTGCTGCTGGCGCTGCTGTTGTTGCTGCTGGGAGTCGATCGTCATCCCAGAGGGGAAGTCGGAAGACCACTTGTACTACTTCCAGTTAGCAATTGACTGTCCAACAGTCCTTTGCGAGGAAGATGAAATATCACAGCAGTCATCCTGTTGAATAACTCAGGCCTTGACAACTATGTTGGTAATAGACGTGCATCTGGTATCCACCATTAGTTCACAGGGACTTAGAGAATTGCTTGAGGTAGTGTACCCCCGGTACCAAATCCCATCTAGGTTCCACTTCTCTAGGCAGGCGATACCGAGAATGTACACAGACATCAGAAAAAGAGTCACCAGTGTCCTAAAAAATGCAGTTGTACCCACTGTCCACTTAACCACGGACATGTGGACAAGTGGAGCAGGGCAGACTAAGGACTATATGACTGTGACAGCCCACTGGGTAGATGTATTGCCTCCCGCAGCAACAACGGTGACGGCACCAGTAGCAGCATCTTGCAAACACCAACTCGTTCCTAAGCAGGCTACACTTTGTATCACCGCTTTCCATAAGAGGCACACAGCTGACAACCTCCTACGGAAACTGAGGAACATCATCGCAGATTGGCTTACCCCAATTGGACTCTCCTGGGGATTTGTGATATCAGACAACGCCACCAATATTGTGCGTGCATTACATGTGGGCAAATTCCAGCACGTCCCATGTTTTGCACATACAATGAATTTGGTGGTGCATAATTTTTTGAAAAATGACAGGGGCATGCAGGAGATGCTGTTGGTGGCCCGAAAAATTGCGGGCCACTTTCGGCATTCAGCCACCGTGTGTCGAAGACTGGAGTGCCAGAAAACACTCATGAACATGCCCTGCTATCAGCTGAAGCAAGAGGTGGTAACGAGGTGGAATTCAACCCTCTATATGCTTCAGAGGATGGAGGAGCAGCAAAAGGCCATTCAAGTCTATACATCTGCCTACGATATAGGCAAAGAAGGGGGAATGCACCTGACTCAAGCGCAGTGGAGAATGATTTCCATGTTGTGCAAGGTTCTCCAACCCTTTGAACTTGCCACATGTGAAGTCAGTTCAGACACTGCCAGCCTAAGTCAGGTCATTCACCTCATCAAGCTTTTGCAGAAGTGGCTGGAGATATTGAAGGAGGAGCTAAAACGGGGCGATTCCGCTAGGCATGTGGGACTTGTGGATGGAGCCCTTCATTCGCTTAACCAGAATTCAGGGGTGGCCAATCTGTTGAAATCAGAGCACTACATTTTGGCCACCGCGCTCGAGCCTAGGTTTAAAGCCTACGTTGTATCTCTCTTTCCGGCAGACAGAAGTCTGCAGATGTTCAAAGACCTGCTGGTGAGACAATTGTCAAGTAAAGCGGAACGTGACCCGCCAACAGCTCCTCCTTCATTTTCTACTGCCACTGGAGCTGCCAGGAAAAGGATAAAATTTCCAAAACCACCCGCTGGCGGTGATGCAGGGCAGTCAGGAGCAAGTGCTGACATCTGGTCCAGACTGAAGGACCTGCCAACGATTACTGACATGTCGTCTACTGTCACTGCATATGATTCTGTCACCATTGAAAGAATGGTGGAGGATGATATGAGTGACAGCATCACTGTAGGCATATCAGACAGTCCGTACATATACTTGCAGGAAAAAGAGGCAATTTGGAGGCCCTTGCACAAACTGGCTTTATTTTACTAAGTTGCCCCCCCTCCAATGTGTACTCCGAAAGAGTGTTTAGTGCAGCCGGTCATCTTGTCAGCGATCGGCGTAGGAGGTTACTTCCAGAAAATGTGGAGAAGATGATGTTCATCAAAATGAATTATAAATTCCTCTGTGGAGACATTTACCAGCAATTGCCTCCTCAGTACACAGGGATCTGTGATGGTGGATTCCAGTGGGAACGAATTAATACTCTGTGAGGAGGAGGATGTACACAGTGAAAGGGGTGAGGAATCGGACGATGAGGAAGAGGTGGACATCTTGCCTCTGTAGAGCCAGTTTGTGGAAGGAGAGATTGATTGCTTCTTTTTTGGTGGGGGCCCAAACCAACCAGTCATTTCAGCCACAGTCGTATGGCAGACCCTGTCGCTGAAATGATTGGTTTGTTAAAGTGTGCATGTGCTGTTTATACAACATAAGGGTGGGTGGGAGGGCCCAAGGACAATTCCATCTTGCACCTCTTTTTTATTTATCTCTGCATCATGTGCTGTTTGGGGACTATTTTTTTAAGTGCCATCTTGCCTGACACTGCAGTGCCTCTCCTAGATGCGCCAGGTGTTTGTGCCGCCCACTTGGGTCACTTAGCTTAGTCATTCAGCGACCTCAGTGCAAATTTTAGGACTAAAAATAATATTGTGAGGTGTTCAGAATAGACTGGAACTGAGTGGAAATTATGGTTATTGAGGTTAATAATACAATAGGATCAAAATTACCCCCAAATTCTATGATTTAAGCTGTTTATGAGGTTTTTTGAAAAAAACACCAGAATCCAAAACGCATCCGAATCCGACAAAAATCCGAAAGGGTGGTTTTGCCAAAATGCGTCCGAATCCAAAACACGACCGCGGAACCGAATCTAAAACCAAAACACAAAACATGAAAAATGCCCGCTGCCCATCTCTAATATATATTGCACGTTCTACTGTCAGTACAAAATTTAGCAGACTAAAACTTGCTTGCAATATTCCACTTACACCGGTTAGTATAGGTATGCGGTTCTCTGGTATTCAAGATGGCATGTGAGTTCACATCCATTCATCTTGTCAAACAGTGCACACAACACTAACAAAGATCTAAATAGAGCCAGCTGCTGACTGGTCCAAACACAGATAGTTATAAAAAAAATTATACTGTAATACCATCAGTGTGAAAAATCAGCAGACTAAAAGTTGCTTGCAACAATTCCACTTATACCATTTAGTATACATATGTGGCTCTCTGGTATTCAAAGAAGGCATATGAATTCACATCCGTTCATCTTGTAAGACAGTACATACCATACGCGCACGCAGGGGGGGTTTCCGATTACCTAGAAACCTCCCCTGACCGACGATGTATCGCGCAACTGACTTTTTTTTTTTAATACAAAAAAAGACTACCGGCGCCCGCCCAGTGACCCTCTTGTGAAACTCTTGTGAAACTCTTGTGAAGACAGTCCGACGAGTTCGTCCATCGCCGCTGTCTACCCTGCTCCTCACCGCTCTCTCAAGCAGCACGCATGAACAGCCCGGGAGGGGCTGCTTCCCCTACATGCAGCCAGGGGTCAGCTCCCAGTTCTAACATCTCAGTGTGTAGTATGCGTAACGGAGGCGGCTGCTTATGCTGCGGGAGCTCCGGAGAGAGCGGTGAGGAGCAGGGTAGGAAGCGGCGATGGACGGACTCGTCGGACTGTCTTCCCACACACACAAACTCGGCAGCAGCTAGGTCTGTTTCACAAGTGCTGAGGGTCGCTGGGCGGGCGCCGGTAGTCTTTAATTATGCTGGCCGAGTCATTGATGCTGCCTGTGTTTCTGTCTATGGAGGAGGGAGGGGGGATTGTGCTGCCTGTGTTTTTGACTATGGAGGGGGGGGGGAAGGATTATGCTGCCTGTGCCTGTGTTTTCTGACTATGGAGGAGGGAGGGGGGATTGTGCTGCCTGTGACTTCTGACTGTGGAGTGGGGAGTACTGGGGTGAGGGGGTGTCTGTGCTCAGATAAAATCAAAATATAAATAATACACAAGACATTAATTAAATGAAAAATCAAATCCAGTAGTCACATGACCTAATTTGCTATTGCCTATATATATATATATATATATATATATATACATACATACATATACACGTCGTTGTTTGCAGTTTATATATACATGGAAACCCCCCCCCCCCCCTAGAAATCCTGCGTTTGACCCTGCATACAACTCTAACCAGGATCTAAATAGAGCCAGCTGCTGGCTGGTCTGAACAAAAATGTCGACCTTTTGTCCATGCCGACCATGCCAATGTCGACCAATAGCGGTCGACCTAATGACTGTCGACCATAACATGGTCGACCATTCATACCGGAACCATTCCTACCACACTCTCATTTGGCACTATCTACGCACATCTGTGCACATGTGCTCTCTCATCCAGGGTTTGTCTCTATTTAGTAGAGACAAACAAGTGCGAGGGTTTCCCTGGACAGCAGAAGTACACTTTCCTTTCATAAGGAACAAGTACTCTCTTATTCATCAGTTTACTGCCAAACTCCATAGGATACGCCTAATTCTGTCTGATCTTGGAAGCAAATCTCTGGCAGGCCTGGTTAGTACTTGTTTGGGAGACTGCCAAGGAATACCAGGTGCAGTAAACATACTCGCTGAACAGCAGAAGGAAGAGCTCCTTTTCTCCCTATCTCCTTATGCATGCCTATTAAATACTTCTATTTCTGCACTTGAAAAAACAAGGGGGCGGTGATTTTATATGAGCAGCCCAGGAACAAGTGGGCAGCTACACACTGGTATATTCATCATATTTGTCATTCTTTATTATCATTTCACACTAATGTAGCAATATTTTTTTACTACAAAACTTCTTTCTTACACATAGTACCTAGCAGATAATAACTTTTGAACAATCTGCTGAATTAAAAAGACTATTGTGACACCTCTTTCAAACATAAAGACAGAGGGCGAATAAACACCACACAAGGCAACAAATTACCCTTTTATGATATCATTTATACAAGAAAAGGAATTAACAGTACCAAGACCTCCACACGGGATACCACAAGGGGAGTAGAAAGCCATTTAATAAATTTTGTTGTATAAACATATAGGCCACTCCTGTCGCTACAAAATGTAATCTTCACCTAGGCCGTATTTACTGTTTATTGTTATTTATTGTCTGTCACACCCAATTTTATATAAATCTGAATACAAGTTAAATTTTATTGTCTATTAATTTTTCAAGTTAAGAGTGCTCCAACACAGAGTCTTTTCTTTCCTTTTATAAAAAAATATCCAAATCTTAGATGATCCCCAGGAGCACCATCAAATCCATCATCTTCAATTGGAAAGAACATGGTACCACATCTGACGAAGCTAGGTGACCGAGCCTAGGGAAACGCGTTAAGTGTCAAGCTGCCATCACCATTTGTGCCCTGCGCCTAAAGGATCCTGATATGGACTTTTTATCCTTGCATTTGGAAATCTTCTCTGAGGGACTACACTACACAGCACCGATTGGAGAGACCCAGCTTCATTACAAATGTCACAGCTTGCTTGCTGTCAATTTTCAAGCTTCTGGAAGTCTCCATCGCCATGGGTAACACCAGCTGTATTTAAATCCTATTTCCCCAGGGAACTATAAACATTATCAGTCCGGGATCCTTTTTGGACACTCACTAGCAGCTAAGACAATTCATTCTCAGCTCAATTTATGCCCTGATCTATGTTTTTATTGGATTAATCCTTTTATATGTCATATGTGTTGTTTAGTTAATAAATTACATATTTTATTAATCTATCCACAGTTGTCTATTTATATTGGAGAAACACATAGCGCCATTTTAATCACATTTTGCACATTTTTTGTCACTTTGGGACTGACAATCCCTCACTGGCAGCTGTGACAGCGCGTCTGGGTTCTGTTTTTCTATATGGTACCACAACAAACCTGCCAAGAGAGGGCCGGCTACCAAAACCCACAGTCCAGGCAAGGAGGGTATTAATCAGAGAGGCAGCACAGAGACCAAAGGTAACCCTGAAGGAGCTGCAGAGTTCCACAGCAGATACTGGTGTGTCTGCACATGTGACCACAATAAGCCGTACACTCCATAGAGCTGGGCTTTATGGAAGAGTGGCCAGAAAAAAGCCATTACTTAGTGTTAAAAATAAGAAGGCACATTTTTAGTTTGCCAAAAGGCATGTGGACGACTCCCCACATGTATGGAGGAAGGTTCTCTGGTCAGATGAGACTAAAATTTAACTTTTCAGCCACCAAGGAAAAAACTATGTCTGGCGCAAACCGAACACATCCAATCACCCCAAGAACATCATCCCCACAGTGAAACATGGTGACAGCATCATGCTGTGGGGATGTTTTTCAGCATCAGGGACTTGGAAACTATTTCGAGTTGAGAGAAAGATGGATGGTGTTAAATACAGGGATATTCTTGAGCAAAACCTGTTTCAGTCTTCCTGTGATTTGAGACTAGGATGGAGGTTCACCTTCCAGCAAGACAATGACCCAAAGCATACTGATAAAACAACACTCGAGTGGTTTAAGGGGAAACATTTAAATGTTTGGAATGGCCTAGTCAAAGCCCACATCTCAATCCAATTGAGAATCTGTGGTCAGACTTAAAGATTGTTTTTCACAAGCGGAAACCATCCAACATGAAGGAGCTGGAGCAGTTTTGCCTTGAGGAATGGGCAAAAATCAGTGTGGCTAGATGTGGCCAGCTCATAAAGACTTATCCAAAGCGACTTGCAGCTGTAATTGCTGCAAAAGGTGGCTCTACAAAGTACTGACTTTAGGTGGGTGAATAGTTAAGCACGCTGAAGATTTCTCTTATTTTACCCTATTTGTTGTTTGCTTCACAATAAAAATAAAATGTGAATGAAATGATGCAAACCTTCAAACAATCCATTTTAATTCCAGGTTGTGAGGCAACAAAACATGACAAATGCAAAGGAGGGTGAATACTTTAGTAAGGCACTGTAACTAACGAGGAAACCAATTGCTCCTTATGTTAGCTTTGCTAATGAAAATTAGGTAACTTCACCTCTGACCACAAAATGGCCTTGTTGGATCCTATGCTTGGTTACTGGCCAAATGCAATAGGATAAATTACATACTGTCACAAAATAAAGTCAGTTCCTTCAGTGTTTCTGGATACATGTTGGGCTGTATACTCATAGGGTAACCATAGTCTATCAGTTTTGCCCTGTTAATAAGGGGCCAACCTTAGCCCTACTCCAGTAAGCTGTAGACATTCACCAAAGTTTATAACTCTGCTCCCAGTTCTATCTAATAATAAGGCAGCCTTAGGTAAGTCTACTGAGTGGAAACTCTGCCTCCTGACTATGCCTTGGATCTACTGCTGTGGGTGTGAGAGTGTTGTGCATTTTCATGTAATATAATTCTCACCATACGGCTAAATCTCCTAACAGTCAGCTGCAATGGCCACTCCCCCTACTTCTCACTCAGCTGGCTGATGCTGGCTCCGATGAGAGGGAGACCCAGGCACTTAGATTCTGGCTTCTGCTGGTCCTGCTGCCCTCCCTTAGGGTGTATGTCATGAGGTGGTGTGCCCTCCACACAGCTGCCACTGTCCTCATGCGACTCTCTCCTGCTTTCACTGCAGCTGTCTGGCTGGCAGTACTGGGACACTCTCTGCCGTAATTGCTTGCCTGTCACCTCTATTCAGGCAGCCAGTATCAGCATCCATCCTGGCACCACTCCCCCACTGCTGGTGCCCGTTAACAGCTCTACAGCAGCAGCAATATGAGCGGGGAGGCACAGGGGGACTACAGACTGGCAGCTGTGGCTCCGGCTGCTTCCCAGCTCCCTCTCTGGCTTTACCCCCTCTCTCCCTGCCTGCATGTTTCCTGTTCAGATGTTTACAGCTACGGCAGCCAGGCAGTGGTGCAAGTAGAAAAAATGTCTTACAGGTACTGTGTGCGCATGCGCCAAAAATGGGTGTGGCCAAATGCCATATGGGGCATGGTCAATGAAAATGTGGGCGTGATACACATATGGGGGAGGGGCAAATACACATATGACCCCCACTGTGCCAGATACACATTGCCCCACAGTGCCAGATACACGTTGCCCCACAGTGCCAGATACACGAATGCCCCACAGTGCCAGATACACGAATGCCCCACAGTGCCAGATACACGAATGCCCCCCACAGTGCCAGATACACGAATGCCCCCCACAGTGCCAGATATACATTGCCCCCCACAGTGCCAGATATACATTGCCCCCCACAGTGCCAGGTATACATTGCCCCCCACAGTGCCAGATATACATTGCCCCCCACAGTGCTGCCTCCCCCCCCTTCCCCAGCTCACTGCTGCTGCTGTTGTGTTGTCTCCCATGTGTGAGGGGAGGAGAGCGCAGCCTGCGCCTCTCCTTCCCCTCAGTCTCCGGCGGGTGAGTTCAATATTCAGCACCGATCCGTGAGCCAATCAAAGCTCCGCGAGCTCTGATTGGCTCACGGGCGGCGCTGATTTGAACGAAGACACTGAGGGCAGGAGAGGCGCAGGCTGCGCTCTCCTCCCCTCACATCGGCGGTAGCAAGCGGCGGCCCGTCGGAGTGGGTACGGCGTACCCACGGCGAAATTCTTAAGGGTACGCCGTACCCACCCGCATACTTGCACCGCTGCAGCCAGGTCACAGGGGAGGCAAGCACTAGAGGAAGAGATCACCAGACTGTCAGCTGTAACTGACAGCTCTTTTATACCCTGCAGTGAGGTAAGAATCCGCCCACTGGCAATCACCCTATCTCACACTGGGTGATAGGTCTGGGTGATAGACCCTCCCACTGGCAATTACCCCATCTCACTGTGGGTGATATGTCTTGGTGATAGACCTCTCTCACAGGCAATCACCCCATCTCAAGCCCCTCCCACTGGTGATCACCCCACTGGGTAATTGACAGCTAGGAGTGAGAGGAGTTGCTAGAATGTTCCCTCAGTCACTGGCCACTATTGTGTATATACATACACTTTAATGGTTCATATCAGGTAAGTGTAAATAAAGACATAGAGTATTAATATGACATGATATATATATATATATATATATAGCTATCATTTGGGGGGAGGCGGCGCTCTGGAGACTATACACAAATTAAAATCTCACTAAAATGAGATTATACTGTGACCGGAAGTGCCGTGCACAGGGAGTCTGGCATGCAGAGGCCATGGAAGAAATGCTGGAAGGGTCACAAGGGGGGTGGGGTAAGTTACACTTATGTTTGTTACTATAAATATGTGCACTTGTTTGCTGTGTATTATGAAAAAGGGTGGTCTTAAGAAAGAGCAAAAGACAAAAGCAGCTATATGCCTTTTCCAGGGCACACTTAGAAAAAAATATTATAAAGGTGATGAATTATGAAAATATGAGTAAATTAATACTTAACTTTTATTAAGATATACTTGATAAAAGGGAGAAAGCAAATATAAATAATTGCTAACAAATTTTGGGGCGATGAAAATATATAGAAAGGCGAAATTATGTTTACTCCCTTAATGATCCAAAAAGTTGCTCCAATAATGGATTGAAAGAATCTTTGTAGGAGTAGACCTGCTCCATTGGGTTCAGCTATCCCATGTCAGAATATCAAAAATGGATATTAGGGAAAAATTAATTAATTAAATGTCTGGGACTGCACAAATAGCTGGAAAGACTCAAATGGTATGAGAGTAAAATACCTACGGTACCTAGTATTCCCTGGTGGTCTCCCAACCGGGTACTGACCAGGCCCTGCAGTGTATGGCTTCCAAGATCAGACGAGATTGGGTATACTCAGTGCGGTTTGACCGTAGGTGAGTAAATCTCCAACATGTGCAATCAATTCCAGTGTGCGGTTATCCCTGACAGATTTTAAAGATATGATAGTCTGACATGGAATAATCCCCTTAGTATAGTATTAATGATTCAGTGTATTGGAAAAAACCTCCCCGTATTCTGATGGGTGTTTGTTGCCCCCATAAAAAATGCTATTGTTGTATCACATTTATACAGAGAGCAAAGGATGTATACTCTTAAAGCATATATTGGATGTTCCTATGACTGAATATCAGACAGTTGTATTTTTGTACTGGAACTAATCATATAAATATAGTAATTCGACAGGGAATGATCCCCTTATTTTTTGCAAATGCTGAATGTTCCTATGGTCAGATATCACTTGGTATTAATTCAGAATACATATGGGGAGGCCGTTTTGCACAATAAACAAATGGTGTTATTTGCACTGAAAATCATATATAAAGAAGAAAAATGAATAACAAAATTATTATTTGAAAAAATGAAAAAAAGGGGGAGAACAGACACCCTTGTATTAGGCACAAAAGTATTCACAGCTGAATGCAGTTATTTAATCTACATATGAGATGAATGCTGCCTCCCACTGTGCCCCTGAATTGTATGGACACAGTGGATATATGTTATAATGTGCCTATGAAGGAATCCCCCCCCAGGGTGGAAGACGAAAAAAATACCTCACAATGTGCGGCTCAAACCTTTTTTGCCTGTAAGCATTGGTGGGCAGTGTAAGGCCTGAAGTGTCCCGCAATTGTAGGAAGAGGTATTCCAGCCAGGGAGAGGGTGTGCTGAGCCTGGAGCTGTGGAGCCGATGTCCGCGGTTCGAGGAAGGGGAAGGATCCCCGAAACGTTACGTTGACAGAATAAACACGTTTTGGTGAGCAGAAAAAAAAAGACAGAATAAACACGTTTTGGTGAGATTTACCTGTTTATAGGGGGTCATTCCGACCCGATCGCTCACTGCAGTTTGTCGCAGCGCAGCGATAGGGTCGGAACTGCGCATGTGCCGGCACCGCAGTGCGCCGGCGCATGGCAGCTTTCGTTACCTAGCGATTGCCTCTGAGACAGAGGCGGTCACTAGGCGGGAGGGGGCTGAACGGCTGCGTTAAGCCGTTGTTTAGGGGGAGCAGTCTGGCCAACGCAGGCGTGGCCGGACTGTTGGGGGGGTGGGCCGCGGCGGCTGCGTGACGTGTCACGCAGCTGTTGCGGCCAGCGGGAGCAACGAGCAACTCTGCAGCTGGCCGGGAGTTACTCCTTAAATACAAAGGCATCATCTCTGTGCGATGCTTTTGTATTTGTGCGGGGGGGGGGGGCGGCACTGACATGCGGGGCGGACTAGCCCTGTGCTGGGCGTCCCCCCGCATGTCTGAGTTGACGATCGTAGCTGTGCTAAATTTATCACAGCTACGATCAACTCGGAATGACCCCCATAGTCTCCAGAGTTCCGCCTCCCTTCCAATGCTGCATATTTAGGGGTGGAATACCCTTAAGGAGGGCACTGGAGCATAGTACGACCTGGATAGATCATTTGCGTGCCAGGGCATGTGTGTTTGCTAATACACGTGACCTCTGGCAGAGTACCTCTCTTCCACCTTCCATCTCTCACACCTGTATCTTGCTTACACCTTCCATCTCCCCTGTACCTTGCTCCCACCTGTACCTCACTCCCACCTTCCATCTGCCCTGCACCATGCTTCTACCTGTACCTTGCTCCCACCTTTCACCTCCCCTGCACATCACTCCCACCTTCCGATTCTCACACCTGTACCTCACTCCAACCTTCCATCTCCCTTGCACCTCACTCCCACCTTCCATGTCTCACACCTGTACCTCGCTCCCATTACTTCCCCTTAGCATGGAATAGCCCCCTCCCCAACAGAAAGATCATCATTCCCCCCTATAACAGAAGATCCAGAGTGTAGCTCACATACAGTACTTCTCCTGGTATGAGGGGGTCAGCAATCCCTCTAATGACAGCTCCATCAGCACTGGTGGGCAGCGGCAGGTTAGGATTCACTAATGGTGGGAGGTGTCACAAGGGGAGCCAAGCTGAGACGGCACCCACACAATGTGACTGCATAGTGTGTACTATATGTAATTGGCCAGCTAGTGCTGGGCAGAGCAGATTCAACTTTAAACAATTGTGCAGCATTTGACCAGGCATGTGGGGGGTGTCTGACATTAGGGTGTGCCTGTGCATGCAAGGCACCCCCATGTGCACACCTATGCCCCCTCTCCACCATAGCAGTGCTATTAGCCTCCTTTGCCCCACTCACCATGTACTGTATCTCCTCCTTATTCCCACAGCAGTGTCATTAGCCTCCTGAGGACCCACTTTCCATGTGTCTCTGCCTCCTACCCTCCCTCCCTAATAGCAGTGTCATCAGCTCCCACACCCCCAAGTCTTCCACCATAACAGTTTCATATATCCCCCTGGGCCCCAACTTTCCATATGTATCTTCCCCATAACAGTCATTAGACCTCTTCACCCCACTCCCCATAGGTCTCCCCCTCCCCCATAGCAGTGTAATTAGCCTTCTTCCCCCCACTCTCCATACGTCTCCCCCTTTCCCCCTTAGCAGTGTCATTAGCCCCCTTCCTCCCACTCCCATAGGTCTCCCCCTTCCCATAGCAGTGTCATTAGCTCCCTTCCTCCCACTCCCCATGCCCTCCATCCATATCTTACCTTTGTCCTATGTGGCTGCTGGGGAGAGGTCCCATAGGCTCTGCCTGGCAATGCAGCTGCCAATGCTCAGCTTCAGCAGGCAGAAAGTGAAATTTAAACACACTTCCTGCCTGTGTGAGCTGAACACAGGCTGTATGATCTGCATCTGTGTTCTCTACACTCTCTTCCGGGCTGGCTGCGATGGCAGAGGTGGCCCTAGGCATGGTATGCCCATGGGCATTCCAGATGCCCGAGGCATTTGCCTAGGTGCCCTTCTCAGATATGATCTGCAATGATGTGCAACTCTTGGTAACATTCACAAGAAGAATTACAGTGACAAAATGTCCACATTTCAACATTTCATTCCTTACCAGTCCATTAATGGACTGAAATGTCGCTGGCACTCTTCTGGTGACTGTTACTGAGAGTGCCACCTAATTTCAGATCTATCTATCTATCTATCTATCTATCTATCTATCTATTTAAATCTAGATTTAAATGATTATAAAGGGTACTGTGTGATATTTATTCTGACAAGAAAACAGTCTTTTTTTTGTGTTTACATAGATGCAGTGGCGAATTTCCCATTAGGCATGTGAGGCACGTGCCTAGGGGTGGCACTTTTGGGGGTCAGCACTTGGATGGATGTGTTTGTACTGTTACACCAAAATGTACCAGTAACTGCAAAATATTTCCACTGTACTGAACCATATGCCATCTTGAATGGAATATTAATTGGTAGGACATGCACATACTGCCCCTGTAAGCTGTCCTACTTAGTAAATGTGTATACATAATTAAAATGTCATAGTTAGTGGATTTTTGTATTATTCTATTAAGTTGTTTTTGCCCTCACCACTAAATCTGCCCCTACATAGACGTTATTAGTGACATCAATGAATAAGGTTGGACGTTTCCTTAAATCCATTGGAATTTTATTACCCCACAGTTTGTATTCTTTGCTGTTTAGAAACATAGAAACATAGAATTTGACGGCAGATAAGAACCACTTGGGCCATCTAGTCTGGCCCTTTTTTTTAACCATATTTTTATCTCAAAACTTATTTGATCCTTATTTCTTTGTAAGGATATCCTTATGTCTATCCCGTGCATGTTTAAATTGCTCTACTGTCTTAGACTCTACCACCTCTGATGGGAGGCTATTCCACTTTTCCACTACCCTTTCTGAGAAGTAATTTTTCCTCATATTTCTCCTGAACCTCCCCCCCTCCAGTCTCAGTGCATGTCCTCTGCGTTGGCATAATTTAATAGTGATTTCAATTTTAGGGTAGCCTGACAGGAATTTGTTTTTTCTTTGATTACTAACACCTGCCAACTGTTATCATTTTATACCAAATCCCCAAATACATAGGCATACAACAAATATTTAAGTCCAAAGGTCTAAACAGAGATTAACATCTGTATGGAAGGACCATATCTCCTCAACGGTCTCCATATTATAATACCATTTGTAAAACCAGTAGCAGTTGTTCCAAATTATATCATTTTAAATTAAAAAAGGATAAGAAATAACTTGAAATATTGGAAATTGTTATTTGCAGCAGCCATGTCTGTATAATATTAAATATTGTAATGGTAACTAATTTCTAATTTTATTTTTAAGATATATATATATATATATACTTATTATACTTTCCAGGATATAAAGTCGGTTGTCAAACAAATCTGCAAATTTTTAGGGAAAGAGTTAGATGATGAGTCTTTGGATATTGTGGCAAAGCGAGCAACATTCAACAACATGCAAATGGATCCCCGTGCAAATAAAGAAAATGAATCCCAAGACATTTTTAATCTGAAAATGGGGAAATTTATGCGCAAAGGTAAAACATTTTAGATGACACTGATAGATATACAAATATGGCAACATGTAACTCTACTAACATCTCTTTTGCTGTAGATGAAGTTGGTAATACTTTGTTATTTATTATTTAACAGTTATTTATATAGCACATACATATTCCCATCAGGATAAGAATACAAACCTGCCCTTTATACTCCAAAAAATAACAGAAAAAGCTCAGACATGGCAAAAATGTAAATGCATTTTAAAATAAATATTCACCACATATTACCAATAATTCTACAGAAGCATAATAATTATAAACAATTTGTCCGTGACTGTATCATACTGTATCTCATGAATTGGGATAATTTATTAAACACAATATTGAAAAAGTTTGCAATAACCTGAATACTACTTCCTCCAAAGAGGATTCTAGTGAAACCATATTAGAGTACCTATATAATTTACTCAGCACATCATTTCTACATACTGTAAGTGATAATTGTTACATTTATTATTTATTTATTTATTTAGTCAACTTTTTTTTAGGTTTATAATTGTTGTTTAGAATTTTTATAATGCTTCTGTGGAATTATGGTTAATATGTGATGTATATTAATTTATATTACACACAAAAAAACACAAGAGATACCAAGTATCACCTGGTGCCAATTGAATGCTCAGTCTTCAATACTAAAACTGTCTGCAGCTATTCAACATCAAAGGGGCTACTCCCCCTTCACAGAACAAACACTACCAAAAAGATTCAGAAAGCGCTGACAGAATTTGTTTTAAAATATGTTTTTATTTAGCTGTTTTTACTCGCTGTAATAAAATATATACTTATAAAATAGCTCCCTGTGATCCAATTACACTGACAGTTTACTAGAAACAACAATAGACAATGTTCAATTATTCTCTAACTCAATACATCCTTTACCTTCACATATCACAAAGATGACAAAAACAGTTGTTCATAGAAAACCAGCATGATGTTAATAAACTTTTAGTATAGCAAAATGTTTCCTAGCCAGAGTAACTTGCAGCATGCATATATTTAGTGCACTAATAGCCTAATTGCAAACAGTCCTTTAATGCAAATAGTCCATGCTTGGAAGATCTTTATCTAAATTGCTATAGATCCTTTATTGCCAAGTTAGTACTTAGTTTGCTGGATTACTTTGCAGTTTGCCAAGCAGGAAAAGGCTGATGATTAGTTTGCCAAGCATAAGAAGATTAATATGCAGATCGACTTGAAACAGTTCCTGTATAAGCTTCTATAATGCGCAGATGTTGTTAGGCATGCAAATTGAGATAGTTTTTGTGCAGAGTTTAAAATGAGCAATTGCTGTTAAGCATGGCCATGCTAATTTCAAACAAATAATTTACCACATCCTCACTTTGGGTAGTAAACTTCCATTCTCTCCCGGTTCTGGTGCTTTAAACCTGTGGTGTGAGCCTTATCCGGAGGTGTAGCAAGTCCCAAGATATGAGGTAATGCAGCGGATTCTGCCAGTGTGGTCCCACCGAGAGGTCGGATTGAGACGCGTTTTCCCGCCTTACAGCAGCTCTGTAATTCAGCGGCTTCCTCAGTCAATCTGCATGGACTATTTGCATTAAAGGACTGATTGCAACTAGGCTATTAGTGCACTAAATATATGCATGCCGCAAGTTACTCTGGCTAGGAAACATTTTGCTATACTAAAAGTTTATTAACATCATGCTGGTTTTCAATTCGCGGCACACCAAACATGATTTAAATTGCCAGGGCACACCATCAGTTCCGCACAACCTTCCCCCCGCCAAAAAAAACCCAACACACATGGGGAAATAAAACAACTAGATATGGCCTCCAAGGAGAAAAACACACACACAACAGTTTTTGTCCTCTTTGTGATATGTGAAGTTAAAGGATGTATTGAGTTAGAGAATAATTGAACATTGTCTATTGTTGTTTCTAGTAAACTGTCAGTGTAATTGGATCACAGGGAGCTATTTTATAAGTATATATTTTATTACAGCGAGTAAAAACAGCTAAATAAAAACATATTTTAAAATTAATTTATATTAAACTGTATTTTTAATTTTGCCATTTCTGAGTTTTTACTATTCTTGTTTGGAGTATAAAGCACAAGTTTATATTCTTACCCTAATTCTAATATAAAATTGCTCTCTTTTTTCATTAACCTACTAACTCCTACTTTATTTATGTCAGAACCTATTTCGCACATTGATTATTTATTACTTAAACTTTGCCAGGATGAATTGTTCTTCGGTCTCATACAGGGTCGTTTCTAGACAATTTGGCTCCCACAGCAAATAGTAAAAACTGTTGTCATCCCAATAGACATTCTAAAATGCACCCCCCCCCTGTAGACATTCTAAAATGCACCCCCATAGACATTCTAAAAATATACTTTTGTGCACGCCCCCCGGAGAGTGGATGTGGCCTCATTTAATTGTTGTGGCCTCACTAAAATGAGTGTGGCCTTGCAGGAAAAGATTTCCTTACACAGCAGTTTTTGACAATGCATCAAAAGACCTTGGTCACCACTTTAAACAAAAATTCCACCATATTAAGGCCCACACAGTAATGCCCCTTGCACCATATTAAGGCCCACACAGTAACACAGTCCGCAGTGCACCTCACTCCCACCAAGAATTGCTCCTTCTCTTCCACATCCAGGCTGGCCTTACAATTAGAAAGGGCTCTGAAATGTTACGGCATGACATCACGACAACATGACGCACCCGCGTCATTCTGAGTAACTCTGCCCAGCAAGTGGAGCACTGGGGAGTGGGAGGAAGAAATAATACAGGTGCAACAGCCGGTTTACTGTGTGACACAGGCAGTATCCAGCATGGGTCAGGGTGTCCCATGCCATTGCACGGCTCGCTCCGCCCCTAGAGATGGCCCTAGTCCCATACATATTCTTCAGTACTTTGGTCATTCATTTCAGTCCCTGCCCTAGTGGAGTTTACAATCTATATTCTCTACCACATGAACCCTAGGGCTATTTTTTGGTCGTGTGCTGATGAACCTACCAGTATATTTTTGAATTGTAGGAGAAAACTTGAGGAAACCCATGCAAGAATGGACAGAATATACAAACCCCACAAATAGGGCTATGATGGGAGTCAAACAGACAACCTCAGTGCTGTGAGGCAGTAATACTAACCATTACATCAACTGTGCTGCACAATAGTACCTGGAACAGAGCCCTCTGCTTACAGCTCTAATTGAAGCCTGTGTCCTGGCAAGAGTTTATTACTAAATATGCATGAAAATTCTAATTTTCAGGTTGCAAATTTAGGCAATACAGTGTTATATCTAAATAATATATGTGGGATATAATAAATAATTTAATGAGAGAAGAGAACAAATGTTTTGCTAATATATTGTAATAAAAATATTTGAAATGCAGTTGTTAAATAATTTATCAGGACTTGTACAGTTACATGGATGATTATAAAACTATGTTATTAATAATATTCCAAATTAATAATAATAATAATTTATTGCAGTTGTGTGTCTTCTAAATAGTATTTACGTAATTTACACAGTTGCCAGGAGTTGGCTGGCAAATTTTATCTTGGGGGGCAAGGCCATAGCACTGGTCCATGAACAGCCCATAGATACGTGCAGAGGCACACATGGGTAAGGGCAGAGACACACATGGGTAAGGGCAGAGACACACATAGACAAAAGCAGTGGCACAAATGGGTACGGACAGAGGCACACATGGGTAGGGGTAAAGGCACACATGGATAGGGGCAGAGGCACACATGGATAGGGGCAAATGCACACATGGATAAGAACAGATGAATTGCACAAATTGGTGATAAAGTGGTAAAACAATGGGGGGGGGGGGGGAGAGTCAGCTACATGCACATGAGAGTGGGGGGGGGAGTGCAGACACAGTAGGTTGGTTAGACAGCCAGCATGTAGGGGAAGAAAGTCAGATGCGGACTGAGGATGAATGTGTGAAGGCACTTGGGACCATGTGTGGCCGGGCTGGGCTTGGAGCAGATGTGGACATCTGGTCTCTTACAGTACATCTTTAGTTGCTGGTCACTGAGAATCCTCCTTTACTGTGTGGTCCTCGTCATCTATGCAAAATGTAGGGCAGGCAGATAAATGGAGCAGGCACTTAGAAATAGGTCCCATTGACTGTGATTTTATTCCAGCCAATAGGAGACAGCATTAAGAGGTAATCAGTGCCTAGACAACAAACAGGAAGAGGTGGTGTAGCCAGCACCAGAGAGGGGGAGCAGCTCTACACGTTGTTTGCGCCGCTGTCTGTCATACAGTGTAACAGAGGCATCGGCAGCCAGCAGCAAAAGTGCACAGCAATAGAGTAGCAAAGCAGGAAGAGCGCCTTTCCAGCCCAGCGCATCTCTGCTTTGCATAGTCTGCTGAGCGGGCCCTGGTCACAGATCCAGATATATGATTATTCTCTGAGCTAGCCCTTTTGCTGACTTTTAAGCAGAATTAACAGTATGTTCTCTCTAGAGCAAATAGAATATACTCAATGATGCTGCTGACTTACCTCCGACAATTTGGCATTAGAGGGATCTCTTGCTCAGATGGCTAAGGAGCTTCTCTCGTGCAAATTTTGTTCTATGGGAGGGGGATGGGCTCCAGCCAAAGCCCAATTCCCTTTCTTCATGTGCAGTGGGAGCAAGGTTGTGTTCCACATCACCGGCGATCCATCCATGTATTCTGACAGAAGACCATTGAAGAGAGGCACATGTCACCTTGGTCCTTCTTAATCCTGCTCTAGCAATCTGTGTGGACCTCCTTTGTGTGTCATGGGAGGATGCATTCCTGCGCATGCCTCTTGTCAGTGTGCTGCTCAGCCCTAGGCCCCATCCTCTCACAGTAGAAAGCTGGACTCTGAGTCAATGGGGATCAACTTGGATGAGAGGGAGGGTGATAGGCAGCCAGGAAGTGGGGCCACAGGCTGTAGAGAGCGGGACTTGGCTGGGCGGAGGCAGAGCTGCTGTACTGGCCAGAGAAATTATTGTGCTGTATATCTGACAGCTGCCCAGAAGGCAGGCAGAGGAGCCTTCCCGGTTGTTACATAAATGCATGCAACAGCACAGTTGCTATCAGGGGAGCATTATGGTAGTGGTGGGAAGGGAACTGTGGTACTGATGAGCTGAGAGGAGCATAGAAGGCAGCTACAAGCAAAGTAAGAGTAAGAATTGTCCAGGAAAACATACATAGAAGTTGGGGGAAGGGGTGGTCTGGCACGAGATGAGATAAGAGACAGTATGTACAATGAGAAGAAAGATGTGTGTGTGTGTGTGTGTGTGTGTGTGTGTGTGTGTGTGTGTGTGTGTGTGTGTGTGTGTGTGTACATATAAAGTAGTGGTGGTGGTGGGTATGGGCAGAGCCACACATGGGAAGTCAGAAGTCGCCTAAAGAGCAAACCTACCTTTATTGACAACATCTTTTCCAGCTGAATGGGAGCAATCTTTGCCTCTTTGTTACATTGTAGCAGTCTTTGTGCTCAGGGTAAGTGGCCATACACCTAAAGATATGTCAGATCTGGCTGGTTGGAACGAAAATCTGGAAATGTATGGATACAAATGACAATTGACCATTTGCTCCAAAACAATGGAAAACAGACAAAAATGATCAGACAATTTGGTTAAATCCACTTGATTTAACCAATTTCTCTAAATGACCGTTTTTGTCAGTTTTAAAGCATTTAGGAGAAAATGGTCAATTGTTATTTGCTCCCATACATTACCAGATTTTCGATCCAACCAGCCAGATCTGACAATAAATCTTTAGGTGTATGGCCAGCTTTATTAGATTGAGCAGCAGGTGCATAGTAAATACGAGTGACGTGCGGTGAGTTGAGGCAGGTGAGGCAGAGCCTTTCCTGTCATACTAACGTTTGCGCCAGAGTTTTTACTGTATAAAGTATATGTAAAATACAAAGAATATGTTTGAAATATCTTTTTTCTATTATAATAATTTTTATAGCCAAAATTCTGCAGTAAAAAGTCTATGGCAAGTGAGGCAGTGCCTCACCTTGCAATCTTTTCCGCACCTCTCAAATCAAAACTCACAAAATTTCCAGGGGTTTATACTACTGCACCTGTGTATAATGCCCAGATGTACCCTTTGGCTCATATATTGCGTTTAAATCTGGCTCTGGTGCTAGCCAGTGCCTCTTGAGCCATTTAGCTCACCGCATGTCCCTGGTAAATACAAAAACTTCTCACTGTTTCCACTACTGCTGCAGGTAGCAGAGGGGACTGGAAAACAGTGCCCAGCAGCGCAGCTCTCCCAGATGGTGTTAGGAGGAAGGATCTGCACTCCCCAAATGGAGGAGACATGTGCTGTCTTCTTTATAGCTGGCAATAATGAGCATGTGAAGCATACGGCAGCCAACAGCAAGAAGTGGTGATTGCTGCACAGGAGGGCTTCTAGGTAACCAGAACCCGCCCCATAAGTGTGCACTGAGCTTAGCAGTTATGGAGGAAGCTGTATGTCAATGAACAAATGGTCACATCATAGATATTAGTTGTATGTGGTTGTTTAGTTGGATCCGATATGAAATACTGGCAGATGGGATGCTGGCTGTCAGTATAGCGACAGCGGCATTCCGTCTGCCGGAATCCCGGCAACGAGGCTGCGTGTCTACTCAGCAGCTTGCTGCTGCGGTTGTCATGCTTCGGGCCTGTTGGTGAGCTTATATCGCCACAGGTTCTATTTCCACTTGGTTGGTGGCGTGCAGCCACCAACCGAGTGGAAATTTTGCACAGGTGTCAGGATTCCGGCCGGTGGTATAATGTCAGCTGTCGGGATTTCGGCATTGGTATCCTGAAAGCTGGGATCCCAACAGCCGGTATTTTTAACTGCATCCCGTTTAATCATGTATGGTTATAATCCATCTATTTAAATGTATGATTTTCTCTGCAGGTACAATCGGAGATTGGAAAAATATATTTACTGTGGCACAGAGTGAAGCATTTGATAAAATATTTCAGGAGAAAATGGGAGATTTATCCATAAAATTTACCTGGGACATTTCTGAAGAAAAATGAATGGTCCATTACAAATATCTGATGGAAATGTATTTTACTACTGTATATGATGATAGCAAAGCAAGCTGAAGATTATTTATAACAGATAAATAGGTAAATGAAAAGATAAAATACTGGAAGACTATTGACCTCTTATGATTTGTCTATAAATGAAACTTATTTAAAAATATTAAAAAAGCAATTACCATTTTTCACGTTTTTCTTTACATACAGTATGACAAATGGCAACATCTATTTCCAAGACTTTAACATGAATCTAAATTAGGAACACTGCAATAGTGTCCATCACCTAAAATACAGCAACACAGGGGGAGTGCCACATGTAATGAGACTAGAGATGTGCAGCGGGCATTTTTCGGGTTTTGTGTTTTGGTTTTGGATTCGGTTATGCGGTCGTGTTTTGGATTCGGACGCGTTTTGGCAAAACCTCCCTTAAGAATTTTTGCCGGATTCGGGTGCATTTTGGATTTGGGTGGGTTTTTTTTCAAAAAACCTTCAAAAACAACTTAAATCATAGAATTTGGGGGAAATTTTGATCCTATAGTATTATTAACCTCAATAACCATAATTTCCACTCATTTCCAGTCTATTCTGAATACCTCATACCTCACAATATTACTTTTAGTCCTAAAATTTGCACCGAGGTCACTGGATGACTAAGCTAAGCGAGCACAAAAGTGGGCGGCACAAACATCTGGCCCATCTAGGAGTGGCACTGCAGTGTCGGACAGGATGGCACTTAAAAAATAGTCCCCAAACAGCACATGATGCAAAGATAAATAAAAAAAAAAGAAGTGCAATCAATCTCTCCTTGCACAAACTGGCTCTAAAGAGGCAGGATGTCCACCGCCTCCTCATCATCCGATTCCTCACCCCTTTCACTGTGTACATCCCCCTCCTCACAGAGTATTCATTCGTCCCCACTGGAATCCACCGTCCCAGGTCCGTGTGTACTTTCTGGAGGCAATTGCTGGTAAATGTCTCCCCAGAGGAATTTATTCTAATTCGTTTTGATCTTCTCCACATTTTCTGGAAGTAACCTCCTACGCCGATCGCTGACAAGGTTACTGGCTGCACTAAGCACTCTTTCGGAGTACACACTGGAGGGGGGGCAACTTAGGTAAAATAAAGCCAGTTTGTGCAAGGGCCTCCAAATTGCTTCTTTTTCCTGCCAGTATACGTACGGACTGTCTGACATGCCTAGAGTGATGCTGTCACTCATATAATCCTCCACCATTCTTTCAATGGTGACAGAATCATGGCCCTCATTCCGAGTTGTTCGCTCTGTAATTTTCTTCGCATCGCAGCGATTTTCCGCTAATTGCGCATGCGCAATGTTCGCACTGCAACTGCGCCAAGTAAATTTGCTAAGAAGTTTGGTATTTTACTCACGGCATTACAAGGTTTTTTCTTTGTTCTGGTGATCGTAGTGTGATTGACAGGAAGTGGGTGTTTCTGGGCGGAAACTGGTCGTTTTTTGGGTGTGTGTGAAAAAACGCTACCGTTTCTGGGAAAAACGCGGGAGTGGCTGGAGAAACGGGGGAGTGTCTGGGTGAACGCTGGGTGTGTTTGTGACGTCAAACCAGGAACGAAACTGACTCAACTGATTGCAGTGGCAGAGTAAGTATCGAGTTACTCAGAAACTGCAAAGAAATTTCTATTCGATATTTAGAGAATCTTTCGTTCGCAATTTTGCTAAGCTAAGATTCACTCCCAGTAGGCGGCGGCTTAGCGTGTGCAATGCTGCTAAAAGCAGCTTGCGAGCGAACAACTCGGAATGAGGGCCCATATGCAGTGACAGTAGACGACATGTCAGTAATCATTGGCTGGTCCTTCAGTCCGGACCAGATGTCAGCACTTGCTCCTGACTGCCCTGCATCACCGCCAGTGGGTGGTTTTGGAAATGTTATCCTTTTCCTGGCAGCTCCAGTGGCGGTAGAAAATGAAGGAGTAGCTGTTGGCGGGTCACGTTCTGCTTTACTTGACAATTGTCTCACCAGCAGGTCTTTGAACATCTGCAGAGTTGTGTCTGCCGGAAAGAGAGATACAACGTAGGCTTTAAACCTAGGATCGAGCACGGTGGCCAAAATGTAGTGCTCTGATTTCAACAGATTGACCACCCGTGAATCCTGGTTAAGCGAAAGAAGGGCTCCATCCACAAGTCCCACATGCCTAGCGGAATCGCTCCGTTTTAGCTCCTCCTTCAATCTCTCCAGCTGCTTCTGCAAAAGCCTGATGAGGTAAATGACCTGACTTAGGCTGGCAGTGTCTGAACTCACTTCACGTGTGGCAAGTTCAAAGGGTTGGAGAACCTTGCACAATGTTGAAATCATTCTCCACTGCGCTTGAGTCAGGTGCCTTCCCCCTCCTTTGCCTATATCATAGGCAGATGTATAGGCTTGAATGGCCTTTGGCTGCTCCTCCATCCTCTGAAGCATATAGAGGGTTGAATTCCACCTCGTTACCACCTCTTGCTTCAGCTGATGGCGGGGCAGGTTCAGGAGTGTTTGCTGGTGCTCCAGTCTTCGGCACGCGGTGGCTGAATTCCGAAAGTGGCCCGCAATTCTACGGGCCACCGACAGCATCTCCTGCATGCCCCTGTCATTTTTTTTTAAATTATGCACCACCAAATTCATTGTATGTGCAAAACATGGGACGTGCTGGAATTTGCCCACATGTAATGCACGCACAATATTGGTGGTGTTGTCCGATGTCACAAATCCCCAGGAGAGTCCAATTGGGGTAAGCCAATCTGCAATGATGTTCCTCAGTTTCCGTAAGAGATTGTCAGCTGTGTGCCTCTTATGGAAAGCGGTGATACAAAGCGTAGCCTGCCTAGGAACGAGTTGGCATTTGCAAGATGCTGCTGCTCGTGCCGCTGCTGTTGTTGTTGCTGCGGGAGGCAATACATCTACCCAGTGGGCTGTCACAGTCATATAGTCCTCAGTTTGCCCTGCTCCACTTATCCACATGTCCGTAATTAAGTGGACAGTGGGTACAACTGCATTTTTTATGACACTGGTGACTCTTTTTCTGATGTCTGTGTACATTCTCGGTATCGCCTGCCTAGAGAAATGGAACCTAGATGGGATTTGGTACCGGGGACACACTACCTCAAGCAATTCTCTAAGTCCCTGTGAACTAACAGAGGATACCGGACGCACGTCTAACACCAACATAGTTGTCAAGGCCTGAGTAATCCGCTTTGCGACAGGATGACTGCTGTGATATTTCATCTTCCTCGCAAAGGACTGTTGGACAGTCAATTGCTTACTGGAAGTAGTACAAGTGGTCTTCCGACTTCCCCTCTGGGATGACGATCGACTCCCAACAGTAACAACAGCAGTGCCAGCAGCAACAGCAGCAGTAGGCATTACACTCAAGGATCCATCGGAGGAATCCCAGTTAGGAGAGGACTCGTCAGACTTGCCAGTGACATGGCCTGCAGGACTATTGGCATTCCTGTCTAAGGAGGAAATTTACATTGAGGGAGTTGGTGGTGTGGTTTGCAGGAGCTTGGGTACAAGAGGAAGAAGGTATTTAGTTGTCAGTGGACTAGTCCGCTGTCACCCAAAGTTTTTGAATTTGTTAATGACTTCTGATGAATGCGCTCCAGGTGATGTATAAGGGAGGATGTCCCAAGGTGGTTAACGTCCTTACCCCTACTTATTACAGCTTGACAAAGGCAACACATGGCTTGACACCTGTTGTCCACATTTCTGTTAAAATAATTCTACACCGAAGAGGTGATTTTTTTTGTATTTTGACCAGGCATGTCAATGGCCTTATTCATCCCACGGACAACAGGTGTCTCCCCGGGTGCCTGACTTAAATAAACCACCTCACCATCAGAATCCTCCTTGTCAATTTCCTCCTCAGCGCCAGCAACACCCATATCCTCATCCTTGTGTACTTCAACAGTGACATCTTCAATTTCAATATCAGGAACTGGACTGTGGGTGCTCCTTCCAGCACTTGCAGGGGCGTGCAAATGATGGAAGCAGCCACCTCTTACCCTCCAGTGTTGGGAAGGTCAGGCATCGCAACCGCCGACACCCTTGGACTGGGGATTTGTGATACTATCTTAGAACGCACATTCCTTTGCTGTGCTTTTGCCATCTTAACTCTTTTATAATTTTTCTAGCGGGAGGGCGAGGGCTTCCATCGTTGTGTGAAGCTGAACCACTAGCCATGAACATAGGCCTGGGCCTCAGCCTTTCCTTGCCACTCCGTGTTGTAAATGGCATATTGGCAAGTTTACGCTTCTCCTCAGACGCTTTTAATTTAGATTTTTGGGTATTTTACTGAACTTTTTTTTTTTGGATTTTACATGCTCTCTACTACGACATTGGGCATCGGCCTTGGCAGATGACGTTGATGGCATTGAATCATCTCTGCCATGACTAGTGGCAGCAGCTTCAGCACTAGGTGGAAGTGGATCTTGATCTTTCCCTATGTTACCCTCCAAATTTTTGTTCTCCATTTTTTAATGTGTGGAATTATATGCCAGTAATATATCTGGAATTAGACGGCAGTAATGTCTGGAATTAGATACCACTAGATAGAAACCAGATACCACTGTGACTGGAATGATGATCACCTATGCACAGTGACAGGACACTGCCACAGCACCCTACAGCAGCAAGATGCAGCACAAGACACTGGACTTTTAGTAATGTATTGTAGTATACGCGTCACCACTATGCAGCACAAGACAATAAGCAGTGATCCTGAGAACTGATGAGGATACTAGAACTGACACTGGGCAGCGAGATGCAGCACAGGACTATTGTACTGTAGTATACTGATCACCACAATGAAGCACAAGACAATGAGTAGTGATACTGAGCACTGATGAGGATACTAGAACTGACACTGAGCAGCGAGATGCAGCACTGGACTATTGTACTGTAGTATACTGGTCACCACAATACAGCACAAGACAATAAGCAGTGATCCTGAGCACTGATGAGGATACTAGAACTGACACTGGGCAGCGAGATGCAGCACAGGACTATTGTACTGTAGTATACTGATCACCACAATGAAGCACAAGACAATGAGCAGTGATCCTGAGCACTGATGAGAATACTAGAACTGACACTGAGCAGCGAGATGCAGCACAGGACTATTGTACTGTAGTATACTGGTCACCACAATGCAGCACAAGACAATGAGCAGTGATCCTGAGCACTGATGAGGATACTAGAACTGACACTGGGCAGCGAGATGCAGCACAGGACTATTGTACTGTAGTATACTGATCACCACAATGAAGCACAAGACAATGAGTAGTGATACTGAGCACTGATGAGGATACTAGAACTGACACTGAGCAGCGAGATGCAGCACTGGACTATTGTACTGTAGTATACTGGTCACCACAATACAGCACAAGACAATAAGCAGTGATCCTGAGCACTGATGAGGATACTAGAACTGACACTGGGCAGCGAGATGCAGCACAGGACTATTGTACTGTAGTATACTGATCACCACAATGAAGCACAAGACAATGAGCAGTGATCCTGAGCACTGATGAGGATACTAGAACTGACACTGAGCAGCGAGATGCAGCACAGGACTATTGTACTGTAGTATACTGATCACCACAATGAAGCACAAGACAATGAGCAGTGATCCTGAGCACTGATGAGGATACTAGAACTGACACTGGGCAGCGAGATGCAGCACAGGACTATTGTACTGTAGTATACTGATCACCACAATGAAGCACAAGACAATGAGTAGTGATACTGAGCACTGATGAGGATACTAGAACTGACACTGAGCAGCGAGATGCAGCACTGGACTATTGTACTGTAGTATACTGGTCACCACAATACAGCACAAGACAATAAGCAGTGATCCTGAGCACTGATGAGGATACTAGAACTGACACTGGGCAGCGAGATGCAGCACAGGACTATTGTACTGTAGTATACTGATCACCACAATGAAGCACAAGACAATGAGCAGTGATCCTGAGCACTGATGAGAATACTAGAACTGACACTGAGCAGCGAGATGCAGCACAGGACTATTGTACTGTAGTATACTGGTCACCACAATGCAGCACAAGACAATGAGCAGTGATCCTGAGCACTGATGAGGATACTAGAACTGACACTGGGCAGCGAGATGCAGCACAGGACTATTGTACTGTAGTATACTGATCACCACAATGAAGCACAAGACAATGAGTAGTGATACTGAGCACTGATGAGGATACTAGAACTGACACTGAGCAGCGAGATGCAGCACTGGACTATTGTACTGTAGTATACTGGTCACCACAATACAGCACAAGACAATAAGCAGTGATCCTGAGCACTGATGAGGATACTAGAACTGACACTGGGCAGCGAGATGCAGCACAGGACTATTGTACTGTAGTATACTGATCACCACAATGAAGCACAAGACAATGAGCAGTGATCCTGAGCACTGATGAGGATACTAGAACTGACACTGAGCAGCGAGATGCAGCACAGGACTATTGTACTGTAGTATACTGATCACCACAATGAAGCACAAGACAATGAGCAGTGATCCTGAGCACTGATGAGGATACTAGAACTGACACTGAGCAGCGAGATGCAGCACTGGACTATTGTACTGTTGTATACTGGTCACCACAATGCAGCACAGATACTGAGCACTAATATTGAGCTGATATTGAGCTTTCCACTCAGAGAACTTAGCCATGTCCTCTCGCTCTCTCTACAATGCACGAGAAAAAGAAAAAAATTGGCTGCGCTTACAGTGTTGTTAGTATACCATAATTGTGGAGTGCTGACAACCAAGATATATGAAATATATTTATTAAAATAATAACACACCAATAAAAACTGATACACAATATATGGAAAAATTATAAAATTGTATATACTCTGAAAAAACCATAAATATATTTAATAAACAGTGTCCACAAATTAAGGTGGTTATACCAATATATGAAATATTAAATCAGTGCAGATATAGATTTGTAACACTGTTTAAGAAATGTATCATTACTATTGCATGCTTATTAAAATTGTATCGCTTCAGGAATTTATCTTGGTAACAAATCTTGCTACAAGTGCAGAGGCAACATGCACACTGTAGCTAATGAAACATAGAAGTCCCAGCAGTGAGTGAAATAACAGTTATTAGTAGTATATAATTACCTCTCCTGGGGCTATGAACACCGAGCGTCCTCGGTGGAGTCCACTATAGCCCACTAACTGATTGAACAAGGAGAGGAGATGAGCTGAATTGCTCTAGCAGAGGCTGCTACTGTATATTTACCGGCGTCTTTATAATAGTTGCCAAGACATTCATATGGTCTCTCTAGGGCTAGAGGAAGTTCTTTAATGCCCACTTGGATGAAAAAGTATAATGTCCGGTATTTCCAGTCGAAGGTGCTGCTGATGGCCGCTGTTAATTGAGTGCGCCGTGCAATAGCGCTGGCCAGGGCCGACGTTAATTACAAGGAGAATCCTCTAATGGCTGTGAGCGCCGTATCGTAGCGCTGGCCGTAGCCGCCCTTAATTGCAAGGGTAATCCTCTGTTGGCTAAAGGCGCCGTGCAGTGGTGCTGGCTGGAGCCGCCGTTTGTTACAGAAGTTCCACCGAGGTAGTGGCAGCCACTGGAGATGGAGGAAAGGCGCTAAGCAGTAGCTCACTTACGCGGACGCTCCCCGCTATTCAATAGAAGATTCCCTCTATCAACAGAGGCTGCTCCGGCTAACGCTACTGCTTAGCGCCTTTCCTCCATCTCCAGTGGCTGCCACTACCTCGGTGGAACTTTTGTAACAAACGGCGGCTCCAGCCAGCACCACTGCACGGCGCCTTTAGCCAACAGAGGATTACCCTTGCAATTAAGGGCGGCTACGGCCAGCGCTACGATACGGCGCTCACAGCCATTAGAGGATTCTCCTTGTAATCAACGGCGGCCCTGGCCAGCGCTATTGCACGGCGCACTCAATTAACAGCGGCCATCAGCAGCACCTTCGACTGGAAATACCGGACATTATACTTTTTCATCCAAGTGGGCATTAAAGGACTTCCTCTAGCCCTCGGGAGACCATATGAATATCTTGGTAACTATTATAAATACGCCGGTAAATATACAGTAGCAGCCTCTGCTAGAGCAATTCAGCTCATCTCCTCTCCTTGTTCAATCAGTTAGTGGGCTATAGTGGACTCCACCGAGGACGCTCGGTGTTCATAGCCCCAGGAGAGTATACTACTAATAACTGTTATTTCACTCACTGCTGGGACTTCTATGTTTCATTAGCTACAGTGTGCATGTTGCCTCTGCACTTGTAGCAAGATTTGTTACCAAGATAAATTCCTGAAGCGATACAATTTTAATAAGCATGCAATAGTAATGATACATTTCTTAAACAGTGTTACAAATCTATATCTGCACTGATTTAATATTTCATATATTGGTATAACCACCTTAATTTGTGGACACTGTTTATCAAATATATTTACAGTTTTTTCAGAGTATATACAATTTTATAATTTTTCCATATATTGTGTATCAGTTTTTATTGGTGTGTTATTATTTTAATAAATATATTTTATATATCTCGGTTGTCAGCTCTCCACAATTATGGTATACTAACAACACTGTAAGCGCAGCCAATTTTTTTCTTTTTCTCTTGCATAAATTACCAAAGGCACATACACAGTGCTTTTTTGGCAGCGCTTTATTGTTGTTTGAACCAGTTATTAATAATTTTAGGCGCTTGAAGCAGACTTGTCTTTGTTTCTGTTTTCTTCTCTCTACAATGCACAAGTGAAAATGGCGGCGACGCGCGGCTCTTTATATGGAAACCGAATCTTGCGAGAATCCGACAGCGGGATGATGACGTTTTGCCTCATTTGGGTTTTCTGAGTCAGACGATAGGAAAACCGAGGCTGCCTCGGACCCCTGTAAACCACGTGAAGTTCGGGGGGTTCGGTTCTCGGAGAACCGAACCCGCTCATCTCTAGATGAGACTGTTGTATACTTCAATAAAACCCAATTTAAATTATTTCAATTAAAGGTTTTGGGTCTGATTCAGATGCGGTTTCAATGCAGATGTAACAGCAATCTGTTTTAGTGACAGAATTGCGAGGTATCACAAGTGTAGCAGCTGCCCACAAGTTAACAGAAATGCCCACAAAGCCACTGCTACATGCTCGGTTACTTAATACTTTGTCGCAGCCACGATGCAGATACAAGGAACATTGACTATCTGGGGGTCATTCCGAGTTGATCGCTCGCTAGCAGTTTTTAGCAGCCGTGAAAATGTGAAGCCGCCGCCCTCTGGGAGTGTATCTTAGCTTAGCAGAAGTACGAACAAATGCATTGTAGAAGTGCTACAAAAAATATTGTGCAGTTTCTGAGTAGCTTCAGACCAACTCAGCGCTTGCGATCACTCCAGACCATTCAGTTCCGGATTTGACGTCACAAACACGAATTGCGTTCGCCCAGCCACGCCTGCGTTTTTCCTGGCACGCCTGCATTTTTTTGAGCACTCCCTGAAAACGGTCAGTTGACACCCAGAAAAGCCCACTTCATGTCAATCACTCGGCAGCAGCCATTGTGACTGAAATGCTTCGCTAGACCTTGAGTGAAAATACATCGGCCATTGTGAAAGTACGTTGTGCGTGCGCACTGCGCCGCATACACATGCACATAAGTGCTGTTTTTTTACTTAATCACAGCGCATCAAAAATTTTCAGCTAGCGACCAACTCGGAATGACCCCCTCTATGTGCTTAACAGAATAGCCACAGAAGCAGTGACAGTGGAACCATATTTTATACATACGAGATGGTAGTTGCATGTCAAGACATGCCCCAAAAATTGTCACAACACACTTGCGTTTTGAACCCAACAAGACTTCTAATGTGCATAGAGAAGAGAATGGTTTTTGCTCAAAGGAGAACCAAGCGATCACATGAGAAGGGAGGTGTGCCTAAACTTCTAGGTTAGGGGGCTGTCAGTGGTGCATTGTAAATCAAGGTGTTAGCCTATGGTAGGCAGGGGGCGTGTTAGCAAGGAACAGGTATCTAAGGAGCTGTTGTGGTGGTCAAATTCTCTTTGTCCTGGGTTTTGAGTCAGTGCACATCGCTTCTTATGCTAGTTTGTTAGCTTTGTCTGGTCTTTAGTGTAAACTTTACATTTTTCTCTTGCTACCATCCTACCCCCTTTCCAATCCTTACCTGCATTTTCTTTTGTACACTGTGGGAATGTTAATATTTGCTTTATATGGTTTTATTATTAGTACTATTTGTTTAGTGGCTGCCTCCTGTGATCTATTCCCAATCCCTGACCCCGGTCTGCCATCAGCGTTGGGCTTGTTTCCCTGTCTCCTAAGCAGCGAGAGTCAGCAGGGAGAAAAGGCAGACATATAGGCCTGTATGCAGGGGCCATATGGGTGTTTTGCCTGCGGGTCAAAACCCGATTTCTACAGACAGCAGCGCCACAGCGAGTCAGCCAGACCCCTCATCAGCATATCTGCCTTAACCGCGTTAGCAACATTTTTCCACTGCTTTGGTCCGCCTTAGGAACTGCTGCAGTGGTAATTTCACCCATTATGGCAACCAGCAATAGTGCCCAAAGTGCAAACCAACTAACACAGTTGATAGGAGTGTTGGCCTCGTCCCTGGGACAGCTATCAACAATGAACATGGCTACCTCTCCCGCAGTTAGCCCAAATGTTTCAGTAATGCAAGACCCCATAGAGGTCGGGGAGGAGGCGTTTTCTTCTGTTTCCGGTTCCATTACGGAAAATATCGATCACCAGGACATTGACTCAGATTGAAGGTCATCTTAGGGTACCACCACGTCCAATTCATCAGTATCATCATTAGGTGGGTCTTTGTCTGGGTCTAGCACCTTGTTTTCTTTGCTGTCTTAATTAGGGTCACAGGCTGATAGTGCTCGCAGGGAGTGTAGACGAGCAGCCAGGTGTCAAAGTCAAAAAATATTGAAGAACACACAGCACGTATAAACTGCACACACATGCCCACTGCGCGTGCACTTGTTCCGCCGTGCGTGCACATATCCGCAATTTGCATATGGTCGCTCACGTGGTCCTGCGCGTGGTATGGGTATTTACGGCGGAGTTTGTGAACGCATGGAGAGCTATCAAAACATTACATATTTAATCCAAATAGTGCACATTGTACACATAGTCCCCCTGCACCACATCAGAAAGTATCAACAGTTTAAATGATTCCAGAACAAAGGGATTCACCTTTACAGGATAAGAGGGGACAGACTAAGGTTATAAGGTGGTGTTTGGTATCCAGCTGTAGGGTATTTTAAGGGTAACATTCCGGTGTTGGTTTGCGGAAGATCGCATGTTCCTGCAGATAGTTAGGTGCAGAAGCAGAATATAGATATAAACTGTATTTACTGTATATTATGTATGCGGCGGGAATCCAGAGGAGACCACCCACAAGAGCAGTTGGGATACACCGCCTACCTTTTCAAATCAACCTATGACCTCTCCTGTACTGTAAAAGTGCATTCCTGTGTCCAATGGACAACGGGATTACAGTATCCATTGTATTGCTGTTGGAAGACTTGTATAAATAAAGCCTGCTGCAGCCCGGCCTTATACAAGACTCTCAACGTTATCAACCTGATAGCGGAGGACCGGACCGGGAGGCGCATGCGAATATTCTCACGTATGTACATTGACTGTAGCCATTTACTCTGTTGTATTGTAGTGCATAATTTGTATTGTTAACCCCCTTTCAGAAATATTACTCTGTGGTGTCGGAACCCAGTGATTAACTACAAATCGGTGTTGTGTCTTCCTTTTCCTGCTAAGGTTTAAGAGTGTATTAGTAACGCATCGCATTGCTGTATAAGGTTTAAAGTGAATCTCTGGGTGTGTGCGCGCTGTGTGTACTTTGTACCCCCTGCGCGGCGTTTGTACGCTAAGTCCGTACAGTGATACAGGACTCTGTGCGCAAACAGTGTATAAAGTACAGAGCGTGTGTATTGAGTATAGCGGCCGCAGCGGCTAAAGGTTTAAAGTGTATTTAAGGTATAGCTTTATGTTTTAAGATAAAATCGACATTATCAATTGGGGGCATCGTCCGGTATTTCCACATACCCGCAGCCTAGCAGGTTAAAGCAGACTTTATCTATCAGCAAAGGGAGGACAGGTATCCTACGTAAACCTTTTTCTGGCCGGTGGATACACTGGAAACCCTATTTTATTGCTGATTAGATGGCGTCTGCTCTGCATGGTTTGTAGGGATGCTGGTGGGACCCGTAAAGTAAATACGCAAAGCTATTTAAAAAGTCTGTGAATTTCTGTTTGGCGCCAAATGCGCACACAACACAAGCGTACACCTGTACTCTGTATACCTGCTCATATTGTTGCCATAAGTACTGATTACTAGATTCATTTAGACCTGTGTAAAAAATTGGAGAAATTTGTTGCTATTTAGTTAGAATATAGAATAAATATTAAGGAAGTAAACGTAAAACACAAACACAGTCTGGCCTAGTTAAAAAGGTTTATACAGAAAGAAACTGTGTTGTGTTAAGTGAGCGATTATAGGTAATATCGCTTACATTTATAGAAGTGTGGGATTTGTACTATTGCGGACGTACGGTTTTTGTACACGTGTCTCGGACAAAGTACGGGACTGCGTACGCAACGTAAAGACGTACGCACGGTCGCGTGTTTACGCAACGTGCGTAAGGGTACGACCGCTAAGTACAAATTACATAATAGTATCATTTAGCTTAGGGGCGGGACAGTAGTCACGCTACATTAGCACAAATTGTTCGGTTTCTAAGATTTAGTTTAAATAAAACCTTTTTTACTGTATTGCCTCTGGGAGTAAAGCTGTTTATCTGAATGAAAGATAATTTTCTGTACAGAAAAACCAAAGTGTATTTGAGTGAACGAACGTGAGTGAGAGAACGTAACAGTGAACGTAGTGGACCCCAGGAATTCGGGATCCCGTCGAGTGGTACATCAAGTGAGTGGAGACTTGGTGGCGTGAGTCAGCTGACTCATGTTAATATAGATTTAAGTACAAAGGAGCAAGGTAGGCAATTGTGTTAGAGTACCGTGGCCCAGGGGGTTAGCGAGGTTTACCCATTTAGTTTTTTTTTATACGCTCCGGCTGAGGTTTCGCAGCTTGTGATTTGATTCCAGTGGTCGTACGGCGGATAAGTAACAAGTACCTATACGCTGTGCGATTGGACCGCGCGTTCGTGGGTGCAATATTTAGCGCAACGTGATACCCTTTTTACGAGCTTTGTGATTTGTGTATAATAAAGGTTTAGGGAGTTTTCGCTGGCCTCTCTCAGGAAATCTCCAACGGCTTATATTTACTGGAAAGGGTAAATTATTCCCAGAAACTTCCAGTAAATAGAGGTTACATAGGGCCCTAAGTTGGGTACATTGCCTTCGCTATCGACAGTGTATGGTAGTACTGGCCAACGTGGGCGGTGAGTGGGTGAAAGCACTCGGAGAACTTTCACCGTTGCCTTATATTGAGTATTTTGTTTTTTTGTGGGATTAGCCGAAAGGGCAATACCTGCAAATTATGGGGGTCAGTTGCTCAAGTAAGGGACATTCAACCAGGGTTCAGGTTGACATGTGAAAAGTATGGTTCACACACAGAAGTTTTATGCAATGAATGGGAACGTATGACTGCGGAAGATAGGGAACCATTCCCTAAGGTAGGCAGTTTTGAACCAGAGGTATTGCAGAATTTAAGGATTAGGATATGTCTAATAAAATCCAGAAAACAAAGGATTAGACATACAGATTGTTTAAATTTATGGCAACAAGAAGGGGATATGCAAGGGAAATTAACATACGCAGCAGGTTCCAAACCTAGCGGGAATGAGAACACAAACACACCATTGTCGACACAGGTCGAAGGGGAACAGAAGGCTACAGTCAATGATACATCCGTAAATGATAGTGATATGAAAGAGCAATGTATTAACCCAAACTTTTGCAAAATGTATCCTGTTTTGAAGTCTCTCCAAGGTTTTAGGTCACAGGAAGATGAAGGATTCAGCCAAATCGCAGCTCTCCTCCAAGCAGTCACCTTGCAGGAAACTCAGGTGGAGCCTGTCCAACCAGGTAGTGCAGTAACAATATTCCCCAATGAAAGAACAGGCGAGGTCACAGCTACCGCCGGTAAGTGTGAGACAGTTCATTGCACAGAGACAACAACACCTCACTGTAAATAGATTAGGAACGGAATGGTAGAATTACACCCTGTCTTGGAAATAGTAACTCCCAATGGGGGAACCGATAGTCAGGGAGTAATCCTCACCAGGAATAATGCAATATATTGCTCGTGGCCCAGAGATGAGCTGCGGTCAATCATTTCAGAATTCCCCGACCCTCGGAAGCATTTAGCCAGATGTCAAAAGTTTATCAGAGATCTGGGTAATGCGTATGAACCGACAAACCAACATTGGCGGACACTTTTGAAAGCGTGCCTATCCCTTAATATTGACACCCAAAAATGTATCACTGATTGTAGATTAGAGTCTGATAGTCTTATGACTGACAAACACAATCAGGAGAACTTAGAGCAAATTAACAGGCAATTAGAGTTGTATTTCCCCACAACTGTTAAGTGGAGAAGAATTTTCTCCATAAAGCAGAGGGAAAATGAAATGACATCTGAATATTTCCATCGGGCCCTGCAAATAATGGATAGATACATGGGGGTATCGGATACAGGGAACGATATGAATTACAGGGAGGTGGCAGTCTCTGTGCTAATGGACGGACTCGATAAGACAGTAAGGGACAGAGTACAAACATCTTTGCCTAATTGGAGAGGGGTCACAGTAGCTTGCCTAAGAGAGTGCGCAATTGTACACCACAAAAATATTGTTAGGCGTAGAAAACAACAGGAGGAGAGGCTGAGGATTGAAAGTATACAGGCTCTTACACCAAAGTCTCATCAGCCTAAACCCCAGACCCCTGCTGTTTGGAAAAGACCGAGAACATGCTACATCTGTAGGAAGGAAGGGCATTTTGCCAGAGATTGTAGGTATAGTAGAACACATAGTCAATATAGACCCCTAGACAGAGAAAACAAGCCACGTTATTAAACACATAGGGGTAAATTTACTAACATTCGTAATTTTTGGAAAAAGGTCAAAGTTCAATCACGAATGACATCGAAAGTGTAAAATTGCAACTTTTTGAATTTATTACGACTAATTTACTAAGCAGTCGTATTCTGCATTTTCATTTGTTCCGATGTCGATGTCATTCGTGTTTTTTTTTACCTTTTTTACGGCAGTGATTAGCAAAACACTGCCGACTTTTTCAAAATGAATCTCGGACGGATCTGTGTGATCCGTGCTGGGGTTCATTTTTTTTTTTTTTTAAATAAACACTGTAAAACGGAGAAAAAAAATGCGTGGGGTCCCCCCTCCTAAGCATAACCAGCCTCGGGCTCTTTGAGCCGACCCTGGTTGCAGAAATATGGGGAAAAAAATGACAGGGGTTCCCCCATATTTAAGCAACCAGCATCGGGCTCTGCGCTTGGTCCTGGTTCCAAAAATACGGGGGACAAAAAGAGTAGGGGTCCCCCGTATTTTTAAAACCAGCACCGGGCTCCACTAGCTGGACAGATAATGCCACAGCCGGGGGTCACTTTTATATAGTGCCCTGCGGCCGTGGCATCAAATATCCAACTAGTCACCCCTGGCCGGGGTACCCTGGGGGAGTGGGGACCCCTTCAATCAAGGGGTCCCCCCCCAGCCACCCAAGGGCCAGGGGTGAAGCCCGAGGCTGTCCCCCCCATCCAATTGGCTGCGGATGGGGGGCTGATAGCCTTTTGTGAAAATGAAAAGATATTGTTTTTAGTAGCAGTACTACAAGGCCCAGCAAGCCTCCCCCGCATGCTGGTACTTGGAGAACCACAAGTACCAGCATGCGGCGGAAAAACGGGCCCGCTGGTACCTGTAGTACTACTACTAAAAAAATACCCAAAAAAAGACAAGACACACACGCCTTGAAAGTAAAGATTTATTACATACATCCACACAAACATACATACATACTTACCTATGGCCCCACGCAGGTCGGTCCTCTTCTCCAGTAGAATCCAAGGGGTACCTGTTGAATAAATTATACTCACCAGATCCAGGGTCCCAGGCTCCTCGTAGAATCCATTTGTAATCCACGTACTTGATTAAAATAAAAAAACGGAGACCCGAGCCACGCACTGAAAGGGGACCCATGTTTGCACATGGGTCCCCTTTCCCCGAATGCCATAAACCCACTCTGACTTCTGTCTAAGTGGGTTTCTTCAGCCAATCAGGGAGCGCCACGTTGTGGCACCCTCCTGATCGGCTGTGTGCTCCTGTACTGACTGACAGGCGGCACACGGCAGTGTTACAATGTAGCGCCTATGCGCTCCATTGTAACCAATGGTTGGAACTTTCTGCTCAGCGGTGAGGTCACTTTCGGTCAACCGCAGGGCAGAAAGTTCCCTACAGAAAGGTCACTGAACCGGAGAGAACATCGTATCACTGGAGTGTCTGTTCCGGGAAAGCTAAGAGGCAGTACTGTTGAGACGGCACCTGAGCGCAGAGAACAACAAGACCAGAGGCGGTTGTCGCACCAGTTTTTATTTTTTTTATTTTTCTCCATCTCCCACTACCCTCCTTCTCTCCTTCTCTTTCTCCCCCTTCTTGTTTCCCTTCTCTTCCCTTAACAAGATGGACTTACCCCAAGAGACTGCGTACCGGGTTTTCCTGTTAATCCTGTTGTTGACCAGGACAGTCTGTTTCGGTGATCGTCCCAGAGAGGTCGAGAAAGGATCTGGAATGGGTTCTGATGGCGAGGATGGATTTGTAGAATCTCAAGAGCAACACATCACTCGAGCAAAGGCGAGTATCAGAAAGCGATCTGGTAGTCAGGGAGCTCGGAGGCATTGTGAAGGGTTATTGGCTGAGGAAAATTGCATTTGTAGGAATTGTGAGAACATAGTCGAGGATGGGTGCATCCAGAGATGTCAGTCCAGCCTTAATATCAACATGGACCGTCATCCATTGAGTGATTACCACTCACTAGGGGGTAAGGTCTTAAACCAGACAGAATTCTGGGTGTGCTCACAAGTACCTCAAGGTCAGAGCAAGTCAGGATTAGTACCGTACCCTTTAGCAATAGATGAGGTACTCGAATTACGGGGTGGGAGACCGGTGGACAAGAAATTTAATATTTCTAGGCCCCCTAGCTTGAAGCTCCACCAGTATCATGTAGATAGATCCTTATTATGTTTCAATATTTCCAATTACCGAAAACCGGGAAATTGGGAAGTGACATGGAATAACCAGACAATGGCCTTTTCGCACAGAGCTGATAGGATACCCATAGAATCTGAACTTGTACGCCAAATAGCCAACAGTGGAAGGTATTTTCGGTATAGGTATACTCGAGGAAGCAAGACCATGTGGGTTGGAGCAGTATCACCAGGGTTCTGTGCTCATATCATCCAGCCTGATACTTGTACTGAGCAGATGGGGGAACTAGGGATTGGGTTTTTCACTTGGAAAGTTTGTAATATGGTAATGTCATATTCTGTCCCCTATGTTCTCCCCGATGATGCCTATTTCATATGTGGGAGGAAGGCGTATAAGTGGCTTGCCCCGAACTCAGAGGGATTGTGTTATGTTGGAAGAGTGTTGCCAGAGGTCATGACCATAACCCATGATAAGATGAAAGATGTTCACCGCAGTGCTCAGGCTCCTTATACTCATACTCACTATGAACACATCGTCAAGAGACACCTCATAGATAGGACAGAGCATGTAGCCTCTGATTTGATCCATGAATCCACCGGGATTCAATTCCTTCTTGCATTAGACATCACCCGTACTGCCAGAGGAATTATAAATTATAGGTATATCCATGCGCTAGCGAACTTGATAAATAATATCACTGAGATGTATGACGACACCTTCAGGTATACGGGAAGGGAGTTACAAGCTTACAAGACAGAACTGATCCAGCACAGGATGGTCCTCAATTATATCACAGCCGTGACGGGTGGGTACTGTGTCACTTTGGCAACTCAATATGGTGTGAAGTGCTGCACGTATATTACAAACAGCACTGACGACCCCACAGAGATTATCGATCAAAAGATGGATGATATATTGCAGTTGAAGTGGGAGTTCCGGAGGAGACACAACCTTACCCTGACTGCTGTGGGTAATGAGCTGACCGGCTGGGTCTCATGGTTGAACCCACGAAATTGGTTCTCAGGATTAGGAGAGTGGGCTCAAAATGTTATTATGAGTGTAGGAAAGTTTCTCCTTTGTATCCTGGGAGTCGTCATAATTATTGGCTTGATATTTAGATGTGTTCGAATTCTGATGCGGCGCAAGCACGGCACAAAATTGATGAGTCTAAGGAGCGGGGGCGCTGTTACAGCAGCAGATTTAATTTACGACCCATCCATAGAGACAGTGTTATGATAAGGATTGCAAATGAATTCCATGGCCTGTTTCTTTCACCCATTTTTCCATTGTCTCCCCCTCTGCCGAGATACACCCATCCGGAAAAGACATCGACCATACCCAAGAATGTTTATGAAAATGTTATGTGAATGTATTTTTGTCTTATCTTCATCTCTACAACCTTCAGTTAATGACACACATAGTCGACAGGTGATATCCACATATACTAGCACTCACATATGTTCCCCCTCCATGTATCATCAACTAAATGTGCACCCCATTTGTTGGAACAAGAAGCCGAAAAGAGCTCGGTAGTGTTTGTCGGCCCACTTACAGACCCTTAATACGGGATAAGAAGGATTTAATGTATACTTCACAATACCTCGAAGCTTATCTAGAACATATACATGCCCCTCAGACATGGATTCATACATACATGCTTTTACTATCCCACTAGGTCATACATTTCCCGCCTACAACTCTCCTCCTACCATCCAATGGTCTGTAGATATTGTTTTGATATTTTTCTGTTTAGTGATTAGATAAGTGGCAGTTATTGTTGACTGCCAAAGGGTGGACTGTCAAAGTCGAAAAATATTGAAGAACACACAGCACGTATAAACTGCACACACATGCCCACTGCGCGTGCACTTGTTCCGCCGTGCGTGCACATATCTGCAATTTGCGTATGGTCGCTCCCGCGGTCCTGCGCGTTGTATGGGTATTTACGGCGGAGTTTGTGAACGCATGGAGAGCTATCAAAACATTACATATTTAATCCAAATAGTGCACATTGTACACATAGTCCCCCTGCACCACATCAGAAAGTATCAACAGTTTAAATGATTCCAGAACAAAGGTATTCACCTTTACAGGATAAGAGGGGACAGACTAAGGTTATAAGGTGGTGTTTGGTATCCAGCTGTAGGGTATTTTAAGGGTAACATTCCGGTGTTCGTTTGCGGAAGATCGCATGTTCCTGCGGATAGTTAGGTGCAGAAGCAGAATATAGATATAAACTGTATTTACTGTATATTATGTATGCAGTTAGGTGCAGAAGCAGAATATAGATATAAACTGTATTTACTGTATATTATGTATGCAGCGGGAATACAGAGGAGACCACCCACAAGAGCAGTTGGGAAAGACATCACCTACCTTTTCAAATCAACCTATGACCTCTCCTGTACTGTAAAAGTGCATTCCTTTGTCCAATGGACAACGGGATTACAGTATCCATTGTATTGCTTTTGGAAGACTTGTATAAATAAAGCCTGCTGCAGCCCGGCCTTATACAAGACTCTCAACGTTATCAACCTGATAGCGGAGGACAGGACCGGGAGGCGCATGCGAATATTCTCACGTATGTACATTGACTGTAGCCATTTACTCTGTTGTATTGTAGTGCATAATTTGTATTGTTAACCCCCTTTCAGAAATATTACTCTGTGGTGTAGGAACCCAGTGATTAACTACAAATCGGTGTTGTGTCTTCCTTTTCCTGCTAAGGTTTAGGAGTGTACAAATCAAAAATTTTGTCTTAACGGCGCAAAAATATCAAAAAGTCTTACATAGAGAATGAAAATATGGAGGTTTCTGTGTTCCTAAAGATCCCGTAATTCTTATGTCCTTAGGTTCTGTGAATCAATTTCCTTAACTCAAGCAGAGAGAAAAAGAGATCATGGTGCAGATCCACTTGTAGGGGATTAAAGGAATTTATTATACACAGGAAACTCACAATTTGACAGATTAAAACAAACATATAACCACTGTGAAGTGGTAAAAGCAGGGTGTTGTCGTCACTGGTGGTCAAAGTTACCCTCCTCAGGTGGACTCAGGGCTGCACTGTAGGTTCCGGATACCATATGAGCGCAGTAGGTAGCTAGGACGTCCCAGATCAGGTCACCCTCCGTTCCAAATTCACCAGCTCAACGCGTTTCGGACTGCTAACCTCATTGCCGGTCACCGTCACTCCCGCGTCCCGCCGCAACATCCAGGGTACGTTACCAGCTGGTGACGTACCCTGGATGTAGCGGCGGGACGCGGGAGTGACGGTGACCGGCAGTGAGGTTAGCAGTCCGAAACGCGTTGAGCTGGTGAATTTGGAACGGAGGGTGACCTGATCTGGGACGTCCTAGCTACCTACTGCGCTCATATGGTATCCGGAACCTACAGTGCAGCCCTGAGTCCACCTGAGGAGGGTAACTTTGACCACCAGTGACGACAACACCCTGCTTTTACCACTTCACAGTGGTTATATGTTTGTTTTAATCTGTCAAATTGTGAGTTTCCTGTGTATAATAAATTCCTTTAATCCCCTACAAGTGGATCTGCACCATGATCTCTTTTTCTCTCTGCTTGAGTTAAGGAAATTGATTCACAGAACCTAAGGACATAAGAATTACGGGATCTTTAGGAACACAGAAACCTCCATATTTTCATTCTCTATGTAAGACTTTTTGATATTTTTGCGCCGTTAAGACAAAATTTTTGATTTGTGCAATTATTCTGGAATTGTTTGTGAAGGTTCCTCTTGTCTTACTGGCTGCATTAGATCATTGGCAGCGCATTGAATCACTTACCTCTTTTTGTGTATAAGGTTTAGGAGTGTATAAGTAACGCATCGCATTGCTGTATAAGGTTTAAAGTGAATCTCTGGGTGTGTGCGCGCTGTGTGTACTTTGTACCCCCAGCGCGGCGTTTGTACGCTAAGTCCGTACAGTGATACAGGACTCTGTACGCAAACAGTGTATAAAGTACAGAGCATGTGTATTAAGTATAGCGGCCGCAGCGGCTAAAGGTTTAAAGTGTATTTAAGGTATAGCTTTATGTTTTAAGATAAAATCAACATTATCACAGGAAAACGCGTGGCCATACGCCATTCAGGTCATGGGCGTCGCACACACAGGCGTAAGTAGCAGAGGGTGTCACGATCTGGGTAATATCGCATCTGTATTTACCTTCCAAATGCCTCCTGAGACTGTCCCAGCGTTCCAAGCCTGGATTCCATTTGCGCTGTCTGTGTGCAGCACGCTGCATCCCATTGCCTCAAGTCTCTTCATTGTGATTCTGGCAGCATCATGGTTAAAACTCACATGCAAGTTACAGTCTTTCCCTCCAAATTCAAACATGGGCACAGCTATGTTTGTTTACATCACATGTTACTTTTCAGCCTATCAGCTGCCCTCTGGTCTCTGCCTAATTATCCAGCAGCTGCACTCTGGACTCTGCTTAATTGCTTCCCAGCTGGTATAAATATCCTGCATTAAGGCTGCTTAGGTGTCAGTGCTTCGGTTGTCAAACCCAGTGATACAAGTCTCTCCTGCCTGTGGTTGTTCTGCTATTGTTCCAGGTATTCCAGCTTCTGAGTTCAGCTCCACTAGAGACCCGCACCTACTACCATCTTGTGGTGCAGCATGACTCTGCAGTGTCCCAGCATTGCATCCTGTGACCGTCATTTACCCGACACTTGCTACCAGCGTCCAGCTTCCAGCGGTGCTCTGCCCTGCCAGTAACCATCTGTTTTCCGACATCAATCTCCAGTCACCATCGGTGTTCCGCCATCGATCTCCAGTCACCATCGGTGTTCTGCCAACGATCTCCAGTCACCATTGGTGTTCCTCCATCGATCTCCAGTCACCATCGGTGTTCCGCCATCAATCTCCAGTCACCATGGTGTTCCGTCATCGATCGCTAGCTTCATCTGTGTTCCATCATTGCTCTCCAGCATCACCAGTGTTTCCTCATTTGATCTCCTACTACATTGGTGTTCCAACATCATCTCACAGTTCACCATCGGTGCTCCTATCAGCTAAACCTCACTTCATCCGTGAGTTCCGTAGCACCCTCACCACCTGGGCCGGTTCCACCCGGCATCCCTGGCAGTTCACAAGTACTCACCTCATTCAGCATTCCACCAGCATCTCCAGCTTCCAGTGTGTCATCTGCTGGTCAGTTCCTACTCATACCCAGAGCCGGCCTTAGGCATAGGCAAACTAGGCAAATGCCTAGGGCATTTGGTATGCTTAGGGGCACCAGCAGCTTCTGCTGATTATAATGATATGCGGCATGCCTATATTCTGTGTGTGACTGCGACTGTATCTGCATATGAAATGCTACATTGCGTGTATTACTGGAAATCACTGTAATATAGCATTTCGTATGCAGATACAGCCGCAGTCTCACACAGAATATAGGCATGCTGCATATCATTCTAATCAGCAGAAGCTGCTTGTGCATCCTAGCCACATAGTAATGCACATAAGATGCATTTTCATAAACAAAAGGCGCCTGACATTAGCAGAGCTGCCAGCTGACTCATGCCAGGCATCTACTGCAGAACTAGCGGCGGTGCTAGGGGGCACCAGCCAAAATCTTGCCTAGGGCATCATATTGTTTAGGGCCGGCTCTGCTCATACCATCTATACATCGGATGACTGTTGGTTCTCTGGACTATTCCATTTCCAGGTCTTCCAAGACTTTACTGAGTTACACTACTCCCAACAGCATCCTACTGTACCTTTACTTAAGGAACTGTGTTTTCTCCTGTTGTGCTACAACTCCATAATACTGAGTACCACTGTCTACCGTGAACTGTCAATGTGCAAAGTGAACTGTGGTCAATTAAACATTTTAAACTTTTACAAAGTTGTCTTGGTCACGCCTTCGGGCATCTGTGCTAAAGGTTCACGTACACCTCAGCCCCTACAACTGAGGCTTCCCCTGGTCAGCACCAGCCCTCAGTTGTGACAGAGGGAAGAAGACTTTGAGTTAGCAGAGGTGCATTGCGAGTACACTGCAGTATTGCATGGTTTAAGGGAAACTTGCCGCACTAATATACGAAAAGGCCATTACGTGGACATGTTCGTTTTGACAGAAAAAGCAAAAAAAGGCTTTGAAAGCAGCTAGAGCGAAAGGAGAAAGTGGTGTAGACGCTTTTAAGTCATATGATAATTGGTTAGCAGGGTTTTGCATTCTTTCAGCATGCTATCTTGAGACGCGCCCGGAAGAACACTTAAATGTTATCAGGTACCTTCATATAGTGCAGTGGTGGGGAAACTCAGGCCCGCGGGCCTTACAAGGCCACTAGATCCGGCCAGGCCAGGCTCACCTAACTGAGGGAGATGCCGGGCACCCACTGAGATTTTTGTTACTACCGGGCGCCCGACTTCTTCCCCTCAGCAGCAGCCGGAGGCAGGAACTCACTCTTGAGCTCCGGCATCCGGCTCTGGCAGTGTGTGGCTGTGCGGTGCTATGAGACAGATGTCATGACGTCTCTCCCATAGTTCTAAGGAGTAGGCGGCCAGGCGGAGGGCAACGGTCCAGAAGCAGGATCAGGGCTGGTGAGTATTGTGGGGTTTTGTTTGTTTTAATGTGTGTGTGTGTGTGTGTGTGTGTGTAAGCGTTGCTACTAGGGGGCATATTTAATGGGGTATAACAAGTGAATGGGGGCATAGCTAATGGGGCATAACAAGTGACTGGGGGCATAACTACTGACTTGGGGCATAACTATTGGGGACATATCTACTGGGGGCAGGCTAATTTTTAAATTGATAATTTTTGTATGGCCCCTGAAGGATTTTATAAATATCCAAATGGCCCTTGGTAGAAAAAAAGGTTCCCCACCCCTGATCTAGTGCATAGTATGCAGCTTTTGTCCCATAGCATGGCATGGTACACTTATGATGAGGATTTCTGCAGGAAGCAGGATGGCAGGCATATTATGACCTTGGGCTCAAAAGACATTGAGGTGTGGCTAGAGGCAATGAGCCAGCAACAGGTAAGGAGGTCCCGAACCCTAGTAAACCTCATGCAGCGTTTTGCCAAAATACGCAGCGGCCGGTAGGTTGCAAATGTTTTGCCTTTAATAATGCTTCCTGCATGCAGGATTGCAGGTGTCATCTTCGACACAGATATATGCACTGTGGGAACTCCCACATAATTTCACGATGCTTTAAAGCCAGGGCGCAGCATAAGCCCGGCCCTGTGTCCAAGCCTGCAGGCACTAAGTAAGGCAATATCTCCTGTTCATCTGGAAAGTGTCCAAATGGCTGGGTTGGTATCCAAATGAGAAGGACGCTTCCTTTTTGTCCAACGGTTTTAGATTCGGCTTTCATTTACTGGTTCACGGAAGGGTTTGTACGGGTTCGCCTCGGAACCTTAAGTCTGCAGGCGAGTTACCGCAGGTGGTGCGAGATAAAGTTGCAGCGGAAGTCAGGTTAGGCCGCATAGTAGGGTTTTGTCACCAGTGGGAGTAGTGCCAAGGTAAATACCGTCTACCGTCTCATTCAGCACCTATCTTACCCAATGGATGAATGATGCCATACAACCAGAAGATTCTTCAGTAGTATATCAGTCATTCGATGAGGTCTTAGAGGTTGTCCAGACTTATGGCCCTGGCGCCCTCATGGCTAAGGTGGATATTGAATCAGATTTCTGCTTGCCCCCTTTACACCCAGAGTCATTGCGGTTCATGGGTTTCCACCTTGACGATGGGTATTACATTGATAAGTGCATGCCAATGGGATGCTCAGTGACATGCGCATTTTTGAGCGGTTTAGTACTTTTCTCCACAGGTGCGTTGAATACTCCTGCAGGCATGGGCTATCTGGACAACTTCCTCTGTGTCGGCCCTGCCAATTCAGATAGGTGCAGTTTCCTGCTGTTCTCATTGTAAGCGCTCTTCAGTCACTTCGGGGTTCCCATTGCGAGAGACAAAACGGAAGGACCAGTTTCCTGCCTGACATTTCTGCGTATTGAAATCGATACCTATGTGGGATCTTGTCGCCTACCCAGAGATAAGGTGGACAAATTATGGGCAACAATAGCAGATTGCGCAATGGCTCATAAAATTACCCTTCGACAGGCTCAATCGCTTTTGGGTCTGTTGAACTTTGCTTGCAGAGTTGTCCCTATGGGTAGGGTGTTCTCTCAAAAATTACAGAGGGCCACGACTGGGGTGGCAAAGCCTGGACACCTCATACGGCTGTCATCTGAAGTCAGGAGGGACATGGCTATTTGGGTCTCCTTCCTTGAGGAGTTTAATGATGTCAGGCTTTGGCCAGCCCCGGTCGCGGACAATCTCTAGCTCCAGCTTTTCACTGATGCCGTTGGGGCATCAGGTTTCGGCTGTTACCTCAATGGAGCCTGGTGTGCATGCATTTGGTCGGCTGACTGGTTGGATAAAGATTTAACAAAGGATTTGCTCCTTCTCAAGCTTTTTCCAATCATGGTCTCCTTAGAAATCTGGGGGGGGAGATTGCACAATCGCAGGATACTGATGAGGTGTGATAACCTGAGTGTGGTACATGCAGTCAATCAGCAGCGTGCAGACTCCCTACTAGCTTTGCGTCTGCTAGCGCAGGTGGTCCTTACTTGCCTGCATTGTAACATCACTTTAAAAGCACATCATGTCCCAGGGGTCGAGAACGAGATAGCCGACGCTTTATCTCGATGTCAGTGGTCCCATTTTCATGCTATGGCACCTGATGCTGAACAAGTGTGTATGCCTTGCCCCTCTTATGTTTGGCAGGTAATCGAGCTGACATGGAGGGTTTAGCCAAGCTGGCGTTAGCACCAGCTACATTGCAATACTGTCACCAGGCATGGAGGGAATGGAAAGCATATGCCCACAGCCGTAGGCAAGCAGGTAAGAGTCAGCATCGCACAATGCTTTCTTTTATTTGGAGTCATTACACAGCGAGCTAGTCCAGTGCATATGTCGCGCGTGCCAGGGATTTCCTTCTAATCCAAGTTAAGGGGCATACCCGACCACACCAAAAGCTTTATAATTACTAAGGCCCTAAATGGGGGGGGGGGCGAGAACCTCCCCGACTGTGGCAGACCACAGGAGGCCTGTGGATATTCAATTACTCCCATCAGTATTAGAGCCAGTTGGGGGTACTGCGCATTCGAAGTAGTAGACATTGCTGGTACGGGGCACGTTTACTTTAGCACTTCATGGAGCCCAAGTGGGAGGAAGCGACTTTGTGCCAATCAGACGTCCTGCTGGGTGAGGGGCTGGTTCTTGTAAGAATTTGCTGATCAAAAACCGACCAGGCTGGTCGGGGTAAGTGGATTTTGTTGGGCTTGTCAAAGGGCTAGCGAATCTGCCCAGTAGCACAGGCTCACTTGTACACAGTGGCGTAACTAGAAATTTTTCTCCCCCAAGCCAAAAAATTCTCTGGCACCCCCCCATCATAATTGGCACTAGCAAAGCGATGAATCTGCGCGCGCTGCAAAAAAGGGGTGTGACCTTGTGGAAATGGGCATGGCCTTGCATATAGGGGCGTGGTTATGCAGGAAAAGACTACCTTATACCCCAATTTCTCTAACGTCCTAGTGGATGCTGGGGACTCCGTAAGGACCATGGGGAATAGACGGGCTCCGCAGGAGACAGGGCACTTTAAGAAAGAATTAGGATACTGGTGTGCACTGGCTCCTCCCTCTATGTCCCTCCTCCAGACCTCAGTTTGAATCTGTGCCCGGATGAGCTGGGTGCACCTTAGTGAGCTCTCCTGAGCTTACTAAAAAAGAAAGTATTTTGTTAGGATTTTTTATTTTCAGAGAAATCTGCTGGCAACAGACTCTGCTACATGGGACTGAGGGGAGAGAAGCAGCCCTACTCACTAGAAGATAGGTCCTGCTTCTTAGGCTACTGGACACCATTAACTCCAGAGGGATCGTACACAGGAACGCACCCTTGGTCGTCCGATCCCGGAGCCGCGCCGCCGTCCGCCTCGCAGAGCCAGAAGACAGAAGCCGGCGTGAGAAGCAAGAAGACTTCAAAATCGGCGGCAGAAGACTCCAGTCTTCATATGAGGTAGCGCACAGCACTGCAGCTGTGCGCCGTTGCTCCCACACTAAACCCACACACTCCGGTCACTGTAGGGTGCAGGGCGCAGGGGGGCGCCCTGGGCAGCAATTAGGTACCTCTTGGCTAAAGCAGCATATATACAGTTGGGCACTGTATATATGCATGAGCCCCCGCCATTATTTTTACACAAAACACGGGACAGAAGCCCGCCACTGAGGGGGCGGGGCTTCTTCCTCAGCACTCACCAGCGCCATTTTCTCTCTACAGCTCCGCTGAGAGGAAGCTCCCCAGGCTCTCCCCTGCAGAATCACGGTAGAAAGAGGGTAAAAAGAGAGGGGGGGCACATAAATTTGGCGCAAAAACAGTATATACAGCAGCTACTGGGTTTACACTAAGGTACTGTGTGACTCCTGGGTAATATAGCGCTGAGGTGTGTGCTGGCATACTCTCTCTCTGTCTCTCCAAAAATCCTTGTGGGGGAACTGTCTTCAAATAGAGCATCCCCTGTGTGTGTGGTGTGTCGGTACACTTGTGTCAGCATGTTTGACGAGGAAGGCTATGTGGAAACAGAGCGGGTACAAATGAATGTGGGGTCGCCGCCGACGGCGCCGACACCCGATTGGATGGATATGTGGAAGGTTTTAAATGATAATGTTAATTCCTTGCATAAAAGCTTGGATAAAGCTGAAGCCTTGGGACAGTCAGCGTCTCAACCCATGCCTGATCCTACAGCGCAGAGGCCGTCGGGGTCTCAGAAGCGCCCACTATCCCAAGTTGTTGACACAGATATCGACACGGATTCCGACTCCAGTGTTGATGGCGATGATGCAAAGCTGCAGCCGAAAATGGCTAAAGCCATCCGCTACATGATTATAGCAATGAAAGATGTGTTACACATCACAGAGGAAACCCCAGTCCCTGACAAGAGGGTTTATATGTATGGGGAAAAAAGGCAAGAGGTAACCTTTCCCCCTTCACATGAGTTAAATGAGTTATGTGAAAAGGCTTGGGAATCTCCAGATAGAAAACTGCAGATTTCCAAACGGATGCTTATGGCGTATCCTTTCCCGCCAACGGACAGGTTACGTTGGGAATCCTCCCCTAGGGTAGACAAAGCTTCAACACGCTTATCCAAGAGGGTAGCCCTGCCGTCACAGGATACGGCCACCCTAAAAGAAGCTGCGGATAGAAAGCAGGAGAATATCCTGAAGTCCATTTATACACATTCAGGTACCTTACTAAGGCCGGCGATTGCGTCGGCATGGATGTGTAGTGCTGTAGCAGCATGGACAGATACCTTATATGAGGAACTTGATACCTTGGACAAGGATACTATAGTACTGACCCTGGGGCATATAAAAGACGCTGTCCTATATATGAGAGATGCCCAAAGAGACATTAGCCTACTGGGCTCTAGAATAAATGCAATGTCGATTTCCGCCAGAAGGGTTCTGTGGACTCGGCAATGGACAGGCGATGCCGACTCAAAAAGGCACATGGAGGTTTTACCTTACAGGGGTGAGGAGTTGTTTGGGGACGGTCTCTCGGACCTGGTCTCCACAGCTACGGCTGGAAAGTCAAATTTTTTGCCATATATTCCCTCACAACCTAAGAAAGCACCGTATTACCAAATGCAGTCCTTTCGATCACATAGAGGCAAGAAAGTCCGAGGTGCGTCCTTTCTTGCCAGAGGCAGGGGTAGAGGAAAGAAGCTGCACAATACAGCTAGTTCCCAGGAACAGAAGTCCTCCCCGGCTTCCTCTAAATCCGCCGCATGACGCTGGGGCTCCACAGGCGGAGCCAGGCCCGGTGGGGGCGCGTCTCCGAAATTTCAGCCACAAGTGGGTTCACTCACAGGTGGATCCCTGGGCTATAGAGATTGTGTCTCAGGGATACAAGCTGGAATTCGAAGTGATGCCCCCTCACCGTTACCTCAAATCGGCCCTGCCAGCTTCCCCCATAGAGAGGGAAATAGTGTTAGCGGCAATTCACAAATTGTATCTCCAGCAGGTGGTGGTAAAGGTTCCCCTCCTTCAACAGGGAAGGGGTTACTATTCAACAATGTTTGTGGTACCGAAACCGAACGGTTCGGTCAGACCCATATTGAATTTAAAATCCCTGAACATATACCTGAAAAGGTTCAAGTTCAAGATGGAATCGCTCAGAACGGTCATCGCAAGTCAGGAGGAAGGGGATTTTATGGTGTCTCTGGACATAAAGGATGCTTACCTTCGTGTCCCCATTTATCCACCTCATCAGGAGTACCTCAGATTTGTGGTACAGGATTGTCATTACCAATTCCAGACGTTGCCGTTTGGTCTGTCCACGGCACCGAGAATATTTACCAAGGTAATGGCAGAAATGATGGTGCTCCTGCGAAAGCAGGGAGTCACAATTATCCCATATTTGGACGATCTCCTCATAAAGGCGAGGTCCAGAGAGCAGTTGCTGATCAGCGTAGCACGCTCTCGGGAAGTGTTACAACAGCACGGCTGGATTCTGAATATTCCAAAGTCGCAGCTGATTCCTACGACGTGTCTGCCCTTCCTGGGCATGATTCTGGACACAGACCAGAAGAAGGTTTTTCTCCCGACGGAGAAGGCTCAGGAACTCATGACACTGGTCAGAGACCTCTTAAAACCAAAACAGGTGTCGGTGCATCACTGCACGCGAGTCCTGGGAAAGATGGTGGCGTCATATGAGGCCATTCCCTTCGGCAGGTTCCATGCGAGGACCTTTCAATGGGATCTGTTGGACAAGTGGTCCGGATCGCATCTACACATGCATCGGCTGATCACCCTATCCCCCTGGGCCAGGGTGTCTCTTCTGTGGTGGCTGCAGAGTGCTCACCTTCTCGAGGGCCGCAGATTCGGCATTCAGGACTTGGTCCTGGTGACCACAGATGCAAGCCTCCGAGGGTGGGGGGCAGTCACACAGGGAAGAAATTTCCAGGGTCTGTGGTCAAGTCAGGAGACTTGCCTTCACATCAATATCCTGGAACTAAGGGCCATATACAACGCCCTAAGTCAAGCGAAGACCCTGCTTCGCAACCAATCGGTGCTGATTCAATCAGACAACATCACCGCAGTGGCTCATGTAAACCGCCAAGGCGGCACAAGGAGCAGGGTGGCGATGGTGGAAGCCACCAGAATTCTTCGATGGGCGGAGAATCACGTATGAGCACTGTCAGCAGTGTTCATTCCGGGAGTGGACAACTGGGAAGCAGACTTCCTCAGCAGACACGACCTCCACCCGGGAGAGTGGGGACTTCATCAAGAAGTCTTCACGCAGATTGCAAGGCGATGGGAACTGCCACAGGTGGACATGATGGCATCCCGCCTCAACAAAAAGCTACAGAGGTATTGCGCCAGGTCAAGAGACCCTCAGACGATAGCTGTAGACGCACTAGTGACACCGTGGGTGTTCCAGTCGGTTTATGTGTTTCCTCCTCTTCCTCTCATACCCAAGGTGCTGAGAATCATAAGAAAAAGAGGAGTGAGAACAATACTCATTGTTCCGGATTGGCCAAGAAGGACTTGGTATCCAGAGCTACAAGAAATGCTCACAGAGGACCCATGGCCTCTACCTCTAAGACAGGATCTGTTACAACAGGGGCCCTGTCTGTTCCAAGACTTACCGCAGCTGCGTTTGACGGCATGGCGGTTGAACGCCGGATCCTAGTAGAAAAAGGCATTCCGGATGAGGTTATTCCTACGCTGATAAAGGCTAGGAAGGACGTGACGGCTAAACATTATCACCGTATATGGCGAAAATATGTTGCTTGGTGTGAGGCCAGGAATGCCCCTACAGAGGAATTCCAGCTGGGCCGTTTCCTTCACTTCCTACAGTCGGGAGTGACTTTGGGCCTAAAATTGTGGTCCATTAAGGTCCAGATTTCGGCCCTATCACTTTTCTTTCAAAAAGAACTGGCTTCTCTGCCTGAAGTTCAGACGTTTGTAAAGGGAGTGCTGCATATTCAGCCCCCGTTTGTGCCTCCAGTGTTACCTTGGGATATTAACGTGGTGTTGAGTTTCCTGAAATCACACTGGTTTGAGCCACTTAAAACCGTGGAGTTAAAATATCTCACGTGGAAGGTGGTCATGCTATTAGCCTTGGCTTCGGCTAGGCGTGTGTCAGAATTGGCAGCTTTGTCACATAAAAGCGCCTATCTGGTTTTCCATATGGACAGGGCAGAATTGCGGACTCCTCCGCAATTTCTGCCAAAAGTGGTGTCATCTTTTCATATGAACCAACCTATTGTGGTGCCTGTGGCTACTCGTGACTTGGAGGATTCCGAGTTACTGGATGTAGTCAGGGCTTTGAAGATTTATGTGGCCAGAACGGCAAAAGTCAGGAAAACTGAGTCGCTGTTTATCCTGTATGCATCCAACAAGCTGGGTGCTCCTGCTTCAAAGCAAACTATTGCTCGCTGGATCTGTCACACGATTCAGCAGGCTCATTCTGCGGCTGGATTGCCGCTTCCAAAATCAGTAAAAGCCCACTCCACAAGGAAGGTGGGCTCTTCTTGGGCGGCTACCCGAGGGGTCTCAGGATTACAACTTTGCCGAGCGGCTACTTGGTCAGGTTCAAACACTTTTGCAAAGTTCTACAAGTTTGATACCCTGGCTGAGGAGGACCTTGTGTTTGCTCATTCGGTGCTGCAGAGTCATCCGCACTCTCCCGCCCGTTTGGGAGCTTTGGTATAATCCTCATGGTCCTTACGGAGTCCCCAGCATCCACTAGGACGTTAGAGAAAATAAGATTTTACTTATCGGTAAATCTATTTCTCGTAGTCCGTAGTGGATGCTGGGCGCCCATCCCAAGTGCGGACTTCTTCTGCAATACTTGTATATAGTTATTGCTTAAATAAGGGTTATGTTATGGTTGCATCAGGGTTATCTGATGCTCTGTTGTTGTTCATACTGTTAACTGGGTACGTTTATCACGAGTTATACGGTGTGATTGGTGTGGCTGGTATGAGTCTTACCCTGGATTCCAAAATCCTTTCCTTGTACTGTCAGCTCTTCCGGGCACAGTTTCCTTAACTGAGGTCTGGAGGAGGGACATAGAGGGAGGAGCCAGTGCACACCAGTATCCTAATTCTTTCTTAAAGTGCCCTGTCTCCTGCGGAGCCCGTCTATTCCCCATGGTCCTTACGGAGTCCCCAGAATCCACTACGGACTACGAGAAATAGATTTACCGGTAAGTAAAATCTTATTTTTACAACCTGCACGCCCAGACGTTGGCCACCACAGGGAAAAAAATAATCCTGATTCATGCCCCTTACATTATTTGTCATTTTTCCTCCTTATAGTAATGCCCAGTATACATTATGCCACATACTGCAATGGCCCTTAGACATTATGCCACACACCATAATGCCCCTGACACATGCCACACACATTGTAATGCCTGTGACGCATTATGCCACACACCATAATGCCCCTGACACATGCCACACACATTGTAATGCCTGTGACGCATTATGCCACACACCATAATGCCTGTGACACATTATGATAGGAATCGCAATACCCGTTATACATTATGCTACACACTGCAATGCCCCTGATACATTATAGCACATACAATGCCTGTGACACATTATGAAACAAACCGCAATGTCCGTGATACATTATGCCACACACTGCAATGTCCGTGATACATTATGCCACACACTGCAATGACCCTGAGACATTATACCACATACCACAATGCCCGTGATATAGTATACCACACACCGTAATGCCTGTGACACATACCGCAATGCCCATTATACCCTATGCCACACACCGCAATGTCTGTTATACATTATGCCACACACTGCAATGCCCCTGAGACATTATACCACATACCACAATGCCCGTGATATAGTATGCCACACACCGTAATGCCTGTGACACATTATGACACACACTGCAATGTCCGTGATACATTATGCCACACACCACAATGCCCATTACACATTAAGTCCTACAGTAAGGCTTCTAATTACTTTTAAATTACCTGCTTGTTACCAGGGGTTTCATGCTCTTGGTTCCATGCATGGTGCCAGGGGTTTTCATGCCCATGGTGTCATGTCTCGCTGCCAGGGGTTTCATGCTCATTGCCAGAGGTATCATGTGCTGGGTTTCAAGCTTGTTGCCAGGTGGTAATATTCGTAGCCAGGGGTTTCATGAATTGCGTGTCATGCTCGTTGCTAGGGGGTAATGCTTGTTGCCAGGGATTTCATGAGCTGAGTGTTGTGCTTGTAACCAAGGGGTAATGCTTGTTGCTAGGGCTGTGCTCCCAGTGCCGCATATGCCCCCAGTGCCAGATATTCCCCCCACAGTGCCAGGTACACATATACCCCCAGTGCCAAATATGGCCCCCATCAGTGCCAGGTACACATATACCCCCCAGTGCCAAATATGCCCACCCCCGGTGCAAAATATGTTCCCCCAGTGCCAGGTACACCCCCCCCCCCAGTGCTAAATATGCTCCCTCAGTGCCAGGTACACCCCCCAGTGCTAAATATGCTCCCACAGTGCCAAGTACACCCCCCCAGTGCTAAATATGCTCCCCCAGTGCCAGGTACACCCCCCCCAGTGCTAACTATGCTCCCCAGTGCCAGGTACACCCCACCTCAGGCTTCCCCGATGCTGTGCGATTCAAGAAGGAGGGACACGGAGGACAAAGTGTCCCTCCTGCGTCTCCAACAGCAGTGGCGTTTCTGTTAAATGAAGTGCCGGGTAATTCATTTAACAGACACGCTGCTGCCACCGGAGACCCAGGAGAGACACACAGGAGAGGCGCGTGCTGTGTCTTCCGTGTACCTCCTTCCCAGCAGAAATCAGTGGTGGCGGCTAGGGTGCCCCACAGCCCTGAATGCCCCCAAGCGCTCGCAGGGGCTGCGGGCCCCTAGTTATGCCACTGCTTGTACAGTGCATGTTGCAGCGCCCAGACGTTGCTGGCTCATGGCTAGTATATAATGATGGGTCACCAATTCCGAAATACCAATTTGGGTGGTTCATATATGTTTTTTTTCATATACGGCCATACACATTTCTGACTCCAATTGGAAAACCATGCACAAGAATTAACTTCTGTCACCTTGGTGATACATTTTGGATATGTACATAAAGTTTAAAGCAGAAATTAGGACACTTGAAATTTTCATTTTTTATCAAAATTGTGGGTCCGGGCTTACAATTTTTTCATATATGGCCATACACATTTCTGACTCCAATTGTAAAACCATTCACCAGAATTAACTTCTGTCAACTTGGTGATACATTTTGGATATGTATCTAAAGTTTAAAGCAGAAATTGGGACACTTTCAAAATTTTCATTTTTCATCAAAATTGTGGGTCCGGGGGCTTGCTTTATTTCATATATGGCCATACACATTTCTGACTCCAATTGGATAACCATGCACCAGAAATAACTTCTGTCACCTTCGTGATACATTTTGGATATGTACCTAAAGTTTAAAGCAGAAAATGGGACACTTTTGAAATTTTCACTTTTGATCAAAATTGTGGGTCCTGGGTTTACGTTTTTTTCATATACGGCCATACACAATTCTTACTCCAGTTGGAGAACCATGCACCAGAATTAACTTCTTTCACCTTGGTGATACATTTTGGATATGTACCTAAAGTTTAAAGCAGAAAATGGGACACTTTTGAAATTTTCATTTTTGATCAAAATTGTGGGTCCGGGGCTTACGTTTTTTTATCATATATGGCCATACACATTTCTGACTCCAATTGGAAAACCATGCACCAGAATTAACTTCTGTCAACTTGGTGATACATTTTGGATATGTACCTAAAGATTAAAGCAGAAATTGGGACACTTTTGAAATTATAATTTTTGATCAAAATTGTGGGTCCGGGGCTTACGTTTTTTTTTATATACGGCCATACACATTTCTGACTCCAATTGGAAAACCATGCACCAGAATTAACTTCTGTCACCTTGGTGATACTTTTTGGATATGTACCTAAAGTTTAAAGCAGAAAATGGGACACTTTTGAAATTTTCACTTATGATCAAAATTGTGGGCCTGGGGCTTATGTTTTTTTTTTTCATATATGGCCATAAACATTTCTGACTCCAGTTGGAAATCCATGCACCAGAATTAACTTCTGTCACCTTGGTGATACATTTTGGATATGTACCTAAAGTTTAAAGCAGAAATTGGGACACTTTTGAAATTTTCATTTTTGATCAAAATTGTGGGTCCAGGGCTTACGTTTTTTTCATTTATAACCATACACATTTCTCAATCCAATTGGAAAACCATGCACCAGAATTAACTTCTGTCACCTTGGTGATACATTTTGGATATGTACCTAAAGTTTAAAGCAGAAATTGGGACACTTTTGAAATTTTCATTTTTGATCAAAATTGTGGGTCCAGGGCTTACGTTTTTTTCATTTATAACCATACACATTTCTCAATCCAATTGGAAAACCATGCACCAGAATTAACTTCTGTCACCTTGGTGATACATTTTGGATATGTACCTAAAGTTTAAAGCAGAAAATGGGACACTTTTGAAATTTTCATTTTTAATCAAAATTGTGGGTCCGGGGCTTATGTTTTTTTCATATATGGCCATACACATTTCTGACTCCAATTGGAAAACCATGCACCAGAATTAACTTCTGTCACCTTGGTGATACATTTTGGATATGTACCTAAAGTTTAAAGCAGAAAATGGGACACTTTTGAAATTTTCATTTTTGATCAAAATTGTGGGTCCTGGGCTTACGTTTTTTTCATACATATTTCTGACTCTAATTGGAAAACCATGCATCAGAATTAACTTCTGTCACCTTCGTGATACATTTTGGATATGTACCTAAAGTTTAAAACATAAATTGGGACACTTTTGAAATTTTCATTTTTGATCAAAATTGTGGGTCTGGTGCTTACGTTTTATCATATATGGCCATACACATTTCTTACTCCAATTGGAAAACCATGCACCAGAATTAACTTCTGTCACCTTGGTGATACATTTTGGATATGTACCTAAAGTTTAAAGCAGAAAATGGGACACTTTTGTAATTTTCTGACTCCAATTGGAAAACCATGCACCAGAATTAACTTCTGTCACCTTGGTGATACATTTTTGATATGTACCTAAAGTTTAAAGCAGAAAATGGGACACTTTTAAATTTTCAATTTTGATCAAAATTGTGGGTTCGGGGTTTACGTTTTTTTCATATATGTCCATACACATTTCTGACTTCAATTGGAAAATCATGCACCAGAATTAACTTTTGTCACCTTGGTGATACATTTTGGATATGTACCTAAAGTTTAAAGCAGAAAATGGGACACTTTTGAAATTTTCACTTTTGATCAAAATTGTGGGCCTGGGGCTTATGTTTTTTTCATATATGGCCATAAACATTTCTGACTGCAATTGTAAATCCATGCACCAGAATTAACTTCTTTCACCTTGGTGATACATATTGGATATGTACCTGAAGTTTAAAGCAGAAATTGGGACACTTTTGAAATTTTAATTTTTGATCAAAATTGTGGGTCTGGGGCGTACGTTTTTTTCATATATGGCGATACACATTTCTGACTCCAATTGGAAAACCATGCACCAGAATTATCTTCTGTCACCTTGGTGATACATTTTGGATATGTACCTAAAGTTTAAAGCAGAAAATGGGACCCTTTTGAAATTTTCATTTTTGATCAAAATTGTGGGTCCGGGGCTTACGTTTTTTTTTCATATACGGCCATACACATTTCTGACTCCAATTGGAAAACCATGCACGAGAATTAACTTCTGTCAACTTGGTGATACATTTTGGATATGTACCTAAAGATTAAAGCAGAAATTGGGACACTTTTGATCAAAATTGTGGGTCCGGGGCTTATGTTTTTTTTTCATATATGGCCATAAACATTTCAGACTCCAGTTGGAAATCCATGCACCAGAATTAACTTCTGTCACCTTGGTGATACATTTTGGATATGTACCTAAAGTTTAAAGCAGAAATTGGGACACTTTTGAAATTTTCACTTTTGATCAAAATTGTGGGTCCGGGGCTTACGTTTTCTTCATATATGGCCATAAACATTTCTGACTCCAATTGGAAATCCATGCACCAGAATTAACTTCTGTCACCTTGGTGATACTTTTTGGATATGTACCTAAAGTTTAAAGCAGAAAATGGGACACTTTTGAAATTTTAACTTTTGATCAAAATTGTGGGCCTGGGGCTTATGTTTTTTTTTCATATATGGCCATAAACATTTCTGACTCCAGTTGGAAATCCATGCACCAGAATTAACTTCTGTCACCTTGGTGATACATTTTGGATATGTACCTAAAGTTTAAAGCAGAAATTGGGACACTTTTGAAATTTTCATTTTTGATCAAAATTGTGGGTCCAGGGCTTACGTTTTTTTCATTTATAACCATACACATTTCTCAATCCAATTGGAAAACCATGCACCAGAATTAACTTCTGTCACCTTGGTGATACATTTTGGATATGTACCTAAAGTTTAAAGCAGAAAATGGGACACTTTTTAAATTTTCATTTTTAATAAAAATTGTGGTTCCGGGGCTTACATTTTTTTTCATATATGGCCATACACATTTCTGACTCCAATTGGAAAACCATGCACCAGAATTAACTTCTGTCACCTTGGTGATACATTTTGGATATGTACCTAAAGTTTAAAGCAGAAAATGGGACACTTTTGAAATTTTCACTTTTGATCAAAATTGTGGGTCCGGGGCTTACGTTTTCTTCATATATGGCCATAAACATTTCTGACTCCAATTGGAAATCCATGCACCAGAATTAACTTCTTTCACCTTGGTGATACATTTTGGATATGTACCTAAAGTTTAAAGCAGAAAATGGGACACTTTTGAAATTTTCACTTTTGATCAAAATTGTGGGCCTGGGGCTTATGTTTTTTTTCATATATGGCCATAAACATTTCTGACTTCAATTGGAAATCCATGCACCAGAATTAACTTCTGTCACCTTGGTGATACATTTTGGATATGTACCTAAAGTTTAAAGCAGAAAATGGGTCACTTTTGAAATTTTCACTTTTGTTTAAAATTGTGGGCCTGGGAATTATGTTTTTTTTCATATATGGCCATAAACATTTCTGACTCCAATTGGAAATCCATGCACCAGAATTAACTTCTTTCACCTTGGTGATACATTTTGGATATGTACCTGAAGTTTAAAGCAGAAATTGGGACACTTTTGAAATTTTAATTTTTGATCAAAATTGTGGGTCTGGGGCGTACGTTTTTTTTCATATATGGCGATACACATTTCTGACTCCAATTGGAAAACCATGCACCAGAATTATCTTCTGTCACCTTGGTGATACATTTTGGATATGTACCTAAAGTTTAAAGCAGAAAATGGGACACTTTTGAAATTTTCACTTTTGATCAAAATTGTGGGTCCGGGGCTTACGTTTTCTTCATATATGGCCATAAACATTTCTGACTCCAATTGGAAATCCATGCACCAGAATTAACTTCTGTCACCTTGGTGATACTTTTTGGATATGTACCTAAAGTTTAAAGCAGAAAATGGGACACTTTTGAAATTTTCACTTATGATCAAAATTGTGGGCCTGGGGCTTATGTTTTTTTTTTTCATATATGGCCATAAACATTTCTGACTCCAGTTGGAAATCCATGCACCAGAATTAACTTCTGTCACCTTGGTGATACATTTTGGATATGTACCTAAAGTTTAAAGCAGAAATTGGGACACTTTTGAAATTTTCATTTTTGATCAAAATTGTGGGTCCTGGGCTTACGTTTTTTTCATACATATTTCTGACTCTAATTGGAAAACCATGCATCAGAATTAACTTCTGTCACCTTGGTGATACATTTTGGATATGTACCTAAAGTTTAAAGCAGAAAATGGGACACTTTTGTAATTTTCTGACTCCAATTGGAAAACCATGCACCAGAATTAACTTCTGTCACCTTGGTGATACATTTTTGATATGTACCTAAAGTTTAAAGCAGAAAATGGGACACTTTTAAATTTTCAATTTTGATCAAAATTGTGGGTTCGGGGTTTACGTTTTTTTTCATATATGTCCATACACATTTCTGACTTCAATTGGAAAACCATGCACCAGAATTAACTTTTGTCACCTTGGTGATACATTTTGGATATGTACCTAAAGTTTAAAGCAGAAAATGGGACACTTTTGAAATTTTCACTTTTGATCAAAATTGTGGGCCTGGGGCCTATGTTTTTTTTCATATATGGCCATAAACATTTCTGACTCCAATTGGAAATCCATGCACCAGAATTAACTTCTTTCACCTTGGTGATACATATTGGATATGTACCTGAAGTTTAAAGCAGAAATTTGGACACTTTTGAAATTTTAATTTTTGATCAAAATTGTGGGTCTGGGGCGTACGTTTTTTTCATATATGGCGATACACATTTCTGACTCCAATTGGAAAACCATGCACCAGAATTATCTTCTGTCACCTTGGTGATACATTTTGGATATGTACCTAAAGTTTAAAGCAGAAAATGGGACACTTTTGAAATTTTCATTTTTGATCAAAATTGTGGGTCCGGGTCTTACGTTTCTTTTTTCATATACGGCCGTACACATTTCTGACTCCAATTGGAAAACCATGCACCAGAATTAACTTCTGTCAACTTGGTGATACATTTTGGATATGTACCTAAAGATTAAAGCAGAAATTGGGACACTTTTGAAATTTTCACTTTTGATCAAAATTGTGGGTCCAGGGCTTACGTTTTTTTCATTTATAACCATACACATTTCTCAATCCAATTGGAAAACCATGCACCAGAATTAACTTCTGTCACCTTGGTGATACATTTTGGATATGTACCTAAAGTTTAAAGCAGAAATTGGGACACTTTTGACATTTTCATTTTTGATCAAAATTGTGGGTCCAGGGCTTATGTTTTTTTCATTTATAACCATACACATTTCTCAATCCAATTGGAAAACCATGCACCAGAATTAACTTCTGTCACCTTGGTGATACATTTTGGATATTTACCTAAAGTTTAAAGCAGAAAATGGGACACTTTTGAAATTTTCATTTTTAATCAAAATTGTGGGTCCGGGGCTTACGTTTTTTTTTCATATATGGCCATACACATTTCTGACTCCAATTGGAAATCCATGCACCAGAATTAACTTCTTTCACCTTGGTGATACATATTGGATATGTACCTGAAGTTTAAAGCAGAAATTGGGACACTTTTGAAATTTTAACTTTTGATCAAAATTGTGGGCCTGGGGCTTATGTTTTTTTTTCATATATGGCCATAAACATTTCAGACTCCAGTTGGAAATCCATGCACCAGAATTAACTTCTGTCACCTTGGTGATACATTTTGGATATGTACCTAAAGTTTAAAGCAGAAAATGGGACACTTTTGAAATTTTCATTTTTGATCAAAATTGTGGGTCCGGGGCTTACATTTTTTTTTTCATATACGGCCATACACATTTCTGACTCCAATTGGAAAACCATGCACCAGAATTAACTTCTGTCAACTTGGTGATACATTTTGGATATGTACCTAAAGATTAAAGCAGAAATTGGGACACTTTTGAAATTTTCACTTTTGATCAAAATTGTGGGTCCGGGGCTTACGTTTTCTTCATATATGGCCATAAACATTTCTGACTCCAATTGGAAATCCATGCACCAGAATTAACTTCTGTCACCTTGGTGATACTTTTTGGATATGTACCTAAAGTTTAAAGCAGAAAATGGGACACTTTTGAAATTTTAACTTTTGATCAAAATTGTGGGCCTGGGGCTTATGTTTTTTTTTCATATATGGCCATAAACATTTCTGACTCCAGTTGGAAATCCATGCACCAGAATTAACTTCTGTCACCTTGGTGATACATTTTGGATATGTACCTAAAGTTTAAAGCAGAAAATGGGACACTTTTTAAATTATCATTTTTGATCAAAATTGTGGGTCCGGGGCTTACGTTTTTTTCATATACGGCCATACACATTTCTGACTCCAATTGGAAAACCATGCACCAGAATTAACTTCTGTCACCTTGGTGATACATTTTGGATATGTACCTAAAGTTTAAAGCAGAAAATGGGACACTTTTAAATTTTCAATTTTGATCAAAATTGTGGGTCCGGGGCTTACGTTTTCTTCATATATGGCCATAAACATTTCTGACTCCAATTGGAAATCCATGCACCAGAATTAACTTCTGTCACCTTGGTGATACTTTTTGGATATGTACCTAAAGTTTAAAGCAGAAAATGGGACACTTTTGAAATTTTCACTTTTGATCAAAATTGTGGGCCTGGGGCTTATGTTTTTTTTTTTCATATATGGCCATAAACATTTCTGACTCCAGTTGGAAATTCATGCACCAGAATTAACTTCTGTCACCTTGGTGATACATTTTGGATATGTTCCTAAAGTTTAAAGCAGAAATTGGGACACTTTTGAAATTTTCATTTTTGATCAAAATTGTGGGTCCAGGGCTTACGTTTTTTTCATTTATAACCATACACATTTCTCAATCCAATTGGAAAACCATGCACCAGAATTAACTTCTGTCACCTTGGTGATACATTTTGGATATGTACCTAAAGTTTAAAGCAGAAAATGGGACACTTTTGAAATTTTCATTTTTAATCAAAGTTGTGGGTTCGGGGCTTACGTTTTTTTTCATATATGGCCATACAAATTTCTGACTCCAATTGGAAAACCATGCACCAGAATTAACTTCTGTCAACTTGGTGATACATTTTGGATATGTACCTAAAGTTTAAAGCAGAAAATGGGACACTTTTGAAATTTTCATTTTTGATCAAAATTGTGGGTCCTGGGCTTACTTTTTTTTCATACATATTTCTGACTCTAATTGGAAAACCATGCATCAGAATTAACTTCTGTCACCTTGGTGATACATTTTGGATATGTACCTAAAGTTTAAAACATAAATTGGGACACTTTTGAAATTTTCATTTTTGATCAAAATTGTGGGTCTGGTGCTTACGTTTTATCATATATGGCCATACACATTTCTGACTCCAATTGGAAAACCATGCACCAGAATTAACTTCTGTCACCTTGGTGATACATTTTGGATATGTACCTAAAGTTTAAAGCAGAAAATGGGACACTTTTGAAATTTTCTGACTCCAATTGGAAAACCATGCACCAGAATTAACTTCTGTCACCTTGGTGATACATTTTTGATATGTACCTAAAGTTTAAAGCAGAAAATGGGACACTTTTAAATTTTCAATTTTGATCAAAATTGTGGGTCCGGGGTTTACGTTTTTTTCATATATGTCCATACACATTTCTGACTTCAATTGGAAAACCATGCACCAGAATTAACTTTTGTCACCTTGGTGATACATTTTGGATATGTACCTAAAGTTTAAAGCAGAAAATGGGACACTTTTGAAATTTTCACTTTTGATCAAAATTGTGGGCCTGGGGCTTATGTTTTTTTTCATATATGGCCATAAACATTTCTGATTTCAATTGGAAATCCATGCACCAGAATTAACTTCTGTCACCTTGGTGATACATTTTGGATATGTACCTAAAGTTTAAAGCAGAAAATGGGACACTTTTGAAATTTTCACTTTTGTTTAAAATTGTGGGCCTGGGGCTTATGTTTTTTTTTCATATATGGCCATAAACATTTCTGACTCCAATTGGAAATCCATGCACCAGAATTAACTTATTTCACCTTGGTGATACATTTTGGATATGTACCTGAAGTTTAAAGCAGAAATTGGGACACTTTTGAAATTTTAATTTTTGATCAAAATTGTGGGTCTGGGGCGTACGTTTTTTTCATATATGGCGATACACATTTCTGACTCCAATTGGAAAACCATGCACCAGAATTATCTTCTGTCACCTTGGGGATACATTTTGGATATGTACCTAAAGTTTAAAGCAGAAAATGGGACACTTTTGAAATTTTAATTTTTGATCAAAATTGTGGGTCCGGGGCTTACGTTTTTTTTTCATATACGGCCATACACATTTCTGACTCCAATTGGAAAACCATGCACCAGAATTAACTTCTGTCAACTTGGTGATACATTTTGGATATGTACCTAAAGATTAAAGCAGAAATTGGGACACTTTTGAAATTTTCACTTTTGATCAAAATTGTGGGTCCGGGGCTTACGTTTTCTTCATATATGGCCATAAACATTTCTGACTCCTATTGGAAATCCATGCACCAGAATTAACTTCTGTCACCTTGGTGATACTTTTTGGATATGTACCTAAAGTTTAAAGCAGAAAATGGGACACTTTTGAAATTTTAACTTTTGATCAAAATTGTGGGTACGGGGCTTCCGTTTTTTTCATATATGGCCATAAACATTTCTGACTCCAATTGGAAATCCATGCACCAGAATTAACTTCTTTCACCTTGGTGATACATTTTGGATATGTACCTGAAGTTTAAAGCAGAAATTGGGACACTTTTGAAATTTTAATTTTTGATCAAAATTGTGGGTCTGGGGCGTACGTTTTTTTCATATATGGCGATACACATTTCTGACTCCAATTGGAAAACCATGCACCAGAATTATCTTCTGTCACCTTGGTGATACATTTTGGATATGTACCTAAAGTTTAAAGCAGAAAATGGGACACTTTTGAAATTTTCATTTTTGATCAAAATTGTGGGTTCGGGGCTTACGTTTTTTTTTTCATATACGGCCATACACATTTCTGACTCCAATTGGAAAACCATGCACCAGAATTAACTTCTGTCAACTTGGTGATACATTTTGGATATGTACCTAAAGATTAAAGCAGAAATTGGGACACTTTTGAAATTTTCACTTTTGATCAAAATTGTGGGTCCGGGGCTTACGTTTTCTTCATATATGGCCATAAACATTTCTGACTCCAATTGGAAATCCATGCACCAGAATTAACTTCTGTCACCTTGGTGATACTTTTTGGATATGTACCTAAAGTTTAAAGCAGAAAATGGGACACTTTTGAAATTTTCACTTTTGATCAAAATTGTGGGCCTGGGGCTTATGTTTTTTTTTTTCATATATGGCCATAAACATTTCTGACTCCAGTTGGAAATCCATGCACCAGAATTAACTTCTGTCACCTTGGTGATACATTTTGGATATGTACCTAAAGTTTAAAGCAGAAAATGGGACACTTTTGAAATTTTCATTTTTGATCAAAATTGTGGGTCCTGGGCTTACGTTTTTTTCATACATATTTCTGACTCTAATTGGAAAACCATGCATCAGAATTAACTTCTGTCACCTTGGTGATACATTTTGGATATGTACCTAAAGTTTAAAACATAAATTGGGACACTTTTGAAATTTTCATTTTTGATCAAAATAGTGGGTCTGGTGCTTACGTTTTATCATATATGGCCATACACATTTCTGACTCCAATTGGAAAACCATGCACCAGAATTAACTTCTGTCACCTTGGTGATACTTTTTGGATATGTACCTAAAGTTTAAAGCAGAAAATGGGACACTTTTGAAATTTTCACTTTTGATCAAAATTGTGGGCCTGGGGCTTATGTTTTTTTTCATATATGGCCATAAACATTTCTGACTTCAATTGGAAATCCATGCACCAGAATTAACTTCTGTCACCGTGGTGATACATTTTGGATATGTACCTAAAGTTTAAAGCAGAAAATGGGACACTTTTGAAATTTTCACTTTTGTTTAAAATTGTGGGCCTGGGGCTTATGTTTTTTTTTCATATATGGCCATAAACATTTCTGATTCCAATTGGAAATCCATGCACCAGAATTAACTTCTTTCACCTTGGTGATACATTTTGGATATGTACCTGAAGTTTAAAGCAGAAATTGGGACACTTTTGAAATTTTAATTTTTGATCAAAATTGTGGGTCTGGGGCGTACGTTTTTTTCATATATGGCGATACACATTTCTGACTCTAATTGGAAAACCATGCACCAGAATTATCTTCTGTCACCTTGGTGATACATTTTGGAAATGTACCTAAAGTTTAAAGCAGAAAATGGGACACTTTTGAAATTTTCATTTTTGATCAAAATTGTGGGTCCGGGGCTTACGTTTTTTTTTCATATGCGGCCATACACATTTCTGACTCCAATTGGAAAACCAGGCACCAGAATTAACTTCTGTCAACTTGGTGATACATTTTGGATATGTACCTAAAGTTTAAAGCAGAAAATGGGACACTTTTGAAATTTTCATTTTTAATCAAAATTGTGGGTCCGGGGCTTACGTTTTATCATATATGGCCATACACATTTCTGACTCCAATTGGAAAACCATGCACCAGAATTAACTTCTGTCACCTTGGTGATACATTTTGGATATGTACCTAAAGTTTAAAGCAGAAAATGGGACACTTTTGAAATTTTCATTTTTGATCAAAATTGTGGGTCCTGGGCTTACGTTTTTTTCATATATGGCCATACACATTTCTGACTCCAATTGGAAATCCATGCACCAGAATTAACTTCTGTCACCTTGGTGATACATTTTGGATATGTATCTAAAGATTAAAGCAGAAATTGGGACACTTTTGAAATTTTCATTTTTGATCAAAATTGTGGGTCTGGGGCTTACATTTTTTTCATATATGGCCATAAACATTTCTGACTCTTATTGGAAAACCATGCACCAGAATTAACTTCTGTCACCTTGGTGATACTTTTTGGATATGTACCTAAAGTTTAAAGCAGAAAATGGGACACTTTTGAAATTTTCACTTTTGATCAAAATTGTGGGTCCGGGGCTTACATTTTCTTCATATATGGCCATAAACATTTCTGACTCCAACTGGAAAACCATGCACCAGAATTAACTTCTGTCACCTTGGTGATACATTTTGGATATGTACCTAAAGTTTAAAGCAGAAAATGGGACACTTTTGAAATTTTAATTTTTGATCAAAATTGTGGGTCTGGGGCTTATGTTTTTTTCATATATGGCCATAAACATTTCTGACTCCAATTGGAAATCCATGCACCAGAATTAACTTCTGTCACCTTGGTGATAAATTTTGGATATGTACCTAAAGTTTAAAGCAGAAAATGGGACACTTTTGAAATTTTCATTTTTGATCAAAATTGTGGGTTCGGGGCTTACGTTTTTGTCATATACGGACATACATATTTCTGACTCTAATTGGAAAGTTATGCATCAGAATTAACTTCTGTCACCTTGGTGATACATTGTGCATATGTACCTAAAGATTAAAGTAGAAATTGGGACACTTTTGAAATTTTCATTTTTGATCAAAATTGTGGGTCTGGGGCTTATGTTTTTTTCATATATGGCCATAAACATTTCTGATTCCAATTGGAAATCCATGCACCAGAATTAACTTCTGTCACCTTGGTGATACATTTTGAATATGTATCTAAAGTTTAAAGCAGAAAATGGGACACTTTTGAAATTTTAATTTTTGATCAAAATTGTGGGTCTGGGGCTTATGTTTTTTTTCATATATGCCCAAAAAAACCATTTCTGACTCCAATTGGAAAACCATGCACCAAATTAACTTCTGCAACCTTGGTGATACATTGTGCATATGTACCTAAAGATTAAAGTAGAAATTGGGACACTTTTGACATTTTCATTTTTGATCAAAATTGTGGGTCCGGGGCTAACGTTTTTTTCATATATGGCCATACACATTTCTGACTCCAGTTGGAAAACCATATACCCGAATTAACTTCTGTCACCTTGGTGATACATTTTGGATATGTACCTAAAGTTTAAAGCAGAAAATAGGACACTTTTGAAATTTTCATTTTTGATCAAAATTGTGGGTCCGGGGCTAACATTTTTTTTCATTTATAACCATACACATTTCTCACTCCAATTGGAAAACCATGCACTAGAATTAACTTCTGTCACCTTGGTGATACATTTTGGATACGTACCTAAAGTTTTAAGCAGAAAATGGGACACTTTTGAAATTTTCATTTTTGATCAAAATTGTGGGTCTGGGGCTTACGTTTTTTTCATATATGGCCATACACATTTCTGATTCCAACTGGAAATCCATGCACCAGAATTAACTTCTGTCACCTTGGTGATACATTTTGGATATGTACCTAAAGTTTAAAGCAGAAAATGGGACACTTTTGAAATTTTCATTTTTGATCAAAATTGTGGGTCCGGGGCTTACGTTTTTTTCATATATGGCCATACACATTTCTGACTCCAATTGGAAAACCATGCACCAGAATTAACTTCTGTCACCTTGGTGATACATTTTGGATATGTACCTAAAGTTTAAAGCAGAAAATGGGACACTTTTGAAATTTTCACTTTTGATCAAAATTGTGGGTCCATGGCTTACATTTTATTCATATATGGCCATAAATATTTCTGACTCCATTTGGAAAACCTTGCACCAGAATTAACTTCTGTCACCTTGGTGATACATATTGGATATGCACCCAAAGATTAAAGTAGAAATTGGGACACTTTTGAAATTTTCATTTTTGATCAAAATTGTGGGTCCGGGGCTTACGTTTTTTTCATATATGGCCATAAATATTTCTGACTCCAATTGGAAAACCATGCACCAGAATTAACTTCTGTCACCTTGGTGATACATTTTGGATATGTATCTAAAGTTTAAAGCAGAAAATGGGACACTTTTGAAATTTTCATTTTTGATCAAAATTGTGGGTCTGGGGCTTACGTTTTTTTTCATATACGGCCATACACATTTCTGACTCCAGTTGGAAAACCATAAACCACAATTAACTTCTGTCACCTTGGTGATACATTTTCGATATGTACCTAAATTTTAAAGCAGAAAATGGGACACTTTTGAAATTTTCATTTTTGATCAAAATTGTGGGTCCGGGGCTTACGTTTTTTTTCATATACGGCGATACACATTTCTGACTCCAGTTGGAAAACCATACACCACAATTAACTTCTGTCACCTTGGTGATACATTTCCGATATGTACCTAAAAGTTTAAAGCAAAAAATTGGACACTTTTGAAATTTTCATTTTTGATCAAAATTGTGGGTCCGGGGCTTATGTTTTTTTCATATATGGCCATACACATTTCTGACTCCAATTGGAAAACCATGCACCAGAATTAACTTCTGTCACCTTGGTGGTACATTTTTGATATGTACCTTAAGTTTAAAGCAGAAAATGGGACACTTTTGAAATTTTCATTTTTGATCAAAATTGTGGGTCTGGGGCTTATGTTTTTTTCATATATGGCCATAAACATTTCTGATTCCAATTGGAAATCCATGCACCAGAATTAACTTCTGTCACCTTGGTGATACATTTTGAATATGTACCTAAAGTTTAAAGCAGAAAATGGGACACTTTTGAAATTTTCATTTTTGATCAAAATTGTGGGTCCGGGGCTTAAATTTTTTTCATATGTGGCCATACACATTTCTGACTCCAATTGGAAAACCATGCACCAGAATTAACTTCTGTCACCTTCGTGATACATTTTGGATATGTACCTAAAGTTTAAAGCAGAAAATGGGACACTTTTGAAATTTTCACTTTTGATCAAAATTGTGGGTCCATGGCTTACATTTTATTCATATATGGCCATAAATATTTCAGACTCCATTTGGAAAACCTTGCACCAGAATTTACTTCTGTCACCTTGGTGATACATATTGGATATGCACCTAAAGATTAAAGTAGAAATTGGGACACTTTTGAAATTTTCATTTTTGATCAAAATTGTGGGTCCGGGGCTTACGTTTTTTTTTCATATATGGCCATAAATATTTCTGACTCCAATTGGAAAACCATGCACCAGAATTAACTTCTGTCACCTTGGTGATACATTTTGGATATGTATCTAAAGTTTAAAGCAGAAAATGGGACACTTTTGAAATTTTCATTTTTGATCAAAATTGTGGGTCTGGGGCTTATGTTTTTTTTCATATATGCTAAAAAAAACCTTTCTGACTCCAATTGGAAAACCATGCACCAAATTAACTTCTGCAACCTTGGTGATACATTTTAGATATGTACCTAAAGTTTAAAGCAGAAAATGGGACACTTTTGAAATTTTCATTTTTGATCAAAATTGTGGTTCCAGGGCTTACATTTTTTTCATATATGGCCATAAATATTTCTGACTCCAATGGGAAAACCTTGCACCAGAATTAACTTCTGTCACCTTGGTGATACATATTGGATATGCACCTAAAGATTAAAGTAGAAATTGGGACACTTTTGAAATTTTCATTTTTGATCAAAATTGTGGGTCCGGGGCTAACGTTTTTTTCATATATGGCCATACACATTTCTGACTCCAGTTGGAAAACCATATACCCGAATTAACTTCTGTCACCTTGGTGATACATTTTGGATATGTACCTAAAGTTTAAAGCAGAAAATAGGACACTTTTGAAATTTTCATTTTTGATCAAAATTGTGGGTCTGGGGCTTATGTTTTTTTCATATATGGCCATAAACATTTCTGATTCCAATTGGAAATCCATGCACCAGAATTAACTTCTGTCACCTTGGTGATACATTTTGGATATGTATCTAAAGTTTAAAGCAGAAAATGGGACACTTTTGAAATTTTCACTTTTGATCAAAATTGTGGGTCCATGGCTTACATTTTATTCATATATGGCCATAAATATTTCTGACTTCATTTGGAAAACCTTGCACCAGAATTAACTTCTGTCACCTTGGTGATACATATTGGATATGCACCCAAAGATTAAAGTAGAAATTGGGACACTTTTGAAATTTTCATTTTTGATCAAAATTGTGGGTCCGGGGCTTACGTTTTTTTCATATATGGCCATAAATATTTCTGACTCCAATTGGAAAACCATGCACCAGAATTAACTTCTGTCACCTTGGTGATACATTTTGGATATGTATCTAAAGTTTAAAGCAGAAAATGGGACACTTTTGAAATTTTCATTTTTGATCAAAATTGTGGGTCTGGGGCTTACATTTTTTTTCATATACGGCCATACACATTTCTGACTCCAGTTGGAAAACCATAAACCACAATTAACTTCTGTCACCTTGGTGATACATTTTCGATATGTACCTAAATTTTAAAGCAGAAAATGGGACACTTTTGAAATTTTCACTTTTGATCAAAATTGTGGGTCCATGGCTTACATTTTATTCATATATGGCCATAAATATTTCTGACTCCTTTTGGAAAACCTTGCACCAGAATTAACTTCTGTCACCTTGGTGATACATATTGGATATGCACCCAAAGATTAAAGTAGAAATTGGGACACTTTTGAAATTTTCATTTTTGATCAAAATTGTGGGTCCGGGGCTTACGTTTTTTTCATATATGGCCATAAATATTTCTGACTCCAATTGGAAAACCATGCACCAGAATTAACTTCTGTCACCTTGGTGATACATTTTGGATATGTATCTAAAGTTTAAAGCAGAAAATGGGACACTTTTGAAATTTTCATTTTTGATCAAAATTGTGGGTCCGGGGCTAACATTTTTTTTCATTTATAACCATACACATTTCTCACTCCAATTGGAAAACCATACACTAGAATTAACTTCTGTCACCTTGGTGATACATTTTGGATACGTACCTAAAGTTTAAAGCAGAAAATGGGACACTTTTGAAATTTTCATTTTTGATCAAAATTGTGGGTCCGGGGCTAACATTTTTTTTCATTTATAACCATACACATTTCTCACTCCAATTGGAAAACCATGCACTAGAATTAACTTCTGTCACCTTGGTGATACATTTTGGATACGTACCTAAAGTTTAAAGCAGAAAATGGGACACTTTTGAAATTTTCATTTTTGATCAAAATTGTGGGTCTGGGGCTTACGTTTTTTTCATATATGGCCATACACATTTCTGATTCCAATTGGAAATCCATGCACCAGAATTAACTTCTGTCACCTTGGTGATACATTTTGGATATGTACCTAAAGTTTAAAGCAGAAAATGGGACACTTTTGAAATTTTCACTTTTGATCAAAATTGTGGGTCCATGGCTTACATTTTATTCATATATGGCCATAAATATTTCTGACTTCATTTGGAAAACTTTGCACCAGAATTAACTTCTGTCACCTTGGTGATACATATTGGATATGCACCCAAAGATTAAAGTAGAAATTGGGACACTTTTGAAATTTTCATTTTTGATCAAAATTGTGGGTCCGGGGCTTACGTTTTTTTCATATATGGCCATAAATATTTCTGACTCCAATTGGAAAACCATGCACCAGAATTAACTTCTGTCACCTTGGTGATACATTTTCGATATGTACCTAAATTTTAAAGCAGAAAATGGGACACTTGAAATTTTCATTTTTGATCAAAATTGTGGGTCCGGGGCTTACGTTTTTTTTCATATACGGCGATACACATTTCTGACTCCAGTTGGAAAACCATACACCACAATTAACTTCTGTCACCTTGGTGATACATTTCCGATATGTACCTAAAAGTTTAAAGCAAAAAATTGGACACTTTTGAAATTTTCATTTTTGATCAAAATTGTGGGTCCGGGGCTTATGTTTTTTTCATATATGGCCATACACATTTCTGACTCCAATTGGAAAACCATGCACCAGAATTAACTTCTGTCACCTTGGTGATACATTTTTGATATGTACCTTAAGTTTAAAGCAGAAAATGGGACACTTTTGAAATTTTCATTTTTGATCAAAATTGTGGGTCTGGGGCTTATGTTTTTTTCATATATGGCCATACACATTTCTGACTCCAATTGGAAAACCATGCACCAGAATTAACTTCTGTCACCTTCGTGATACATTTTGCATATGTACCTAAAGTTTAAAGCAGAAAATGGGACACTTTTGAAATTTTCACTTTTGATCAAAATTGTGGGTCCATGGCTTACATTTTATTCATATATGGCCATAAATATTTCAGACTCCATTTGGAAAACCTTGCACCAGAATTTACTTCTGTCACCTTGGTGATATATATTGGATATGCACCTAAAGATTAAAGTAGAAATTGGGACACTTTTGAAATTTTCATTTTTGATCAAAATTGTGGGTCTGGGGCTTATGTTTTTTTCCATATATGCCCAATAAAAACATTTCTGACTCCAATTGGAAAACCATGCACCAAATTAATTTCTGCAACCTTGGTGATACATTTTGGATATGTACCTAAAGTTTAAAGCAGAAAATGGGACACTTTCGAAATTTTCATTTTTGATCAAAATTGTGGGTCCGGGGCTAACATTTTTTTTCATTTATAACCATACACATTTCTCACTCCAATTGGAAAACCATGCACTAGAATTAACTTCTGTCACCTTGGTGATACATTTTGGATATGTACCTAAAGTTTAAAGCAGAAAATAGGACACTTTTGAAATTTTCATTTTTGATCAAAATTGTGGGTCTGGGGCTTATGTTTTTTTCATATATGGCCATAAACATTTCTGATTCCAATTGGAAATCCATGCACCAGAATTAACTTCTGTCACCTTGGTGATACATTTTGGATATGTATCTAAAGTTTAAAGCAGAAAATGGGACACTTTTGAAATTTTCACTTTTGATCAAAATTGTGGGTCCATGGCTTACATTTTATTCATATATGGCCATAAATATTTCTGACTTCATTTGGAAAACCTTGCACCAGAATTAACTTCTGTCACCTTGGTGATACATATTGGATATGCACCCAAAGATTAAAGTAGAAATTGGGACACTTTTGAAATTTTCATTTTTGATCAAAATTGTGGGTCCGGGGCTTACGTTTTTTTCATATATGGCCATAAATATTTCTGACTCCAATTGGAAAACCATGCACCAGAATTAACTTCTGTCACCTTGGTGATACATTTTGGATATGTATCTAAAGTTTAAAGCAGAAAATGGGACACTTTTGAAATTTTCATTTTTGATCAAAATTGTGGGTCTGGGGCTTACATTTTTTTTCATATACGGCCATACACATTTCTGACTCCAGTTGGAAAACCATAAACCACAATTAACTTCTGTCACCTTGGTGATACATTTTCGATATGTACCTAAATTTTAAAGCAGAAAATGGGACACTTTTGAAATTTTCACTTTTGATCAAAATTGTGGGTCCATGGCTTACATTTTATTCATATATGGCCATAAATATTTCTGACTCCTTTTGGAAAACCTTGCACCAGAATTAACTTCTGTCACCTTGGTGATACATATTGGATATGCACCCAAAGATTAAAGTAGAAATTGGGACACTTTTGAAATTTTCATTTTTGATCAAAATTGTGGGTCCGGGGCTTACGTTTTTTTCATATATGGCCATAAATATTTCTGACTCCAATTGGAAAACCATGCACCAGAATTAACTTCTGTCACCTTGGTGATACATTTTGGATATGTATCTAAAGTTTAAAGCAGAAAATGGGACACTTTTGAAATTTTCATTTTTGATCAAAATTGTGGGTCCGGGGCTAACATTTTTTTTCATTTATAACCATACACATTTCTCACTCCAATTGGAAAACCATACACTAGAATTAACTTCTGTCACCTTGGTGATACATTTTGGATACGTACCTAAAGTTTAAAGCAGAAAATGGGACACTTTTGAAATTTTCATTTTTGATCAAAATTGTGGGTCCGGGGCTAACATTTTTTTTCATTTATAACCATACACATTTCTCACTCCAATTGGAAAACCATGCACTAGAATTAACTTCTGTCACCTTGGTGATACATTTTGGATACGTACCTAAAGTTTAAAGCAGAAAATGGGACACTTTTGAAATTTTCATTTTTGATCAAAATTGTGGGTCTGGGGCTTACGTTTTTTTCATATATGGCCATACACATTTCTGATTCCAATTGGAAATCCATGCACCAGAATTAACTTCTGTCACCTTGGTGATACATTTTGGATATGTACCTAAAGTTTAAAGCAGAAAATGGGACACTTTTGAAATTTTCACTTTTGATCAAAATTGTGGGTCCATGGCTTACATTTTATTCATATATGGCCATAAATATTTCTGACTTCATTTGGAAAACTTTGCACCAGAATTAACTTCTGTCACCTTGGTGATACATATTGGATATGCACCCAAAGATTAAAGTAGAAATTGGGACACTTTTGAAATTTTCATTTTTGATCAAAATTGTGGGTCCGGGGCTTACGTTTTTTTCATATATGGCCATAAATATTTCTGACTCCAATTGGAAAACCATGCACCAGAATTAACTTCTGTCACCTTGGTGATACATTTTCGATATGTACCTAAATTTTAAAGCAGAAAATGGGACACTTGAAATTTTCATTTTTGATCAAAATTGTGGGTCCGGGGCTTACGTTTTTTTTCATATACGGCGATACACATTTCTGACTCCAGTTGGAAAACCATACACCACAATTAACTTCTGTCACCTTGGTGATACATTTCCGATATGTACCTAAAAGTTTAAAGCAAAAAATTGGACACTTTTGAAATTTTCATTTTTGATCAAAATTGTGGGTCCGGGGCTTATGTTTTTTTCATATATGGCCATACACATTTCTGACTCCAATTGGAAAACCATGCACCAGAATTAACTTCTGTCACCTTGGTGATACATTTTTGATATGTACCTTAAGTTTAAAGCAGAAAATGGGACACTTTTGAAATTTTCATTTTTGATCAAAATTGTGGGTCTGGGGCTTATGTTTTTTTCATATATGGCCATACACATTTCTGACTCCAATTGGAAAACCATGCACCAGAATTAACTTCTGTCACCTTCGTGATACATTTTGGATATGTACCTAAAGTTTAAAGCAGAAAATGGGACACTTTTGAAATTTTCACTTTTGATCAAAATTGTGGGTCCATGGCTTACATTTTATTCATATATGGCCATAAATATTTCAGACTCCATTTGGAAAACCTTGCACCAGAATTTACTTCTGTCACCTTGGTGATATATATTGGATATGCACCTAAAGATTAAAGTAGAAATTGGGACACTTTTGAAATTTTCATTTTTGATCAAAATTGTGGGTCTGGGGCTTATGTTTTTTTCCATATATGCCCAATAAAAACATTTCTGACTCCAATTGGAAAACCATGCACCAAATTAATTTCTGCAACCTTGGTGATACATTTTGGATATGTACCTAAAGTTTAAAGCAGAAAATGGGACACTTTCGAAATTTTCATTTTTGATCAAAATTGTGGGTCCGGGGCTAACATTTTTTTTCATTTATAACCATACACATTTCTCACTCCAATTGGAAAACCATGCACTAGAATTAACTTCTATCACCTTGGTGATACATTTTGGATACGTACCTAAAGTTTAAAGCAGAAAATGGGACACTTTTGAAATTTTCATTTTTGATCAAAATTGTGGGTCTGGGGCTTACGTTTTTTTCATATATGGCCATAAACATTTCTGACTCCAACTGGAAAACCATGCACCAGAATTAACTTCTGTCACCTTGGTGATACATTTTGGATATGTACCTAAAGTTTAAAGCAGAAAATGGGACACTTTTGAAATTTTAATTTTTGATCAAAATTGTGGGTCTGGGGCTTATGTTTTTTTCATATATGGCCATAAACATTTCTGACTCCAATTGGAAATCCATGCACCAGAATTAACTTCTGTCACCTTGGTGATAAATTTTGGATATGTACCTAAAGTTTAAAGCAGAAAATGGGACACTTTTGAAATTTTCATTTTTGATCAAAATTGTGGGTCCGGGGCTTACGTTTTTTTTCATATACGGCCATACACATTTCTGACTCCAGTTGGAAAACCATACACCACAATTAACTTCTGTCACCTTGGTAATTCATTTTGGATATGTACCTAAAGTTTAAAGCAGAAAATGGGACACTTGAAATTTTCATTTTTGATCAAAATTGTGGGTTCGGGGCTTACGTTTTTGTCATATACGGACATACATATTTCTGACTCTAATTGGAAAGTTATGCATCAGAATTAACTTTTGTCACCTTGGTGATACATTGTGCATATGTACCTAAAGATTAAAGTAGAAATTGGGACACTTTTGAAATTTTCATTTTTGATCAAAATTGTGGGTCCGGGGCTAACGTTTTTTTCATATATGGCCATACACATTTCTGACTCCAATTGGAAAACCATATACCCGAATTAACTTCTGTCACCTTGGTGATACATTTTGGATATGTACCTAAAGTTTAAAGCAGAAAATGGGACACTTTTGAAATTTTCATTTTTGATCAAAATTGTGGGTCTGGGGCTTACGTTTTTTTCATATATGGCCATAAACATTTCTGACTCCAACTGGAAAACCATGCACCAGAATTAACTTCTGTCACCTTGGTGACACATTTTGGATATGTACCTAAAGTTTAAAGCAGAAAATGGGACACTCTTGAAATTTTAATTTTTGATCAAAATTGTGGGTCTGGGGCTTATGTTTTTTTCATATATGGCCATAAATATTTCTGACTCCAATTGGAAAACCATGCACCAGAATTAACTTCTGTCACCTTGGTGATACATTTTGGATATGTATCTAAAGTTTAAAGCAGAAAATGGGACACTTTTGAAATTTTCATTTTTGATCAAAATTGTGGGTCTGGGGCTTACGTTTTTTTTCATATACGGCCATACACATTTCTGACTCCAGTTGGAAAACCATACACCACAATTAACTTCTGTCACCTTGGTGATACATTTCCGATATGTACCTAAAAGTTTAAAGCAAAAAATTGGACACTTTTGAAATTTTCATTTTTGATCAAAATTGTGGGTCCGGGGCTTATGTTTTTTTCATATATGGCCATACACATTTCTGACTCCAATTGGAAAACCATGCACCAGAATTAACTTCTGTCACCTTGGTGGTACATTTTTGATATGTACCTTAAGTTTAAAGCAGAAAATGGGACACTTTTGAAATTTTCATTTTTGATCAAAATTGTGGGTCTGGGGCTTATGTTTTTTTCATATATGGCCATAAACATTTCTGATTCCAATTGGAAATCCATGCACCAGAATTAACTTCTGTCACCTTGGTGATACATTTTGAATATGTACCTAAAGTTTAAAGCAGAAAATGGGACACTTTTGAAATTTTCATTTTTGATCAAAATTGTGGGTCCGGGGCTTAAATTTTTTTCATATGTGGCCATACACATTTCTGACTCCAATTGGAAAACCATGCACCAGAATTAACTTCTGTCACCTTCGTGATACATTTTGGATATGTACCTAAAGTTTAAAGCAGAAAATGGGACACTTTTGAAATTTTCACTTTTGATCAAAATTGTGGGTCCATGGCTTACATTTTATTCATATATGGCCATAAATATTTCAGACTCCATTTGGAAAACCTTGCACCAGAATTTACTTCTGTCACCTTGGTGATACATATTGGATATGCACCTAAAGATTAAAGTAGAAATTGGGACACTTTTGAAATTTTCATTTTTGATCAAAATTGTGGGTCCGGGGCTTACGTTTTTTTTTCATATATGGCCATAAATATTTCTGACTCCAATTGGAAAACCATGCACCAGAATTAACTTCTGTCACCTTGGTGATACATTTTGGATATGTATCTAAAGTTTAAAGCAGAAAATGGGACACTTTTGAAATTTTCATTTTTGATCAAAATTGTGGGTCTGGGGCTTATGTTTTTTTTCATATATGCTAAAAAAAACCTTTCTGACTCCAATTGGAAAACCATGCACCAAATTAACTTCTGCAACCTTGGTGATACATTTTAGATATGTACCTAAAGTTTAAAGCAGAAAATGGGACACTTTTGAAATTTTCATTTTTGATCAAAATTGTGGTTCCAGGGCTTACATTTTTTTCATATATGGCCATAAATATTTCTGACTCCAATGGGAAAACCTTGCACCAGAATTAACTTCTGTCACCTTGGTGATACATATTGGATATGCACCTAAAGATTAAAGTAGAAATTGGGACACTTTTGAAATTTTCATTTTTGATCAAAATTGTGGGTCCGGGGCTAACGTTTTTTTCATATATGGCCATACACATTTCTGACTCCAGTTGGAAAACCATATACCCGAATTAACTTCTGTCACCTTGGTGATACATTTTGGATATGTACCTAAAGTTTAAAGCAGAAAATAGGACACTTTTGAAATTTTCATTTTTGATCAAAATTGTGGGTCTGGGGCTTATGTTTTTTTCATATATGGCCATAAACATTTCTGATTCCAATTGGAAATCCATGCACCAGAATTAACTTCTGTCACCTTGGTGATACATTTTGGATATGTATCTAAAGTTTAAAGCAGAAAATGGGACACTTTTGAAATTTTCACTTTTGATCAAAATTGTGGGTCCATGGCTTACATTTTATTCATATATGGCCATAAATATTTCTGACTTCATTTGGAAAACCTTGCACCAGAATTAACTTCTGTCACCTTGGTGATACATATTGGATATGCACCCAAAGATTAAAGTAGAAATTGGGACACTTTTGAAATTTTCATTTTTGATCAAAATTGTGGGTCCGGGGCTTACGTTTTTTTCATATATGGCCATAAATATTTCTGACTCCAATTGGAAAACCATGCACCAGAATTAACTTCTGTCACCTTGGTGATACATTTTGGATATGTATCTAAAGTTTAAAGCAGAAAATGGGACACTTTTGAAATTTTCATTTTTGATCAAAATTGTGGGTCTGGGGCTTACATTTTTTTTCATATACGGCCATACACATTTCTGACTCCAGTTGGAAAACCATAAACCACAATTAACTTCTGTCACCTTGGTGATACATTTTCGATATGTACCTAAATTTTAAAGCAGAAAATGGGACACTTTTGAAATTTTCACTTTTGATCAAAATTGTGGGTCCATGGCTTACATTTTATTCATATATGGCCATAAATATTTCTGACTCCTTTTGGAAAACCTTGCACCAGAATTAACTTCTGTCACCTTGGTGATACATATTGGATATGCACCCAAAGATTAAAGTAGAAATTGGGACACTTTTGAAATTTTCATTTTTGATCAAAATTGTGGGTCCGGGGCTTACGTTTTTTTCATATATGGCCATAAATATTTCTGACTCCAATTGGAAAACCATGCACCAGAATTAACTTCTGTCACCTTGGTGATACATTTTGGATATGTATCTAAAGTTTAAAGCAGAAAATGGGACACTTTTGAAATTTTCATTTTTGATCAAAATTGTGGGTCCGGGGCTAACATTTTTTTTCATTTATAACCATACACATTTCTCACTCCAATTGGAAAACCATACACTAGAATTAACTTCTGTCACCTTGGTGATACATTTTGGATACGTACCTAAAGTTTAAAGCAGAAAATGGGACACTTTTGAAATTTTCATTTTTGATCAAAATTGTGGGTCCGGGGCTAACATTTTTTTTCATTTATAACCATACACATTTCTCACTCCAATTGGAAAACCATGCACTAGAATTAACTTCTGTCACCTTGGTGATACATTTTGGATACGTACCTAAAGTTTAAAGCAGAAAATGGGACACTTTTGAAATTTTCATTTTTGATCAAAATTGTGGGTCTGGGGCTTACGTTTTTTTCATATATGGCCATACACATTTCTGATTCCAATTGGAAATCCATGCACCAGAATTAACTTCTGTCACCTTGGTGATACATTTTGGATATGTACCTAAAGTTTAAAGCAGAAAATGGGACACTTTTGAAATTTTCACTTTTGATCAAAATTGTGGGTCCATGGCTTACATTTTATTCATATATGGCCATAAATATTTCTGACTTCATTTGGAAAACTTTGCACCAGAATTAACTTCTGTCACCTTGGTGATACATATTGGATATGCACCCAAAGATTAAAGTAGAAATTGGGACACTTTTGAAATTTTCATTTTTGATCAAAATTGTGGGTCCGGGGCTTACGTTTTTTTCATATATGGCCATAAATATTTCTGACTCCAATTGGAAAACCATGCACCAGAATTAACTTCTGTCACCTTGGTGATACATTTTCGATATGTACCTAAATTTTAAAGCAGAAAATGGGACACTTGAAATTTTCATTTTTGATCAAAATTGTGGGTCCGGGGCTTACGTTTTTTTTCATATACGGCGATACACATTTCTGACTCCAGTTGGAAAACCATACACCACAATTAACTTCTGTCACCTTGGTGATACATTTCCGATATGTACCTAAAAGTTTAAAGCAAAAAATTGGACACTTTTGAAATTTTCATTTTTGATCAAAATTGTGGGTCCGGGGCTTATGTTTTTTTCATATATGGCCATACACATTTCTGACTCCAATTGGAAAACCATGCACCAGAATTAACTTCTGTCACCTTGGTGATACATTTTTGATATGTACCTTAAGTTTAAAGCAGAAAATGGGACACTTTTGAAATTTTCATTTTTGATCAAAATTGTGGGTCTGGGGCTTATGTTTTTTTCATATATGGCCATACACATTTCTGACTCCAATTGGAAAACCATGCACCAGAATTAACTTCTGTCACCTTCGTGATACATTTTGGATATGTACCTAAAGTTTAAAGCAGAAAATGGGACACTTTTGAAATTTTCACTTTTGATCAAAATTGTGGGTCCATGGCTTACATTTTATTCATATATGGCCATAAATATTTCAGACTCCATTTGGAAAACCTTGCACCAGAATTTACTTCTGTCACCTTGGTGATATATATTGGATATGCACCTAAAGATTAAAGTAGAAATTGGGACACTTTTGAAATTTTCATTTTTGATCAAAATTGTGGGTCTGGGGCTTATGTTTTTTTCCATATATGCCCAATAAAAACATTTCTGACTCCAATTGGAAAACCATGCACCAAATTAATTTCTGCAACCTTGGTGATACATTTTGGATATGTACCTAAAGTTTAAAGCAGAAAATGGGACACTTTCGAAATTTTCATTTTTGATCAAAATTGTGGGTCCGGGGCTAACATTTTTTTTCATTTATAACCATACACATTTCTCACTCCAATTGGAAAACCATGCACTAGAATTAACTTCTATCACCTTGGTGATACATTTTGGATACGTACCTAAAGTTTAAAGCAGAAAATGGGACACTTTTGAAATTTTCATTTTTGATCAAAATTGTGGGTCTGGGGCTTACGTTTTTTTCATATATGGCCATAAACATTTCTGACTCCAACTGGAAAACCATGCACCAGAATTAACTTCTGTCACCTTGGTGATACATTTTGGATATGTACCTAAAGTTTAAAGCAGAAAATGGGACACTTTTGAAATTTTAATTTTTGATCAAAATTGTGGGTCTGGGGCTTATGTTTTTTTCATATATGGCCATAAACATTTCTGACTCCAATTGGAAATCCATGCACCAGAATTAACTTCTGTCACCTTGGTGATAAATTTTGGATATGTACCTAAAGTTTAAAGCAGAAAATGGGACACTTTTGAAATTTTCATTTTTGATCAAAATTGTGGGTCCGGGGCTTACGTTTTTTTTCATATACGGCCATACACATTTCTGACTCCAGTTGGAAAACCATACACCACAATTAACTTCTGTCACCTTGGTAATTCATTTTGGATATGTACCTAAAGTTTAAAGCAGAAAATGGGACACTTGAAATTTTCATTTTTGATCAAAATTGTGGGTTCGGGGCTTACGTTTTTGTCATATACGGACATACATATTTCTGACTCTAATTGGAAAGTTATGCATCAGAATTAACTTTTGTCACCTTGGTGATACATTGTGCATATGTACCTAAAGATTAAAGTAGAAATTGGGACACTTTTGAAATTTTCATTTTTGATCAAAATTGTGGGTCCGGGGCTAACGTTTTTTTCATATATGGCCATACACATTTCTGACTCCAATTGGAAAACCATATACCCGAATTAACTTCTGTCACCTTGGTGATACATTTTGGATATGTACCTAAAGTTTAAAGCAGAAAATGGGACACTTTTGAAATTTTCATTTTTGATCAAAATTGTGGGTCTGGGGCTTACGTTTTTTTCATATATGGCCATAAACATTTCTGACTCCAACTGGAAAACCATGCACCAGAATTAACTTCTGTCACCTTGGTGATACATTTTGGATATGTACCTAAAGTTTAAAGCAGAAAATGGGACACTCTTGAAATTTTAATTTTTGATCAAAATTGTGGGTCTGGGGCTTATGTTTTTTTCATATATGGCCATAAACATTTCTGACTCCAATTGGAAATCCATGCACCAGAATTAACTTCTGTCACCTTGGTGATAAATTTTGGATATGTACCTAAAGTTTAAAGCAGAAAATGGGACACTTTTGAAATTTTCATTTTTGATCAAAATTGTGGGTACGGGGCTTACGTTTTTTTTCATATACGGCCATACACATTTCTGACTCCAGTTGGAAAACCATACACCACAATTAACTTCTGTCACCTTGGTAATTCATTTTGGATATGTACCTAAAGTTTAAAGCAGAAAATGGGACACTTTTGAAATTTTCATTTTTGATCAAAATTGTGGGTTCGGGGCTTACGTTTTTGTCATATACGGACATACATATTTCTGACTCTAATTGGAAAGTTATGCATCAGAATTAACTTCTGTCACCTTGGTGATACATTGTGCATATGTACCTAAAGATTAAAGTAGAAATTGGGACACTTTTGAAATTTTCATTTTTGATCAAAATTGTGGGTCTGGGGCTAACGTTTTTTTCATATATGGCCATACACATTTCTGACTCCAGTTGGAAAACCATATACCCGAATTAACTTCTGTCACCTTGGTGATACATTTTGGATATGTACCTAAAGTTTAAAGCAGAAAATAGGACACTTTTGAAATTTTCATTTTTGATCAAAATTGTGGGTCTGGGGCTTATGTTTTTTTCATATATGGCCATAAACATTTCTGATTCCAATTGGAAATCCATGCACCAGAATTAACTTCTGTCACCTTGGTGATACATTTTGGATATGTATCTAAAGTTTAAAGCAGAAAATGGGACACTTTTGAAATTTTAATTTTTGATCAAAATTGTGGGTCTGGGGCTTATGTTTTTTTTCATATATGCCCAAAAAAACCATTTCTGACTCCAATTGGAAAACCATGCACCAAATTAACTTCTGCAACCTTGGTGATACATTTTGGATATGTACCTAAAGTTTAAAGCAGAAAATGGGACACTTTTGAAATTTTCATTTTTGTTCAAAATTGTGGGTCCGGGGCTAACATTTTTTTTCATTTATAACCATACACATTTCTCACTCCAATTGGAAAACCATGCACTAGAATTAACTTCTGTCACCTTGGTGATACATTTTGGATACGTACCTAAAGTTTTAAGCAGAAAATGGGACACTTTTGAAATTTTCATTTTTGATCAAAATTGTGGGTCTGGGGCTTACGTTTTTTTCATATATTGCCATACACATTTCTGATTCCAACTGGAAATCCATGCACCAGAATTAACTTCTGTCACCTTGGTGATACATTTTGGATATGTACCTAAAGTTTAAAGCAGAAAATGGGACACTTTTGAAATTTTCATTTTTGATCAAAATTGTGGGTCTGGGGCTTATGTTTTTTTCATATATGGCCATAAACATTTCTGATTCCAATTGGAAATCCATGCACCAGAATTAACTTCTGTCACCTTGGTGATACATTTTGGATATGTACCTAAAGTTTAAAGCAGAAAATGGGACACTTTTGAAATTTTCATTTTTGATCAAAATTGTGGGTCCGGGGCTTACGTTTTTTTCATATATGGCCATACACATTTATGACTCCAATTGGAAAACCATGCACCAGAATTAACTTCTGTCACCTTGGTGATACATTTTGGATATGTACCTAAAGTTTAAAGCAGAAAATGGGACACTTTTGAAATTTTCACTTTTGATCAAAATTGTGGGTCCATGGCTTACATTTTATTCATATATGGCCATAAATATTTCTGACTCCATTTGGAAAACCTTGCACCAGAATTTACTTCTGTCACCTTGGTGATATATATTGGATATGCACCTAAAGATTAAAGTAGAAATTGGGACACTTTTGAAATTTTCATTTTTGATCAAAATTGTGGGTCCGGGGCTTACGTTTTTTCATATATGGCCATACACATTTCTGACTCCAGTTGGAAAACCATAAACCACAATTAACTTCTGTCACCTTGGTGATACATTTTCGATATGTACCTAAATTTTAAAGCAGAAAATGGGACTCTTTTGAAATTTTCATTTTTGATCAAAAGTGTGGGTTCGGGGCTTACGTTTTTGTCATATACGGACATACATTTTTCTGACTCTAATTGGAAAGCCATGCATCAGAATTAACTTCTGTCACCTTGGTAATACATTTTGGAAATGTACCTAAAGTTTAAAGCAGAAAATGGGACACTTTTGAAATTTTCATTTTTGATCAAAATTGTGGGTCTGGGGCTTACGTTTTTTTTCATATACGGCGATACACATTTCTGACTCCAGTTGGAAAACCATACACCACAATTAACTTCTGTCACCTTGGTGATACATTTCCGATATGTACCTAAAAGTTTAAAGCAGAAAATTGGACACTTTTGAAATTTTCATTTTTGATCAAAATTGTGGGTCCAGGGCTTATGTTTTTTTTCATATATGGCCATACACATTTCTGACCCCAATTGGAAAACCATGCACCAGAATTAACTTCTGTCACCTTGGTGATACATTTTTGATATGTACCTTAAGTTTAAAGCAGAAAATGGGACACTTTTGAAATTTTCATTTTTGATCAAAATTGTGGGTCTGGGGCTTACGTTTTTTTCATATATGGCCATAAACATTTCTGACTCCAACTGGAAAACCATGCACCAGAATTAACTTCTGTCACCTTGGTGATACATTTTGGATATGTACCTAAAGTTTAAAGCAGAAAATGGGACACTTTTGAAATTTTAATTTTTGATCAAAATTGTGGGTCCGGGGCTAACGTTTTTTTCATATATGGCCATACACATTTCTGACTCCAGTTGGAAAACCATATACCCGAATTAACTTCTGTCACCTTGGTGATACATTTTGGATATGTACCTAAAGTTTAAAGCAGAAAATAGGACACTTTTGAAATTTTCATTTTTGATCAAAATTGTGGGTCTGGGGCTTATGTTTTTTTTCATATATGCCCAAAAAAAACATTTCTGACTCCAATTGGAAAACCATGCACCAAATTAACTTCTGCAACCTTGGTGATACATTTTGGATATGTACCTAAAGTTTAAAGCAGAAAATGGGACACTTTTGAAATTTTCATTTTTGATCAAAATTGTGGGTCCGGGGCTAACATTTTTTTTCATTTATAACCATACACATTTCTCACTCCAATTGGAAAACAATGCACTAGAATTAACTTCTGTCACCTTGGTGATACATTTTGGATACGTACCTAAAGTTTAAAGCAGAAAATGGGACACTTTTGAAATTTTCATTTTTGATCAAAATTGTGGGTCTGGGGCTTACGTTTTTTTCATTTATGGCCATACACATTTCTGATTCCAATTGGAAATCCATGCACCAGAATTAACTTCTGTCACCTTGGTGATACATTTTGGATATGTACCTAAAGTTTAAAGCAGAAAATGGGACACTTTTGAAATTTTCATTTTTGATCAAAATTGTGGGTCCGGGGCTTACGTTTTTTTCATATATGGCCATACACATTTATGACTCCAATTGGAAAACCATGCACCAGAATTAACTTCTGTCACCTTGGTGATACATTTTGGATATGTACCTAAAGTTTAAAGCAGAAAATGGGACACTTTTGAAATTTTCACTTTTGATCAAAATTGTGGGTCCATGGCTTACATTTTATTCATATATGGCCATAAATATTTCTGACTCCATTTGGAAAACCTTGCACCGGAATTTACTTCTGTCACCTTGGTGATATATATTGGATATGCACCTAAAGATTAAAGTAGAAATTGGGACACTTTTGAAATTTTCATTTTTGATCAAAATTGTGGGTCCGGGGCTTACGTTTTTTTTCATATACGGCCATACACATTTCTGACTCCAGTTGGAAAACCATAAACCACAATTAACTTCTGTCACCTTGGTGATACATTTTCGATATGTACCTAAATTTTAAAGCAGAAAATGGGACACTTTTGAAATTTTCATTTTTGATCAAAAGTGTGGGTTCGGGGCTTACGTTTTTGTCATATACGGACATACATTTTTCTGACTCTAATTGGAAAGCCATGCATCAGAATTAACTTCTGTCACCTTGGTAATACATTTTGGAAATGTACCTAAAGTTTAAAGCAGAAAATGGGACACTTTTGAAATTTTCATTTTTGATCAAAATTGTGGGTCCAGGGCTTACATTTTTTTTCATATACAGCGATACACATTTCTGACTCCAGTTGGAAAACCATACACCACAATTAACTTCTGTCACCTTGGTGATACATTTCCGATATGTACCTAAAAGTTTAAAGCAGAAAATGGGACACTTTTGAAATTTTCATTTTTGATCAAAATTGTGGGTCCGGGGCTTACGTTTTTTCATATATGGCCATACACATTTCTGACTCCAATTGGAAAACCATGCACCAGAATTAACTTCTGTCACCTTGGTGATACATTTTGGATATGTACCTAAAGTTTAAAGCAGAAAATGGGACACTTTTGAAATTTTCATTTTTGATCAAAATTGTGGGTCTGGGGCTTATGTTTTTTTCATATATGGCCATAAACATTTCTGATTCCAATTGGAAATCCATGCACCAGAATTAACTTCTGTCACCTTGGTGATACATTTTGGATATGTACCTAAAGTTTAAAGCAGAAAATGGGACACTTTTGAAATTTTCATTTTTGATCAAAATTGTGGGTCCGGGGCTTACGTTTTTTTCATATATGGCCATACACATTTATGACTCCAATTGGAAAACCATGCACCAGAATTAACTTCTGTCACCTTGGTGATACATTTTGGATATGTACCTAAAGTTTAAAGCAGAAAATGGGACACTTTTGAAATTTTCACTTTTGATCAAAATTGTGGGTCCATGGCTTACATTTTATTCATATATGGCCATAAATATTTCTGACTCCATTTGGAAAACCTTGCACCAGAATTTACTTCTGTCACCTTGGTGATATATATTGGATATGCACCTAAAGATTAAAGTAGAAATTGGGACACTTTTGAAATTTTCATTTTTGATCAAAATTGTGGGTCCGGGGCTTACGTTTTTTCATATATGGCCATACACATTTCTGACTCCAGTTGGAAAACCATAAACCACAATTAACTTCTGTCACCTTGGTGATACATTTTCGATATGTACCTAAATTTTAAAGCAGAAAATGGGACTCTTTTGAAATTTTCATTTTTGATCAAAAGTGTGGGTTCGGGGCTTACGTTTTTGTCATATACGGACATACATTTTTCTGACTCTAATTGGAAAGCCATGCATCAGAATTAACTTCTGTCACCTTGGTAATACATTTTGGAAATGTACCTAAAGTTTAAAGCAGAAAATGGGACACTTTTGAAATTTTCATTTTTGATCAAAATTGTGGGTCTGGGGCTTACGTTTTTTTTCATATACGGCGATACACATTTCTGACTCCAGTTGGAAAACCATACACCACAATTAACTTCTGTCACCTTGGTGATACATTTCCGATATGTACCTAAAAGTTTAAAGCAGAAAATTGGACACTTTTGAAATTTTCATTTTTGATCAAAATTGTGGGTCCAGGGCTTATGTTTTTTTTCATATATGGCCATACACATTTCTGACCCCAATTGGAAAACCATGCACCAGAATTAACTTCTGTCACCTTGGTGATACATTTTTGATATGTACCTTAAGTTTAAAGCAGAAAATGGGACACTTTTGAAATTTTCATTTTTGATCAAAATTGTGGGTCTGGGGCTTACGTTTTTTTCATATATGGCCATAAACATTTCTGACTCCAACTGGAAAACCATGCACCAGAATTAACTTCTGTCACCTTGGTGATACATTTTGGATATGTACCTAAAGTTTAAAGCAGAAAATGGGACACTTTTAAAATTTTAATTTTTGATCAAAATTGTGGGTCCGGGGCTAACGTTTTTTTCATATATGGCCATACACATTTCTGACTCCAGTTGGAAAACCATATACCCGAATTAACTTCTGTCACCTTGGTGATACATTTTGGATATGTACCTAAAGTTTAAAGCAGAAAATAGGACACTTTTGAAATTTTCATTTTTGATCAAAATTGTGGGTCTGGGGCTTATGTTTTTTTTCATATATGCCCAAAAAAAACATTTCTGACTCCAATTGGAAAACCATGCACCAAATTAACTTCTGCAACCTTGGTGATACATTTTGGATATGTACCTAAAGTTTAAAGCAGAAAATGGGACACTTTTGAAATTTTCATTTTTGATCAAAATTGTGGGTCCGGGGCTAACATTTTTTTTCATTTATAACCATACACATTTCTCACTCCAATTGGAAAACAATGCACTAGAATTAACTTCTGTCACCTTGGTGATACATTTTGGATACGTACCTAAAGTTTAAAGCAGAAAATGGGACACTTTTGAAATTTTCATTTTTGATCAAAATTGTGGGTCTGGGGCTTACGTTTTTTTCATTTATGGCCATACACATTTCTGATTCCAATTGGAAATCCATGCACCAGAATTAACTTCTGTCACCTTGGTGATACATTTTGGATATGTACCTAAAGTTTAAAGCAGAAAATGGGACACTTTTGAAATTTTCATTTTTGATCAAAATTGTGGGTCCGGGGCTTACGTTTTTTTCATATATGGCCATACACATTTATGACTCCAATTGGAAAACCATGCACCAGAATTAACTTCTGTCACCTTGGTGATACATTTTGGATATGTACCTAAAGTTTAAAGCAGAAAATGGGACACTTTTGAAATTTTCACTTTTGATCAAAATTGTGGGTCCATGGCTTACATTTTATTCATATATGGCCATAAATATTTCTGACTCCATTTGGAAAACCTTGCACCGGAATTTACTTCTGTCACCTTGGTGATATATATTGGATATGCACCTAAAGATTAAAGTAGAAATTGGGACACTTTTGAAATTTTCATTTTTGATCAAAATTGTGGGTCCGGGGCTTACGTTTTTTTTCATATACGGCCATACACATTTCTGACTCCAGTTGGAAAACCATAAACCACAATTAACTTCTGTCACCTTGGTGATACATTTTCGATATGTACCTAAATTTTAAAGCAGAAAATGGGACACTTTTGAAATTTTCATTTTTGATCAAAAGTGTGGGTTCGGGGCTTACGTTTTTGTCATATACGGACATACATTTTTCTGACTCTAATTGGAAAGCCATGCATCAGAATTAACTTCTGTCACCTTGGTAATACATTTTGGAAATGTACCTAAAGTTTAAAGCAGAAAATGGGACACTTTTGAAATTTTCATTTTTGATCAAAATTGTGGGTCCAGGGCTTACATTTTTTTTCATATACAGCGATACACATTTCTGACTCCAGTTGGAAAACCATACACCACAATTAACTTCTGTCACCTTGGTGATACATTTCCGATATGTACCTAAAAGTTTAAAGCAGAAAATTGGACACTTTTGAAATTTTCATTTTTGATCAAAATTGTGGGTCCAGGGCTTATGTTTTTTTTCATATATGGCCATACACATTTCTGACCCCAATTGGAAAACCATGCACCAGAATTAACTTCTGTCACCTTGGTGATACATTTTTGATATGTACCTTAAGTTTAAAGCAGAAAATGGGACACTTTTGAAATTTTCATTTTTGATCAAAATTGTGGGTCTGGGGCTTACGTTTTTTTCATATATGGCCATAAACATTTCTGACTCCAACTGGAAAACCATGCACCAGAATTAACTTCTGTCACCTTGGTGATACATTTTGGATATGTACCTAAAGTTTAAAGCAGAAAATGGGACACTTTTGAAATTTTCATTTTTGATCAAAATTGTGGGTCTTGGGCTTATGTTTTTTTTCATATATGCCCAAAAAAAACATTTCTGACTCCAATTGGAAAACCATGCACCAAATTAACTTCTGTCACCTTGGTGATACATTTTAGATATGTACCTAAAGTTTAAAGCAGAAAATGGGACACTTTTGAAATTTTCATTTTTGATCAAAATTGTGGGTCCGGGGCTTACGTTTTTTTTTCATATACGGCGATACACATTTCTGACTCCAATTGGAAAACCATGCACCAGAATTAACTTCTGTCACCTTCGTGATACATTTTGGATATGTACCTAAAGTTTAAAGCAGAAAATGGGACACTTTTGAAATTTTCATTTTTGATCAAAATTGTGGGTCTGGGGCTTATGTTTTTTTCATATATGGCCATAAACATTTCTGACTCCAATTGGAAATCCATGCACCAGAATTAACTTCTGTCACCTTGGTGATACATTTTGGATATGTACCTAAAGTTTAAAGCAGAAAATGGGACACTTTTGAAATTTTCATTTTTGATCAAAATTGTGGGTCCAGGGCTTACGTTTTTTTTCATATACGGCGATACACATTTCTGACTCCAGTTGGAAAACCATACACCACAATTAACTTCTGCCACCTTGGTGATACATTTCCGATATGTACCTAAAAGTTTAAAGCAGAAAATTGGACACTTTTGAAATTTTCATTTTTGATCAAAATTGTGGGTCTGGGGCTAACGTTTTTTTCATAAATGGCCATACACATTTCTGACTCCAGTTGGAAAACCATATACCCGAATTAACTTCTGTCACCTTGGTGATACATTTTGGATATGTACCTAAAGTTTAAAGCAGAAAATAGGACACTTTTGAAATTTTCATTTTTGATCAAAATTGTGGGTCTGGGGCTTATGTTTTTTTCATATATGGCCATAAACATTTCTGATTCCAATTGGAAATCCATGCACCAGAATTAACTTCTGTCACCTTGGTGATACATTTTGGATATGTATCTAAAGTTTAAAGCAGAAAATGGGACACTTTTGAAATTTTAATTTTTGATCAAAATTGTGGGTCTGGGGCTTATGTTTTTTTTCATATATGCCCAAAAAAAACATTTCTGACTCCAATTGGAAAACCATGCACCAAATTAACTTCTGCAACCTTGGTGATACATTTTGGATATGTACCTAAAGTTTAAAGCAGAAAATGGGACACTTTTGAAATTTTCATTTTTGATCAAAATTGTGGGTCCGGGGCTAACATTTTTTTTCATTTATAACCATACACATTTCTCACTCCAATTGGAAAACCATGCACTAGAATTAACTTCTGTCACCTTGGTGATACATTTTGGATACGTACCTAAAGTTTAAAGCAGAAAATGGGACACTTTTGAAATTTTCATTTTTGATCAAAATTGTGGGTCCGGGGCTTACGTTTTTTTCATATATGGCCATACACATTTCTGACTCCAATTGGAAAACCATGCACCAGAATTAACTTCTGTCACCTTGGTGATACATTTTGGATATGTACCTAAAGTTTAAAGCAGAAAATGGGACACTTTTGAAATTTTCACTTTTGATCAAAATTGTGGGTCCATGGCTTACATTTTATTCATATATGGCCATAAATATTTCTGACTCCATTTGGAAAACCTTGCACCAGAATTAACTTCTGTCACCTTGGTGATACATATTGGATATGCACCCAAAGATTAAAGTAGAAATTGGGACACTTTTGAAATTTTCATTTTTGATCAAAATTGTGGGTCCGGGGCTTACGTTTTTTTCATATATGGCCATAAATATTTCTGACTCCAATTGGAAAACCATGCACCAGAATTAACTTCTGTCACCTTGGTGATACATTTTGGATATGTATCTAAAGTTTAAAGCAGAAAATGGAACACTTTTGAAATTTTCATTTTTGATCAAAATTGTGTGTCTGCGGCTTACGTTTTTTTTTTCATATACGGCCATACACATTTCTGACTCCAGTTGGAAAACCATAAACCACAATTAACTTCTGTCACCTTGGTGATACATTTTCGATATGTACCTAAATTTTAAAGCAGAAAATGGGACACTTTTGAAATTTTCATTTTTGATCAAAATTGTGGGTCCGGGTCTTACGTTTTTTTTCATATACGGCGATACACATTTCTGACTCCAGTTGGAAAACCATACACCACAATTAACTTCTGTCACCTTGGTGATACATTTCCGATATGTACCTAAAAGTTTAAAGCAAAAAATTGGACACTTTTGAAATTTTCATTTTTGATCAAAATTGTGGGTCCGGGGCTTATGTTTTTTTCATATATGGCCATACACATTTCTGACTCCAATTGGAAAACCATGCACCAGAATTAACTTCTGTCACCTTGGTGATACATTTTTTATATGTACCTTAAGTTTAAAGCAGAAAATGGGACACTTTTGAAATTTTCATTTTTGATCAAAATTGTGGGTCTGGGGCTTATGTTTTTTTCATATATGGCCATAAACATTTCTGATTCCAATTGGAAATCCATGCACCAGAATTAACTTCTGTCACCTTGGTGATACATTTTGAATATGTACCTAAAGTTTAAAGCAGAAAATGGGACACTTTTGAAATTTTCATTTTTGATCAAAATTGTGGGTCCGGGGCTTACGTTTTTTTCATATATGGCCATACACATTTCTGACTCCAATTGGAAAACCATGCACCAGAATTAACTTCTGTCACCTTCGTGATACATTTTGGATATGTACCTAAAGTTTAAAGCAGAAAATGGGACACTTTTGAAATTTTCACTTTTGATCAAAATTTTGGGTCCATGGCTTACATTTTATTCATATATGGCCATAAATATTTCTGACTCCATTTGGAAAACCTTGCACCAGAATTAACTTCTGTCACCTTGGTGATACATATTGGATATGCACCTAAAGATTAAAGTAGAAATTGGGACACTTTTGAAATTTTCATTTTTGATCAAAATTGTGGGATCGGGACTTACGTTTTTTTTCAAATATGGCCATAAATATTTCTGACTCCAATTGGAAAACCATGCACCAGAATTAACTTCTGTCACCTTGGTGATACATTTTGGATATGTATCTAAAGTTTAAAGCAGAAAATGGGACACTTTTGAAATTTTCATTTTTGATCAAAATTGTGGGTCTGGGGCTTATGTTTTTTTTCATATATGCCCAAAAAAAACATTTCTGACTCCAATTGGAAAACCATGCACCAAATTAACTTCTGTCACCTTGGTGATACATTTTGGATATGTACCTAAAGTTTAAAGCAGAAAATGGGACACTTTTGAAATTTTCATTTTTGATCAAAATTGTGGGTCCGGGGCTTACGTTTTTTTTTCATATACGGCGATACACATTTCTGACTCCAATTGGAAAACCATGCACCAGAATTAACTTCTGTCACCTTCGTGATACATTTTGGATATGTACCTAAAGTTTAAAGCAGAAAATGGGACACTTTTGAAATTTTCATTTTTGATCAAAATTGTGGGTCTGGGGCTTATGTTTTTTTCATACATGTCCATAAACATTTCTGACTCCAATTGGAAATCCATACACCAGAATTAACTTCTGTCACCTTGGTGATACATTTTGGATATGTACCTAAAGTTTAAAGCAGAAAATGGGACACTTTTGAAATTTTCATTTTTGATCAAAATTGTGGGTCCAGGGCTTACGTTTTTTTTCATATACGGCGATACACATTTCTGACTCCAGTTGGAAAACCATACACCACAATTAACTTCTGTCACCTTGGTGATACATTTCCGATATGTACCTAAAAGTTTAAAGCAGAAAATTGGACACTTTTGAAATTTTCATTTTTGATCAAAATTGTGGGTCTGGGGCTTACGTTTTTTTCATATATGGCCATAAACATTTCTGACTCCAACTGGAAAACCATGCACCAGAATTAACTTCTGTCACCTTGGTGATACATTTTGGATATGTACCTAAAGTTTAAAGCAGAAAATGGGACACTTTTGAAATTTTAATTTTTGATCAAAATTGTGGGTCTGGGGCTAACGTTTTTTTCATATATGGCCATACACATTTCTGACTCCAGTTGGAAAACCATATACCCGAATTAACTTCTGTCACCTTGGTGATACATTTTGGATATGTACCTAAAGTTTAAAGCAGAAAATAGGACACTTTTGAAATTTTCATTTTTGATCAAAATTGTGGGTCTTGGGCTTATGTTTTTTTTCATATATGCCCAAAAAAAACATTTCTGACTCCAATTGGAAAACCATGCACCAAATTAACTTCTGTCACCTTGGTGATACATTTTAGATATGTACCTAAAGTTTAAAGCAGAAAATGGGACACTTTTGAAATTTTCATTTTTGATCAAAATTGTGGGTCCGGGGCTTACGTTTTTTTTTCATATACGGCGATACACATTTCTGACTCCAATTGGAAAACCATGCACCAGAATTAACTTCTGTCACCTTCGTGATACATTTTGGATATGTACCTAAAGTTTAAAGCAGAAAATGGGACACTTTTGAAATTTTCATTTTTGATCAAAATTGTGGGTCTGGGGCTTATGTTTTTTTCATATATGGCCATAAACATTTCTGACTCCAATTGGAAATCCATGCACCAGAATTAACTTCTGTCACCTTGGTGATACATTTTGGATATGTACCTAAAGTTTAAAGCAGAAAATGGGACACTTTTGAAATTTTCATTTTTGATCAAAATTGTGGGTCCAGGGCTTACGTTTTTTTTCATATACGGCGATACACATTTCTGACTCCAGTTGGAAAACCATACACCACAATTAACTTCTGCCACCTTGGTGATACATTTCCGATATGTACCTAAAAGTTTAAAGCAGAAAATTGGACACTTTTGAAATTTTCATTTTTGATCAAAATTGTGGGTCTGGGGCTAACGTTTTTTTCATAAATGGCCATACACATTTCTGACTCCAGTTGGAAAACCATATACCCGAATTAACTTCTGTCACCTTGGTGATACATTTTGGATATGTACCTAAAGTTTAAAGCAGAAAATAGGACACTTTTGAAATTTTCATTTTTGATCAAAATTGTGGGTCTGGGGCTTATGTTTTTTTCATATATGGCCATAAACATTTCTGATTCCAATTGGAAATCCATGCACCAGAATTAACTTCTGTCACCTTGGTGATACATTTTGGATATGTATCTAAAGTTTAAAGCAGAAAATGGGACACTTTTGAAATTTTAATTTTTGATCAAAATTGTGGGTCTGGGGCTTATGTTTTTTTTCATATATGCCCAAAAAAAACATTTCTGACTCCAATTGGAAAACCATGCACCAAATTAACTTCTGCAACCTTGGTGATACATTTTGGATATGTACCTAAAGTTTAAAGCAGAAAATGGGACACTTTTGAAATTTTCATTTTTGATCAAAATTGTGGGTCCGGGGCTAACATTTTTTTTCATTTATAACCATACACATTTCTCACTCCAATTGGAAAACCATGCACTAGAATTAACTTCTGTCACCTTGGTGATACATTTTGGATACGTACCTAAAGTTTAAAGCAGAAAATGGGACACTTTTGAAATTTTCATTTTTGATCAAAATTGTGGGTCCGGGGCTTACGTTTTTTTCATATATGGCCATACACATTTCTGACTCCAATTGGAAAACCATGCACCAGAATTAACTTCTGTCACCTTGGTGATACATTTTGGATATGTACCTAAAGTTTAAAGCAGAAAATGGGACACTTTTGAAATTTTCACTTTTGATCAAAATTGTGGGTCCATGGCTTACATTTTATTCATATATGGCCATAAATATTTCTGACTCCATTTGGAAAACCTTGCACCAGAATTAACTTCTGTCACCTTGGTGATACATATTGGATATGCACCCAAAGATTAAAGTAGAAATTGGGACACTTTTGAAATTTTCATTTTTGATCAAAATTGTGGGTCCGGGGCTTACGTTTTTTTCATATATGGCCATAAATATTTCTGACTCCAATTGGAAAACCATGCACCAGAATTAACTTCTGTCACCTTGGTGATACATTTTGGATATGTATCTAAAGTTTAAAGCAGAAAATGGGACACTTTTGAAATTTTCATTTTTGATCAAAATTGTGTGTCTGCGGCTTACGTTTTTTTTTTCATATACGGCCATACACATTTCTGACTCCAGTTGGAAAACCATAAACCACAATTAACTTCTGTCACCTTGGTGATACATTTTCGATATGTACCTAAATTTTAAAGCAGAAAATGGGACACTTTTGAAATTTTCATTTTTGATCAAAATTGTGGGTCCGGGTCTTACGTTTTTTTTCATATACGGCGATACACATTTCTGACTCCAGTTGGAAAACCATACACCACAATTAACTTCTGTCACCTTGGTGATACATTTCCGATATGTACCTAAAAGTTTAAAGCAAAAAATTGGACACTTTTGAAATTTTCATTTTTGATCAAAATTGTGGGTCCGGGGCTTATGTTTTTTTCATATATGGCCATACACATTTCTGACTCCAATTGGAAAACCATGCACCAGAATTAACTTCTGTCACCTTGGTGATACATTTTTTATATGTACCTTAAGTTTAAAGCAGAAAATGGGACACTTTTGAAATTTTCATTTTTGATCAAAATTGTGGGTCTGGGGCTTATGTTTTTTTCATATATGGCCATAAACATTTCTGATTCCAATTGGAAATCCATGCACCAGAATTAACTTCTGTCACCTTGGTGATACATTTTGAATATGTACCTAAAGTTTAAAGCAGAAAATGGGACACTTTTGAAATTTTCATTTTTGATCAAAATTGTGGGTCCGGGGCTTACGTTTTTTTCATATATGGCCATACACATTTCTGACTCCAATTGGAAAACCATGCACCAGAATTAACTTCTGTCACCTTCGTGATACATTTTGGATATGTACCTAAAGTTTAAAGCAGAAAATGGGACACTTTTGAAATTTTCACTTTTGATCAAAATTTTGGGTCCATGGCTTACATTTTATTCATATATGGCCATAAATATTTCTGACTCCATTTGGAAAACCTTGCACCAGAATTAACTTCTGTCACCTTGGTGATACATATTGGATATGCACCTAAAGATTAAAGTAGAAATTGGGACACTTTTGAAATTTTCATTTTTGATCAAAATTGTGGGATCGGGACTTACATTTTTTTTCAAATATGGCCATAAATATTTCTGACTCCAATTGGAAAACCATGCACCAGAATTAACTTCTGTCACCTTGGTGATACATTTTGGATATGTATCTAAAGTTTAAAGCAGAAAATGGGACACTTTTGAAATTTTCATTTTTGATCAAAATTGTGGGTCTGGGGCTTATGTTTTTTTTCATATATGCCCAAAAAAAACATTTCTGACTCCAATTGGAAAACCATGCACCAAATTAACTTCTGTCACCTTGGTGATACATTTTGGATATGTACCTAAAGTTTAAAGCAGAAAATGGGACACTTTTGAAATTTTCATTTTTGATCAAAATTGTGGGTCCGGGGCTTACGTTTTTTTTTCATATACGGCGATACACATTTCTGACTCCAATTGGAAAACCATGCACCAGAATTAACTTCTGTCACCTTCGTGATACATTTTGGATATGTACCTAAAGTTTAAAGCAGAAAATGGGACACTTTTGAAATTTTCATTTTTGATCAAAATTGTGGGTCTGGGGCTTATGTTTTTTTCATACATGTCCATAAACATTTCTGACTCCAATTGGAAATCCATACACCAGAATTAACTTCTGTCACCTTGGTGATACATTTTGGATATGTACCTAAAGTTTAAAGCAGAAAATGGGACACTTTTGAAATTTTCATTTTTGATCAAAATTGTGGGTCCAGGGCTTACGTTTTTTTTCATATACGGCGATACACATTTCTGACTCCAGTTGGAAAACCATACACCACAATTAACTTCTGTCACCTTGGTGATACATTTCCGATATGTACCTAAAAGTTTAAAGCAGAAAATTGGACACTTTTGAAATTTTCATTTTTGATCAAAATTGTGGGTCTGGGGCTTACGTTTTTTTCATATATGGCCATAAACATTTCTGACTCCAACTGGAAAACCATGCACCAGAATTAACTTCTGTCACCTTGGTGATACATTTTGGATATGTACCTAAAGTTTAAAGCAGAAAATGGGACACTTTTGAAATTTTAATTTTTGATCAAAATTGTGGGTCTGGGGCTAACGTTTTTTTCATATATGGCCATACACATTTCTGACTCCAGTTGGAAAACCATATACCCGAATTAACTTCTGTCACCTTGGTGATACATTTTGGATATGTACCTAAAGTTTAAAGCAGAAAATAGGACACTTTTGAAATTTTCATTTTTGATCAAAATTGTGGGTCTGGGGCTTATGTTTTTTTCATATATGGCCATAAACATTTCTGATTCCAATTGGAAATCCATGCACCAGAATTAACTTCTGTCACCTTGGTGATACATTTTGGATATGTATCTAAAGTTTAAAGCAGAAAATGGGACACTTTTGAAATTTTAATTTTTGATCAAAATTGTGGGTCTGGGGCTTATGTTTTTTTTCATATATGCCCAAAAAAACCATTTCTGACTCCAATTGGAAAACCATGCACCAAATTAACTTCTGCAACCTTGGTGATACATTTTGGATATGTACCTAAAGTTTAAAGCAGAAAATGGGACACTTTTGAAATTTTCATTTTTGATCAAAATTGTGGGTCCGGGGCTAACATTTTTTTTCATTTATAACCATACACATTTCTCACTCCAATTGGAAAACCATGCACTAGAATTAACTTCTGTCACCTTGGTGATACATTTTGGATACGTACCTAAAGTTTAAAGCAGAAAATGGGACACTTTTGAAATTTTCATTTTTGATCAAAATTGTGGGTCTGGGGCTTACGTTTTTTTCATTTATGGCCATACACATTTCTGATTCCAATTGGAAATCCATGCACCAGAATTAACTTCTGTCACCTTGGTGATACATTTTGGATATGTACCTAAAGTTTAAAGCAGAAAATGGGACACTTTTGAAATTTTCATTTTTGATCAAAATTGTGGGTCCGGGGCTTACGTTTTTTTCATATATGGCCATACACATTTCTGACTCCAATTGGAAAACCATGCACCAGAATTAACTTCTGTCACATTGGTGATACATTTTGGATATGTACCTAAAGTTTAAAGCAGAAAATGGGACACTTTTGAAATTTTCACTTTTGATCAAAATTGTGGGTCCATGGCTTACATTTTATTCATATATGGCCATAAATATTTCTGACTCCATTTGGAAAACCTTGCACCAGAATTAACTTCTGTCACCTTGGTGATACATATTGGATATGCACCCAAAGATTAAAGTAGAAATTGGGACACTTTTGAAATTTTCATTTTTGATCAAAATTGCGGGTCCGGGGCTTACGTTTTTTTCATATATGGCCATAAATATTTCTGACTCCAATTGGAAAACCATGCACCAAATTAACTTCTGCAACCTTGGTGATACATTTTGGATATGTACCTAAAGTTTAAAGCAGAAAATGGGACACTTTTGAAATTTTCATTTTTGATCAAAATTGTGGGTCCGGGGCTAACATTTTTTTTCATTTATAACCATACACATTTCTCACTCCAATTGGAAAACCATGCACTAGAATTAACTTCTGTCACCTTGGTGATACATTTTGGATACGTACCTAAAGTTTAAAGCAGAAAATGGGACACTTTTGAAATTTTCATTTTTGATCAAAATTGTGGGTCTGGGGCTTACGTTTTTTTCATTTATGGCCATACACATTTCTGATTCCAATTGGAAATCCATGCACCAGAATTAACTTCTGTCACCTTGGTGATACATTTTGGATATGTACCTAAAGTTTAAAGCAGAAAATGGGACACTTTTGAAATTTTCATTTTTGATCAAAATTGTGGGTCCGGGGCTTACGTTTTTTTCATATATGGCCATACACATTTCTGACTCCAATTGGAAAACCATGCACCAGAATTAACTTCTGTCACATTGGTGATACATTTTGGATATGTACCTAAAGTTTAAAGCAGAAAATGGGACACTTTTGAAATTTTCACTTTTGATCAAAATTGTGGGTCCATGGCTTACATTTTATTCATATATGGCCATAAATATTTCTGACTCCATTTGGAAAACCTTGCACCAGAATTAACTTCTGTCACCTTGGTGATACATATTGGATATGCACCCAAAGATTAAAGTAGAAATTGGGACACTTTTGAAATTTTCATTTTTGATCAAAATTGCGGGTCCGGGGCTTACGTTTTTTTCATATATGGCCATAAATATTTCTGACTCCAATTGGAAAACCATGCACCAGAATTAACTTCTGTCACCTTGGTGATACATTTTGGATATGTATCTAAAGTTTAAAGCAGAAAATGGGACACTTTTGAAATTTTCATTTTTGATCAAAATTGTGTGTCTGCGGCTTACGTTTTTTTTTCATATACGGCCACACACATTTCTGACTCCAGTTGGAAAACCATAAACCACAATTAACTTCTGTCACCTTGGTAATACATTTTCGATATGTACCTAAATTTTAAAGCAGAAAATGGGACACTTTTGAAATTTTCATTTTTGATCAAAATTGTGGGTCCGGGGCTTACGTTTTTTTTCATATACGGCGATACACATTTCTGACTCCAGTTGGAAAACCATACACCACAATTAACTTCTGTCACCTTGGTGATACATTTCCGATATGTACCTAAAAGTTTAAAGCAAAAAATTGGACACTTTTGAAATTTTCATTTTTGATCAAAATTGTGGGTCCGGGGCTTATGTTTTTTTCATATATGGCCATACACATTTCTGACTCCAATTGGAAAACCATGCACCAGAATTAACTTCTGTCACCTTGGTGATACATTTTTTATATGTACCTTAAGTTTAAAGCAGAAAATGGGACACTTTTGAAATTTTCATTTTTGATCAAAATTGTGGGTCTGGGGCTTATGTTTTTCTCATATATGGCCATAAACATTTCTGATTCCAATTGGAAATCCATGCACCAGAATTAACTTCTGTCACCTTGGTGATACATTTTGAATATGTACCTAAAGTTTAAAGCAGAAAATGGGACACTTTTGAAATTGTCATTTTTGATCAAAATTGTGGGTCCGGGGCTTACGTTTTTTTCATATATGGCCATACACATTTCTGACTCCAATTGGAAAACCATGCACCAGAATTAACTTCTGTCACCTTCGTGATACATTTTGGATATGTACCTAAAGTTTAAAGCAGAAAATGGGACACTTTTGAAATTTTCACTTTTGATCAAAATTGTGGGTCCATGGCTTACATTTTATTCATATATGGCCATAAATATTTCTGACTCCATTTGGAAAACCTTGCACCAGAATTAACTTCTGTCACCTTGGTGATACATATTGGATATGCACCTAAAGATTAAAGTAGAAATTGGGACACTTTTGAAATTTTCATTTTTGATCAAAATTGTGGGATCGGGACTTACGTTTTTTTTCATATATGGCCATAAATATTTCTGACTCCAATTGGAAAACCATGCACCAGAATTAACTTCTGTCACCTTGGTGATACATTTTGGATATGTATCTAAAGTTTAAAGCAGAAAATGGGACACTTTTGAAATTTTCATTTTTGATCAAAATTGTGGGTCTGGGGCTTATGTTTTTTTTCATATATGCCCAAAAAAAACATTTCTGACTCCAATTGGAAAACCATTCACCAAATTAACTTCTGTCACCTTGGTGATACATTTTGGATATGTAGCTAAAGTTTAAAGCAGAAAATGGGACACTTTTGAAATTTTCACTTTTGATCAAAATTGTGGGTCCATGGCTTACATTTTATTCATATATGGCCATAAATATTTCTGACTCCATTTGGAAAACCTTGCACCAGAATTAACTTCTGTCACCTTGGTGATACATATTGGATATGCACCCAAAGATTAAAGTAGAAATTGGGACACTTTTGACATTTTCATTTTTGATCAAAATTGTGGGTCCGGGGCTTACATTTTTTTTCATATATGGCCATAAATATTTCTGACTCCAATTGGAAAACCATGCACCAGAATTAACTTCTGTCACCTTGGTGATACATTTTGGATATGTATCTAAAGTTTAAAGCAGAAAATGGGACACTTTTGAAATTTTCATTTTTGATCAAAATTGTGGGTCTGAGGCTTACGTTTTTTTTCATATACGGCCATACACATTTCTGACTCCAGTTGGAAAACCATAAACCACAATTAACTTCTGTCACCTTGGTGATACATTTTGGATATGTATCTAAAGTTTAAAGCAGAAAATGGGACACTTTTGAAATTTTCATTTTTGATCAAAATTGTGGGTCTGGGGCTTATGTTTTTTTTCATATATGCCCAAAAAAAACATTTCTGACTCCAATTGGAAAACCATGCACCAAATTAACTTCTGCAACCTTGGTGATACATTTTGGATATGTACCTAAAGTTTAAAGTAGAAAATGGGACACTTTTGAAATTTTCATTTTTGATCAAAATTGTGGGTCCAGGGCTTACATTTTTTTCATATATGGCCATAAATATTTCTGACTCCAATTGGAAAACCTTGCACCAGAATTAACTTCTGTCACCTTGGTGATACATACTGGATATGCACCTAAAGATTAAAGTAGAAATTGGGACACTTTTGAAATTTTCATTTTTGATCAAAATTGTGGGTCCGGGGCTAACGTTTTTTTCATATATGGCCATACACATTTCTGACTCCAATTGGAAAACCATATACCCGAATTAACTTCTGTCACCTTGGTGATACATTTTGGATATGTACCTAAAGTTTAAAGCAGAAAATGGGACACTTTTGAAATTTTCATTTTTGATCAAAATTGTGGGTCTGGGGCTTATGTATCTTTTTCATATATGGCCATAAACATTTCTGATTCCAATTGGAAATCCATGCACCAGAATTAACTTCTGTCACCTTGGTGATACATTTTGGATATGTACCTAAAGTTTAAAGCAGAAAATGGGACACTTTTGAAATTTTCATTTTTGATCAAAATTGTGGGTCCGGGGCTTACGTTTTTTTCACATATGGCCATACACATTTATGACTCCAATTGGAAAACCATGCACCAGAATTAACTTCTGTCACCTTGGTGATACATTTTGGATATGTACCTAAAGTTTAAAGCAGAAAATGGGACACTTTTGAAATTTTCACTTTTGATCAAAATTGTGGGTCCATGGCTTACATTTTATTCATATATGGCCATAAATATTTCTGACTCCATTTGGAAAACCTTGCACCAGAATTTACTTCTGTCACCTTGATGATATATATTGGATATGCACCTAAAGATTAAAGTAGAAATTGGGACACTTTAGAAATTTTCATTTTTGATCAAAAGTGTGGGTTCGGGGCTTACGTTTTTGTCATATACGGACATACATTTTTCTGACTCTAATTGGAAAGCCATGCATCAGAATTAACTTCTGTCACCTTGGTAATACATTTTGGAAATGTACCTAAAGTTTAAAGCAGAAAATGGGACACTTTTGAAATTTTCATTTTTGATCAAAATTGTGGGTCTGGGGCTTATGTTTTTTTCATATATGGCCATAAACATTTCTGACTCCAATTGGAAATCCATGCACCAGAATTAACTTCTGTCACCTTGGTGATACATTTTGGATATGTACCTAAAGTTTAAAGCAGAAAATGGGACACTTTTGAAATTTTAATTTTTGATAAAAATTGTGGGTCTGGGGCTTATGTTTTTTTCATATATGGCCATAAACATTTCTGACTCCAATTGGAAATCCATGCACCAGAATTAACTTCTGTCACTTTGGTGATAAATTTTGGATATGTACCTAAAGTTTAAAGCAGAAAATGGGACACTTTTGAAATTTTCATTTTTGATCAAAATTGTGGGTCTGGGGCTTATGTTTTTTTCATATATGGCCATATACATTTCTGACTCCAATTGGAATTCCATGCACCAGAATTAACTTCTGTCACCTTGGTGATACATTTTGGATATGTACCTAAAGTTTAAAGCAGAAAATGGGACACTTTTGAAATTTTCATTTTTGATCAAAATTGTGGGTCCGGGGCTTATGTTTTTTTCATATATGGCCATACACATTTCTGACTCCAATTGGAAAACCATGCACCAGAATTAACTTCTGTCACCTTGGTGATACATTTTTGATATGTACCTAAAGTTTAAAGCAGAAAATGGGACACTTTTGAAATTTTCATTTTTGATCAAAATTGTGGGTCCGGGGCTTACGTTTTTTTTCATATACGGCCATACACATTTCTGACTCCAGTTGGAAAACCATACACCACAATTAACTTCTGTCACCTTGGTAATTCATTTTGGATATGTACCTAAAGTTTAAAGCAGAAAATGGGACACTTTTGAAATTTTCATTTTTGATCAAAATTGTGGGTCCAGGGCTTACATTTTTTTCATATATGGCCATAAATATTTCTGACTCCAATTGGAAAACCTTGCACCAGAATTAACTTCTGTCACCTTGGTGATACATATTGGATATGCACCTAAAGATTAAAGTAGAAATTGGGACACTTTTGAAATTTTCATTTTTGATCAAAATTGTGGGTCCGGGGCTAACGTTTTTTTCATATATGGCCATAAACATTTCTGATTCCAATTGGAAATCCATGCACCAGAATTAACTTCTGTCACCTTGGTGATACATTTTGGATATGTACCTAAAGTTTAAAGCAGAAAATGGGACACTTTTGAAATTTTCATTTTTGATCAAAATTGTGGGTCCGAGGCTTACGTTTTTTTCATATATGGCCATACACATTTCTGACTCCAATTGGAAAACCATGCACCAGAATTAACTTCTGTCACCTTGGTGATACATTTTGGATATGTATCTAAAGATTAAAGCAGAAAATGGGACACTTTTGAAATTTTCATTTTTGATCAAAATTGTGGGTCCGGGGCTTACGTTTTTTTTCATATACGGCCATACACATTTCTGACTCCAGTTGGAAAACCATAAACCACAATTAACTTCTGTCACCTTGGTGATACATTTTCGATATGTACCTAAATTTTAAAGCAGAAAATGGGACACTTTTGAAATTTTCATTTTTGATCAAAAGTGTGGGTTCGGGGCTTACGTTTTTGTCATATACGGACATACATTTTTCTGACTCTAATTGGAAAGCCATGCATCAGAATTAACTTCTGTCACCTTGGTAATACATTTTGGAAATGTACCTAAAGTTTAAAGCAGAAAATGGGACACTTTTGAAATTTTCATTTTTGATCAAAATTGTGGGTCTGGGGCTTATGTTTTTTTCATATATGGCCATAAACATTTCTGACTCCAATTGGAAATCCATGCACCAGAATTAACTTCTGTCACCTTGGTGATAAATTTTGGATATGTTCCTAAAGTTTAAAGCAGAAAATGGGAAACTTTTGAAATTTTAATTTTTGATCAAAAGTGTGGGTTCGGGGCTTACGTTTTTGTCATATACGGACATACATTTTTCTGACTCTAATTGGAAAGCCATGCATCAGAATTAACTTCTGTCACCTTGGTAATACATTTTGGAAATGTACCTAAAGTTTAAAGCAGAAAATGGGACACTTTTGAAATTTTCATTTTTGATCAAAATTGTGGGTCTGGGGCTTATGTTTTTTTCATATATGGCCATACACATTTCTGACTCCAATTGGAAATCCATGCACCAGAATTAACTTCTGTCACCTTGGTGATACATTTTGGATATGTACCTAAAGTTTAAAGCAGAAAATTGGACACTTTTGAAATTTTCATTTTTGATCAAAATTGTGGGTCCGGGGCTTACATTTTTTTTCATATACGGCCATACACATTTCTGACTCCAGTTGGAAAACCATACACCACAATTAACTTCTGTCACCTTGGTAATTCATTTTGGATATGTACCTAAAGTTTAAAGCAGAAAATGGGACACTTTTGAAATTTTCACTTTTGATCAAAATTGTGGGTCCATGGCTTACATTTTATTCATATATGGCCATAAATATTTCTGACTCCATTTGGAAAACCTTGCACCAGAATTAACTTCTGTCACCTTGGTGATACATATTGGATATGCACCTAAAGATTAAAGTAGAAATTGGGACACTTTTGAAATTTTCATTTTTGATCAAAATTGTGGGATCGGGACTTACGTTTTTTTTCATATATGGCCATAAATATTTCTGACTCCAATTGGAAAACCATGCACCAGAATTAACTTCTGTCACCTTGGTGATACATTTTGGATATGTATCTAAAGTTTAAAGCAGAAAATGGGACACTTTTGAAATTTTCATTTTTGATCAAAATTGTGGGTCTGGGGCTTATGTTTTTTTTCATATATGCCCAAAAAAAACATTTCTGACTCCAATTGGAAAACCATTCACCAAATTAACTTCTGTCACCTTGGTGATACATTTTGGATATGTAGCTAAAGTTTAAAGCAGAAAATGGGACACTTTTGAAATTTTCACTTTTGATCAAAATTGTGGGTCCATGGCTTACATTTTATTCATATATGGCCATAAATATTTCTGACTCCATTTGGAAAACCTTGCACCAGAATTAACTTCTGTCACCTTGGTGATACATATTGGATATGCACCCAAAGATTAAAGTAGAAATTGGGACACTTTTGACATTTTCATTTTTGATCAAAATTGTGGGTCCGGGGCTTACGTTTTTTTTCATATATGGCCATAAATATTTCTGACTCCAATTGGAAAACCATGCACCAGAATTAACTTCTGTCACCTTGGTGATACATTTTGGATATGTATCTAAAGTTTAAAGCAGAAAATGGGACACTTTTGAAATTTTCATTTTTGATCAAAATTGTGGGTCTGGGGCTTATGTTTTTTTTCATATATGCCCAAAAAAAACATTTCTGACTCCAATTGGAAAACCATGCACCAAATTAACTTCTGCAACCTTGGTGATACATTTTGGATATGTACCTAAAGTTTAAAGTAGAAAATGGGACACTTTTGAAATTTTCATTTTTGATCAAAATTGTGGGTCCAGGGCTTACATTTTTTTCATATATGGCCATAAATATTTCTGACTCCAATTGGAAAACCTTGCACCAGAATTAACTTCTGTCACCTTGGTGATACATACTGGATATGCACCTAAAGATTAAAGTAGAAATTGGGACACTTTTGAAATTTTCATTTTTGATCAAAATTGTGGGTCCGGGGCTAACGTTTTTTTCATATATGGCCATACACATTTCTGACTCCAATTGGAAAACCATATACCCGAATTAACTTCTGTCACCTTGGTGATACATTTTGGATATGTACCTAAAGTTTAAAGCAGAAAATGGGACACTTTTGAAATTTTCATTTTTGATCAAAATTGTGGGTCTGGGGCTTATGTTTTTTTCATATATGGCCATAAACATTTCTGATTCCAATTGGAAATCCATGCACCAGAATTAACTTCTGTCACCTTGGTGATACATTTTGGATATGTACCTAAAGTTTAAAGCAGAAAATGGGACACTTTTGAAATTTTCATTTTTGATCAAAATTGTGGGTCCGGGGCTTACGTTTTTTTCACATATGGCCATACACATTTATGACTCCAATTGGAAAACCATGCACCAGAATTAACTTCTGTCACCTTGGTGATACATTTTGGATATGTACCTAAAGTTTAAAGCAGAAAATGGGACACTTTTGAAATTTTCACTTTTGATCAAAATTGTGGGTCCATGGCTTACATTTTATTCATATATGGCCATAAATATTTCTGACTCCATTTGGAAAACCTTGCACCAGAATTTACTTCTGTCACCTTGATGATATATATTGGATATGCACCTAAAGATTAAAGTAGAAATTGGGACACTTTAGAAATTTTCATTTTTGATCAAAAGTGTGGGTTCGGGGCTTACGTTTTTGTCATATACGGACATACATTTTTCTGACTCTAATTGGAAAGCCATGCATCAGAATTAACTTCTGTCACCTTGGTAATACATTTTGGAAATGTACCTAAAGTTTAAAGCAGAAAATGGGACACTTTTGAAATTTTCATTTTTGATCAAAATTGTGGGTCTGGGGCTTATGTTTTTTTCATATATGGCCATAAACATTTCTGACTCCAATTGGAAATCCATGCACCAGAATTAACTTCTGTCACCTTGGTGATACATTTTGGATATGTACCTAAAGTTTAAAGCAGAAAATGGGACACTTTTGAAATTTTAATTTTTGATAAAAATTGTGGGTCTGGGGCTTATGTTTTTTTCATATATGGCCATAAACATTTCTGACTCCAATTGGAAATCCATGCACCAGAATTAACTTCTGTCACTTTGGTGATAAATTTTGGATATGTACCTAAAGTTTAAAGCAGAAAATGGGACACTTTTGAAATTTTCATTTTTGATCAAAATTGTGGGTCTGGGGCTTATGTTTTTTTCATATATGGCCATATACATTTCTGACTCCAATTGGAATTCCATGCACCAGAATTAACTTCTGTCACCTTGGTGATACATTTTGGATATGTACCTAAAGTTTAAAGCAGAAAATGGGACACTTTTGAAATTTTCATTTTTGATCAAAATTGTGGGTCCGGGGCTTATGTTTTTTTCATATATGGCCATACACATTTCTGACTCCAGTTGGAAAACCATACACCACAATTAACTTCTGTCACCTTGGTAATTCATTTTGGATATGTACCTAAAGTTTAAAGCAGAAAATGGGACACTTTTGAAATTTTCATTTTTGATCAAAATTGTGGGTCCAGGGCTTACATTTTTTTCATATATGGCCATAAATATTTCTGACTCCAATTGGAAAACCTTGCACCAGAATTAACTTCTGTCACCTTGGTGATACATATTGGATATGCACCTAAAGATTAAAGTAGAAATTGGGACACTTTTGAAATTTTCATTTTTGATCAAAATTGTGGGTCCGGGGCTAACGTTTTTTTCATATATGGCCATAAACATTTCTGATTCCAATTGGAAATCCATGCACCAGAATTAACTTCTGTCACCTTGGTGATACATTTTGGATATGTACCTAAAGTTTAAAGCAGAAAATGGGACACTTTTGAAATTTTCATTTTTGATCAAAATTGTGGGTCCGAGGCTTACGTTTTTTTCATATATGGCCATACACATTTCTGAATCCAATTGGAAAACCATGCACCAGAATTAACTTCTGTCACCTTGGTGATACATTTTGGATATGTATCTAAAGATTAAAGCAGAAAATGGGACACTTTTGAAATTTTCATTTTTGATCAAAATTGTGGGTCCGGGGCTTACGTTTTTTTTCATATACGGCCATACACATTTCTGACTCCAGTTGGAAAACCATAAACCACAATTAACTTCTGTCACCTTGGTGATACATTTTCGATATGTACCTAAATTTTAAAGCAGAAAATGGGACACTTTTGAAATTTTCATTTTTGATCAAAAGTGTGGGTTCGGGGCTTACGTTTTTGTCATATACGGACATACATTTTTCTGACTCTAATTGGAAAGCCATGCATCAGAATTAACTTCTGTCACCTTGGTAATACATTTTGGAAATGTACCTAAAGTTTAAAGCAGAAAATGGGACACTTTTGAAATTTTCATTTTTGATCAAAATTGTGGGTCTGGGGCTTATGTTTTTTTCATATATGGCCATAAACATTTCTGACTCCAATTGGAAATCCATGCACCAGAATTAACTTCTGTCACCTTGGTGATAAATTTTGGATATGTTCCTAAAGTTTAAAGCAGAAAATGGGAAACTTTTGAAATTTTAATTTTTGATCAAAAGTGTGGGTTCGGGGCTTACGTTTTTGTCATATACGGACATACATTTTTCTGACTCTAATTGGAAAGCCATGCATCAGAATTAACTTCTGTCACCTTGGTAATACATTTTGGAAATGTACCTAAAGTTTAAAGCAGAAAATGGGACACTTTTGAAATTTTCATTTTTGATCAAAATTGTGGGTCTGGGGCTTATGTTTTTTTCATATATGGCCATACACATTTCTGACTCCAATTGGAAATCCATGCACCAGAATTAACTTCTGTCACCTTGGTGATACATTTTGGATATGTACCTAAAGTTTAAAGCAGAAAATTGGACACTTTTGAAATTTTCATTTTTGATCAAAATTGTGGGTCCGGGGCTTACATTTTTTTTCATATACGGCCATACACATTTCTGACTCCAGTTGGAAAACCATACACCACAATTAACTTCTGTCACCTTGGTAATTCATTTTGGATATGTACCTAAAGTTTAAAGCAGAAAATGGGACACTTTTGAAATTTTCACTTTTGATCAAAATTGTGGGTCCATGGCTTACATTTTATTCATATATGGCCATAAATATTTCTAACTCCATTTGGAAAACCTTGCACCAGAATTAACTTCTGTCACCTTTGTGATACATATTGGATATGCACCTAAAGATTAAAGTAGAAATTGGGACACTTTTGAAATTTTCATTTTTGATCAAAATTGTGGGTCCGGGGCTTACGTTTTTTTCATATATGGCCATAAATATTTCTGACTCCAATTGGAAAACCATGCACCAGAATTAAATTCTGTCACCTTGGTGATACATTTTGGATATGTATCTAAAGTTTAAAGCAGAAAATGGGACACTTTTGAAACTTTCATTTTTGATCAAAATTGTGGGTCTGGGGCTTACATTTTTTTTCATATACGGCCATACACATTTCTGACTCCAGTTGGAAAACCATAAACCACAATTAACTTCTGTCACCTTGGTGATACATTTCCGATATGTACCTAAAAGTTTAAAGCATAAAATGGGACACTTTTGAAATTTTCATTTTTGATCAAAATTGTGGGTCCGGGGCTTATGTTTTTTTCATATATGGCCATACACATTTCTGACTCCAATTGGAAAACCATGCACCAGAATTAACTTCTGTCACCTTGGTGATACATTTCCGATATGTACCTTAAGTTTAAAGCAGAAAATGGGACACTTTTGAAATTTTCATTTTTGATCAAAATTGTGAGTCTGGGGCTTATGTTTTTTTCATATATGGCCATAAACATTTCTGACTCCAATTGGAAATCAATGCACCAGAATTAACTTCTGTCACCTTGGTGATACATTTTGGATATGTACCTAAAGTTTAAAGCAGAAAATGGGACACTTTTGAAATTTTCATTTTTGATCAAAATTGTGGGTCCGGGGCTTACGTTTTTTTTCATATACGGCCATACACATTTCTGACTCCAGTTGGAAAACCATGCACCACAATTAACTTCTGTCACCTTGGTAATTCATTTTGGATATGTACCTAAAGTTTAAAGCAGAAAATGGGACAGTTTTGAAATTTTCATTTTTGATCAAAATTGTGGGTCTGGGGCTTATGTTTTTTTCATATATGGCCATAAACATTTCTGACTCCAATTGGAAATCCATGCACCAGAATTAACTTCTGTCACCTTGGTGATACATTTTGGATATGTACCTAAAGTTTAAAGCAGAAAATGGGACACTTTTGAAATTTTCATTTTTGATCAAAATTGTGGGTCTGGGGCTTACGTTTTTTTCATATATGGCCATAAACATTTCTGACTCCAACTAAACCATGCACCAGAATTAACTTCTGTCACCTTGGTGATACATTTTGGATATGTACCTAAAGTTTAAAGCAGAAAATGGGACACTTTTGAAATTTTCATTTTTGATCAAAATTGTGGGTCTGGGGCTTATGTTTTTTTCATATATGGCCATAAACATTTCTGACTCCAATTGGAAGTCCATGCACCAGAATTAACTTCTGTCACCTTGGTGATACATTTTGGATATGTACCTAAAGTTTAAAGCAGAAAATGGGACACTTTTGAAATTTTCATTTTTGATCAAAATTGTGGGTCCGGGGCTTACGTTTTTTTTCATATACGGCCATACACATTTCTGACTCCAGTTGGAAAACCATACACCACAATTAACTTCTGTCACCTTGGTAATTCATTTTGGATATGTACCTAAAGTTTAAAGCAGAAAATGGGACACTTTTGAAATTTTCATTTTTGATCAAAATTGTGGGTTCGGGGCTTACGTTTTTGTCATATACGGACATACATATTTCTGACTCTAATTGGAAAGTTATGCATCAGAATTAACTTCTGTCACCTTGGTGATACATTGTGCATATGTACATAAAGATTAAAGTAGAAATTGGGACACTTTTGAAATTTTCATTTTTGATCAAAATTGTGGGTTCGGGGCTTACGTTTTTGTCATATACGGACATACATATTTCTGACTCTAATTGGAAAGTTATGCATCAGAATTAACTTCTGTCACCTTGGTGATACATTGTGCATATGTACCTAAAGATTAAAGTAGAAATTGGGACACTTTTGAAATTTTCATTTTTGATCAAAATTGTGGGTTCGGGGCTTACGTTTTTGTCATATACGGACATACATATTTCTGACTCTAATTGGAAAGTTATGCATCAGAATTAACTTCTGTCACCTTGGTGATACATTGTGCATATGTACCTAAAGATTAAAGTAGAAATTGGGACACTTTTGAAATTTTCATTTTTGATCAAAATTGTGGGTCCGGGGCTAACGTTTTTTTCATATATGGCCATACACATTTCTGACTCCAGTTGGAAAACCATATACCCGAATTAACTTCTGTCACCTTGGTGATACATTTTTGATATGTACCTAAAGTTTAAAGCAGAAAATGGGACACTTTTGAAATTTTCATTTTTGATCAAAATTGTGGGTCTGGGGCTTATGTTTTTTTCATATATGGCCATAAACATTTCTGATTCCAATTGGAAATCCATGCACCAGAATTAACTTCTGTCACCTTGGTGATACATTTTGGATATGTACCTAAAGTTTAAAGCAGAAAATGGGACACTTTTGAAATTTTCATTTTTGATCAAAATTGTGGGTCCGGGGCTTACGTTTTTTTCATATATGGCCATACACATTTCTGACTTCAATTGGAAAACCATGCACCAGAATTAACTTCTGTCACCTTGGTGATACATTTTGGATATGTACCTAAAGTTTAAAGCAGAAAATGGGACACTTTTGAAATTTTCACTTTTGATCAAAATTGTGGGTCCATGGCTTACATTTTATTCATATATGGCCATAAATATTTCTGACTCCATTTGGAAAACCTTGCACCAGAATTTACTTCTGTCACCTTGGTGATATATATTGGATATGCACCTAAAGATTAAAGTAGAAATTGGGACACTTTTGAAATTTTCATTTTTGATCAAAATTGTGGGTCCGGGGCTTACGTTTTTTTCATATATGGCCATAAACATTTCTGACTCCAATTGGAAAACCATGCACTAGAATTAACTTCTGTCACCTTGGTGATACATTTTGGATATGTATCTAAAGTTTAAAGCAGAAAATGGGACACTTTTGAAATTTTCATTTTTGATTAAAATTGTGGGTCCGGGGCTTACGTTTTTTTTCATATACGGACATACATTTTTCTGACTCTAATTGGAAAGCCATGCATCAGAATTAACTTCTGTCACCTTGGTAATAAATTTTGGAAATGTACCTAAAGTTTAAAGCAGAAAATGGGACACTTTTGAAATTTTAATTTTTGATCAAAATTGTGGGTCTGGGGCTTATGTTTTTTTCATATATGGCCATAAACATTTCTGACTCCAATTGGAAATCCATGCACCAGAATTAACTTCTGTCACCTTGGTGATACATGTTGGATATGTACCTAAAGTTTAAAGCAGAAAATGGGACACTTTTGAAATTTTCACTTTTGATCAAAATTGTGGGTCCATGGCTTACATTTTATTCATATATGGCCATAAATATTTCTGACTCCATTTGGAAAACCTTGCACCAGAATTTACTTCTGTCACCTTGGTGATATATATTGGATATGCACCTAAAGATTAAAGTAGAAATTGGGACACTTTTGAAATTTTCATTTTTGATCAAAATTGTGGGTCCGGGGCTTACGTTTTTTTCATATATGGCCATAAACATTTCTGACTCCAGTTGGAAAACCATGCATCAGAATTAACTTCTGTCACCTTGGTAATACATTTTGGAAATGTACCTAAAGTTTAAAGCAGAAAATGGGACACTTTTGAAATTTTCATTTTTGATCAAAAGTGTGGGTTCGGGGCTTACGTTTTTGTCATATACGGACATACATTTTTCTGACTCTAATTGGAAAGCCATGCATCAGAATTAACTTCTGTCACCTTGGTAATACATTTTGGAAATGTACCTAAAGTTTAAAGCAGAAAATGGGACACTTTTGAAATTTTAATTTTTGATCAAAATTGTGGGTCTGGGGCTTATGTTTTTTTCATATATGGCCATAAACATTTCTGACTCCAATTGGAAATCCATGCACCAGAATTAACTTCTGTCACCTTGGTGATACATTTTGGATATGTACCTAAAGTTTAAAGCAGAAAATGGGACACTTTTGAAATTTTCATTTTTGATCAAAATTGTGGGTCCGGGGCTTACGTTTTTTTTCATATACGGCCATACACATTTCTGACTCCAGTTGGAAAACCATACACCACAATTAACTTCTGTCACCTTGGTAATTCATTTTGGATATGTACCTAAAGTTTAAAGCAGAAAATGGGACACTTTTGAAATTTTCATTTTTGATCAAAATTGTGGGTCTGGGGCTTATGTTTTTTTCATATATGGCCATAAACATTTCTGACTCCAATTGGAAATCCATGCACCAGAATTAACTTCTGTCACCTTGGTGATACATTTTGGATATGTACCTAAAGTTTAAAGCAGAAAATGGGACACTTGAAATTTTCATTTTTGATCAAAATTGTGGGTCTGGGGCTTACGTTTTTTTCATATATGGCCATAAACATTTCTGACTCCAACTGGAAAACCATGCACCAGAATTAACTTCTGTCACCTTGGTGATACATTTTGGATATGTACCTAAAGTTTAAAGCAGAAAATGGGACACTTTTGAAATTTTCATTTTTGATCAAAATTGTGGGTCTGGGGCTTACGTTTTTTTCATATATGGCCATAAACATTTCTGACTCCAACTGGAAAACCATGCACCAGAATTAACTTCTGTCACCTTGGTGATACATTTTGGATATGTACCTAAAGTTTAAAGCAGAAAATGGGACACTTTTGAAATTTTCATTTTTGATCAAAATTGTGGGTCCGGGGCTTACGTTTTTTTTCATATACGGCCATACACATTTCTGACTCCAGTTGGAAAACCATACACCACAATTAACTTCTGTCACCTTGGTAATTCATTTTGGATATGTACCTAAAGTTTAAAGCAGAAAATGGGACACTTTTGAAATTTTCATTTTTGATCAAAATTGTGGGTCCAGGGCTTACATTTTTTTCATATATGGCCATAAATATTTCTGACTCCAATTGGAAAACCTTGCACCAGAATTAACTTCTGTCACCTTGGTGATACATATTGGATATGCACCTAAAGATTAAAGTAGAAATTGGGACACTTTTGAAATTTTCATTTTTGATCAAAATTGTGGGTCCGGGGCTAACGTTTTTTTCATATATGGCCATAAACATTTCTGATTCCAATTGGAAATCCATGCACCAGAATTAACTTCTGTCACCTTGGTGATACATTTTGGATATGTACCTAAAGTTTAAAGCAGAAAATGGGACACTTTTGAAATTTTCATTTTTGATCAAAATTGTGGGTCCGAGGCTTACGTTTTTTTCATATATGGCCATACACATTTCTGACTCCAATTGGAAATCCATGCACCAGAATTAACTTCTGTCACCTTGGTGATACATTTTGGATATGTATCTAAAGATTAAAGCAGAAAATGGGACACTTTTGAAATTTTCATTTTTGATCAAAATTGTGGGTCCGGGGCTTACGTTTTTTTTCATATACGGCCATACACATTTCTGACTCCAGTTGGAAAACCATAAACCACAATTAACTTCTGTCACCTTGGTGATACATTTTCGATATGTACCTAAATTTTAAAGCAGAAAATGGGACACTTTTGAAATTTTCATTTTTGATCAAAAGTGTGGGTTCGGGGCTTACGTTTTTGTCATATACGGACATACATTTTTCTGACTCTAATTGGAAAGCCATGCATCAGAATTAACTTCTGTCACCTTGGTAATACATTTTGGAAATGTACCTAAAGTTTAAAGCAGAAAATGGGACACTTTTGAAATTTTCATTTTTGATCAAAATTGTGGGTCTGGGGCTTATGTTTTTTTCATATATGGCCATAAACATTTCTGACTCCAATTGGAAATCCATGCACCAGAATTAACTTCTGTCACCTTGGTGATAAATTTTGGATATGTTCCTAAAGTTTAAAGCAGAAAATGGGAAACTTTTGAAATTTTAATTTTTGATCAAAAGTGTGGGTTCGGGGCTTACGTTTTTGTCATATACGGACATACATTTTTCTGACTCTAATTGGAAAGCCATGCATCAGAATTAACTTCTGTCACCTTGGTAATACATTTTGGAAATGTACCTAAAGTTTAAAGCAGAAAATGGGACACTTTTGAAATTTTCATTTTTGATCAAAATTGTGGGTCTGGGGCTTATGTTTTTTTCATATATGGCCATACACATTTCTGACTCCAATTGGAAATCCATGCACCAGAATTAACTTCTGTCACCTTGGTGATACATTTTGGATATGTACCTAAAGTTTAAAGCAGAAAATTGGACACTTTTGAAATTTTCATTTTTGATCAAAATTGTGGGTCCGGGGCTTACATTTTTTTTCATATACGGCCATACACATTTCTGACTCCAGTTGGAAAACCATACACCACAATTAACTTCTGTCACCTTGGTAATTCATTTTGGATATGTACCTAAAGTTTAAAGCAGAAAATGGGACACTTTTGAAATTTTCACTTTTGATCAAAATTGTGGGTCCATGGCTTACATTTTATTCATATATGGCCATAAATATTTCTGACTCCATTTGGAAAACCTTGCACCAGAATTAACTTCTGTCACCTTGGTGATACATATTGGATATGCACCTAAAGATTAAAGTAGAAATTGGGACACTTTTGAAATTTTCATTTTTGATCAAAATTGTGGGATCGGGACTTACGTTTTTTTTCATATATGGCCATAAATATTTCTGACTCCAATTGGAAAACCATGCACCAGAATTAACTTCTGTCACCTTGGTGATACATTTTGGATATGTATCTAAAGTTTAAAGCAGAAAATGAGATACTTTTGAAATTTTCATTTTTGATCAAAATTGTGGGTCTGGGGCTTATGTTTTTTTTCATATATGCCCAAAAAAAACATTTCTGACTCCAATTGGAAAACCATTCACCAAATTAACTTCTGTCACCTTGGTGATACATTTTGGATATGTAGCTAAAGTTTAAAGCAGAAAATGGGACACTTTTGAAATTTTCACTTTTGATCAAAATTGTGGGTCCATGGCTTACATTTTATTCATATATGGCCATAAATATTTCTGACTCCATTTGGAAAACCTTGCACCAGAATTAACTTCTGTCACCTTGGTGATACATATTGGATATGCACCCAAAGATTAAAGTAGAAATTGGGACACTTTTGACATTTTCATTTTTGATCAAAATTGTGGGGACGGGGCTTACGTTTTTTTTCATATATGGCCATAAATATTTCTGACTCCAATTGGAAAACCATGCACCAGAATTAACTTCTGTCACCTTGGTGATACATTTTGGATATGTATCTAAAGTTTAAAGCAGAAAATGGGACACTTTTGAAATTTTCATTTTTGATCAAAATTGTGGGTCTGAGGCTTACGTTTTTTTTCATATACGGCCATACACATTTCTGACTCCAGTTGGAAAACCATAAACCACAATTAACTTCTGTCACCTTGGTGATACATTTTGGATATGTATCTAAAGTTTAAAGCAGAAAATGGGACACTTTTGAAATTTTCATTTTTGATCAAAATTGTGGGTCTGGGGCTTATGTTTTTTTTCATATATGCCCAAAAAAAACATTTCTGACTCCAATTGGAAAACCATGCACCAAATTAACTTCTGCAACCTTGGTGATACATTTTGGATATGTACCTAAAGTTTAAAGTAGAAAATGGGACACTTTTGAAATTTTCATTTTTGATCAAAATTGTGGGTCCAGGGCTTACATTTTTTTCATATATGGCCATAAATATTTCTGACTCCAATTGGAAAACCTTGCACCAGAATTAACTTCTGTCACCTTGGTGATACATACTGGATATGCACCTAAAGATTAAAGTAGAAATTGGGACACTTTAGAAATTTTCATTTTTGATCAAAAGTGTGGGTTCGGGGCTTACGTTTTTGTCATATACGGACATACATTTTTCTGACTCTAATTGGAAAGCCATGCATCAGAATTAACTTCTGTCACCTTGGTAATACATTTTGGAAATGTACCTAAAGTTTAAAGCAGAAAATGGGACACTTTTGAAATTTTCATTTTTGATCAAAATTGTGGGTCTGGGGCTTATGTTTTTTTCATATATGGCCATACACATTTCTGACTCCAATTGGAAATCCATGCACCAGAATTAACTTCTGTCACCTTGGTGATACATTTTGGATATGTACCTAAAGTTTAAAGCAGAAAATTGGACACTTTTGAAATTTTCATTTTTGATCAAAATTGTGGGTCCGGGGCTTACATTTTTTTTCATATACGGCCATACACATTTCTGACTCCAGTTGGAAAACCATACACCACAATTAACTTCTGTCACCTTGGTAATTCATTTTGGATATGTACCTAAAGTTTAAAGCAGAAAATGGGACACTTTTGAAATTTTCACTTTTGATCAAAATTGTGGGTCCATGGCTTACATTTTATTCATATATGGCCATAAATATTTCTGACTCCATTTGGAAAACCTTGCACCAGAATTTACTTCTGTCACCTTGATGATATATATTGGATATGCACCTAAAGATTAAAGTAGAAATTGGGACACTTTAGAAATTTTCATTTTTGATCAAAAGTGTGGGTTCGGGGCTTACGTTTTTGTCATATACGGACATACATTTTTCTGACTCTAATTGGAAAGCCATGCATCAGAATTAACTTCTGTCACCTTGGTAATACATTTTGGAAATGTACCTAAAGTTTAAAGCAGAAAATGGGACACTTTTGAAATTTTCATTTTTGATCAAAATTGTGGGTCTGGGGCTTATGTTTTTTTCATATATGGCCATAAACATTTCTGACTCCAATTGGAAATCCATGCACCAGAATTAACTTCTGTCACCTTGGTGATACATTTTGGATATGTACCTAAAGTTTAAAGCAGAAAATGGGACACTTTTGAAATTTTAATTTTTGATAAAAATTGTGGGTCTGGGGCTTATGTTTTTTTCATATATGGCCATAAACATTTCTGACTCCAATTGGAAATCCATGCACCAGAATTAACTTCTGTCACTTTGGTGATAAATTTTGGATATGTACCTAAAGTTTAAAGCAGAAAATGGGACACTTTTGAAATTTTCATTTTTGATCAAAATTGTGGGTCCGGGGCTTATGTTTTTTTCATATATGGCCATACACATTTCTGACTCCAATTGGAAAACCATGCACCAGAATTAACTTCTGTCACCTTGGTGATACATTTTTGATATGTACCTAAAGTTTAAAGCAGAAAATGGGACACTTTTGAAATTTTCATTTTTGATCAAAATTGTGGGTCCGGGGCTTACGTTTTTTTTCATATACGGCCATATACATTTCTGACTCCAATTGGAATTCCATGCACCAGAATTAACTTCTGTCACCTTGGTGATACATTTTGGATATGTACCTAAAGTTTAAAGCAGAAAATGGGACACTTTTGAAATTTTCATTTTTGATCAAAATTGTGGGTCCGGGGCTTATGTTTTTTTCATATATGGCCATACACATTTCTGACTCCAATTGGAAAACCATGCACCAGAATTAACTTCTGTCACCTTGGTGATACATTTTTGATATGTACCTAAAGTTTAAAGCAGAAAATGGGACACTTTTGAAATTTTCATTTTTGATCAAAATTGTGGGTCCGGGGCTTACGTTTTTTTTCATATACGGCCATACACATTTCTGACTCCAGTTGGAAAACCATACACCACAATTAACTTCTGTCACCTTGGTAATTCATTTTGGATATGTACCTAAAGTTTAAAGCAGAAAATGGGACACTTTTGAAATTTTCATTTTTGATCAAAATTGTGGGTCCAGGGCTTACATTTTTTTCATATATGGCCATAAATATTTCTGACTCCAATTGGAAAACCTTGCACCAGAATTAACTTCTGTCACCTTGGTGATACATATTGGATATGCACCTAAAGATTAAAGTAGAAATTGGGACACTTTTGAAATTTTCATTTTTGATCAAAATTGTGGGTCCGGGGCTAACGTTTTTTTCATATATGGCCATAAACATTTCTGATTCCAATTGGAAATCCATGCACCAGAATTAACTTCTGTCACCTTGGTGATACATTTTGGATATGTACCTAAAGTTTAAAGCAGAAAATGGGACACTTTTGAAATTTTCATTTTTGATCAAAATTGTGGGTCCGGGGCTTACGTTTTTTTTCATATACGGCCATACACATTTCTGACTCCAGTTGGAAAACCATAAACCACAATTAACTTCTGTCACCTTGGTGATACATTTTCGATATGTACCTAAATTTTAAAGCAGAAAATGGGACACTTTTGAAATTTTCATTTTTGATCAAAAGTGTGGGTTCGGGGCTTACGTTTTTGTCATATATGGACATACATTTTTCTGACTCTAATTGGAAAGCCATGCATCAGAATTAACTTCTGTCACCTTGGTAATACATTTTGGAAATGTACCTAAAGTTTAAAGCAGAAAATGGGACACTTTTGAAATTTTCATTTTTGATCAAAATTGTGGGTCTGGGGCTTATGTTTTTTTCATATATGGCCATAAACATTTCTGACTCCAATTGGAAATCCATGCACCAGAATTAACTTCTGTCACCTTGGTGATAAATTTTGGATATGTTCCTAAAGTTTAAAGCAGAAAATGGGAAACTTTTGAAATTTTAATTTTTGATCAAAAGTGTGGGTTCGGGGCTTACGTTTTTGTCATATACGGACATACATTTTTCTGACTCTAATTGGAAAGCCATGCATCAGAATTAACTTCTGTCACCTTGGTAATACATTTTGGAAATGTACCTAAAGTTTAAAGCAGAAAATGGGACACTTTTGAAATTTTCATTTTTGATCAAAATTGTGGGTCTGGGGCTTATGTTTTTTTCATATATGGCCATACACATTTCTGACTCCAATTGGAAATCCATGCACCAGAATTAACTTCTGTCACCTTGGTGATACATTTTGGATATGTACCTAAAGTTTAAAGCAGAAAATTGGACACTTTTGAAATTTTCATTTTTGATCAAAATTGTGGGTCCGGGGCTTACATTTTTTTTCATATACGGCCATACACATTTCTGACTCCAGTTGGAAAACCATACACCACAATTAACTTCTGTCACCTTGGTAATTCATTTTGGATATGTACCTAAAGTTTAAAGCAGAAAATGGGACACTTTTGAAATTTTCACTTTTGATCAAAATTGTGGGTCCATGGCTTACATTTTATTCATATATGGCCATAAATATTTCTAACTCCATTTGGAAAACCTTGCACCAGAATTAACTTCTGTCACCTTTGTGATACATATTGGATATGCACCTAAAGATTAAAGTAGAAATTGGGACACTTTTGAAATTTTCATTTTTGATCAAAATTGTGGGTCCGGGGCTTACGTTTTTTTCATATATGGCCATAAATATTTCTGACTCCAATTGGAAAACCATGCACCAGAATTAAATTCTGTCACCTTGGTGATACATTTTGGATATGTATCTAAAGTTTAAAGCAGAAAATGGGACACTTTTGAAACTTTCATTTTTGATCAAAATTGTGGGTCTGGGGCTTACATTTTTTTTCATATACGGCCATACACATTTCTGACTCCAGTTGGAAAACCATAAACCACAATTAACTTCTGTCACCTTGGTGATACATTTCCGATATGTACCTAAAAGTTTAAAGCATAAAATGGGACACTTTTGAAATTTTCATTTTTGATCAAAATTGTGGGTCCGGGGCTTATGTTTTTTTCATATATGGCCATACACATTTCTGACTCCAATTGGAAAACCATGCACCAGAATTAACTTCTGTCACCTTGGTGATACATTTCCGATATGTACCTTAAGTTTAAAGCAGAAAATGGGACACTTTTGAAATTTTCATTTTTGATCAAAATTGTGAGTCTGGGGCTTATGTTTTTTTCATATATGGCCATAAACATTTCTGACTCCAATTGGAAATCAATGCACCAGAATTAACTTCTGTCACCTTGGTGATACATTTTGGATATGTACCTAAAGTTTAAAGCAGAAAATGGGACACTTTTGAAATTTTCATTTTTGATCAAAATTGTGGGTCCGGGGCTTACGTTTTTTTTCATATACGGCCATACACATTTCTGACTCCAGTTGGAAAACCATGCACCACAATTAACTTCTGTCACCTTGGTAATTCATTTTGGATATGTACCTAAAGTTTAAAGCAGAAAATGGGACAGTTTTGAAATTTTCATTTTTGATCAAAATTGTGGGTCTGGGGCTTATGTTTTTTTCATATATGGCCATAAACATTTCTGACTCCAATTGGAAATCCATGCACCAGAATTAACTTCTGTCACCTTGGTGATACATTTTGGAAATGTACCTAAAGTTTAAAGCAGAAAATGGGACACTTTTGAAATTTTCATTTTTGATCAAAATTGTGGGTCTGGGGCTTATGTTTTTTTCATATATGGCCATACACATTTCTGACTCCAATTGGAAATCCATGCACCAGAATTAACTTCTGTCACCTTGGTGATACATTTTGGATATGTACCTAAAGTTTAAAGCAGAAAATTGGACACTTTTGAAATTTTCATTTTTGATCAAAATTGTGGGTCCGGGGCTTACATTTTTTTTCATATACGGCCATACACATTTCTGACTCCAGTTGGAAAACCATACACCACAATTAACTTCTGTCACCTTGGTAATTCATTTTGGATATGTACCTAAAGTTTAAAGCAGAAAATGGGACACTTTTGAAATTTTCACTTTTGATCAAAATTGTGGGTCCATGGCTTACATTTTATTCATATATGGCCATAAATATTTCTGACTCCATTTGGAAAACCTTGCACCAGAATTAACTTCTGTCACCTTGGTGATACATATTGGATATGCACCTAAAGATTAAAGTAGAAATTGGGACACTTTTGAAATTTTCATTTTTGATCAAAATTGTGGGATCGGGACTTACGTTTTTTTTCATATATGGCCATAAATATTTCTGACTCCAATTGGAAAACCATGCACCAGAATTAACTTCTGTCACCTTGGTGATACATTTTGGATATGTATCTAAAGTTTAAAGCAGAAAATGAGATACTTTTGAAATTTTCATTTTTGATCAAAATTGTGGGTCTGGGGCTTATGTTTTTTTTCATATATGCCCAAAAAAAACATTTCTGACTCCAATTGGAAAACCATTCACCAAATTAACTTCTGTCACCTTGGTGATACATTTTGGATATGTAGCTAAAGTTTAAAGCAGAAAATGGGACACTTTTGAAATTTTCACTTTTGATCAAAATTGTGGGTCCATGGCTTACATTTTATTCATATATGGCCATAAATATTTCTGACTCCATTTGGAAAACCTTGCACCAGAATTAACTTCTGTCACCTTGGTGATACATATTGGATATGCACCCAAAGATTAAAGTAGAAATTGGGACACTTTTGACATTTTCATTTTTGATCAAAATTGTGGGTCCGGGGCTTACGTTTTTTTTCATATATGGCCATAAATATTTCTGACTCCAATTGGAAAACCATGCACCAGAATTAACTTCTGTCACCTTGGTGATACATTTTGGATATGTATCTAAAGTTTAAAGCAGAAAATGGGACACTTTTGAAATTTTCATTTTTGATCAAAATTGTGGGTCTGAGGCTTACGTTTTTTTTCATATACGGCCATACACATTTCTGACTCCAGTTGGAAAACCATAAACCACAATTAACTTCTGTCACCTTGGTGATACATTTTGGATATGTATCTAAAGTTTAAAGCAGAAAATGGGACACTTTTGAAATTTTCATTTTTGATCAAAATTGTGGGTCTGGGGCTTATGTTTTTTTTCATATATGCCCAAAAAAAACATTTCTGACTCCAATTGGAAAACCATGCACCAAATTAACTTCTGCAACCTTGGTGATACATTTTGGATATGTACCTAAAGTTTAAAGTAGAAAATGGGACACTTTTGAAATTTTCATTTTTGATCAAAATTGTGGGTCCAGGGCTTACATTTTTTTCATATATGGCCATAAATATTTCTGACTCCAATTGGAAAACCTTGCACCAGAATTAACTTCTGTCACCTTGGTGATACATACTGGATATGCACCTAAAGATTAAAGTAGAAATTGGGACACTTTAGAAATTTTCATTTTTGATCAAAAGTGTGGGTTCGGGGCTTACGTTTTTGTCATATACGGACATACATTTTTCTGACTCTAATTGGAAAGCCATGCATCAGAATTAACTTCTGTCACCTTGGTAATACATTTTGGAAATGTACCTAAAGTTTAAAGCAGAAAATGGGACACTTTTGAAATTTTCATTTTTGATCAAAATTGTGGGTCTGGGGCTTATGTTTTTTTCATATATGGCCATAAACATTTCTGACTCCAATTGGAAATCCATGCACCAGAATTAACTTCTGTCACCTTGGTGATACATTTTGGATATGTACCTAAAGTTTAAAGCAGAAAATGGGACACTTTTGAAATTTTAATTTTTGATAAAAATTGTGGGTCTGGGGCTTATGTTTTTTTCATATATGGCCATAAACATTTCTGACTCCAATTGGAAATCCATGCACCAGAATTAACTTCTGTCACTTTGGTGATAAATTTTGGATATGTACCTAAAGTTTAAAGCAGAAAATGGGACACTTTTGAAATTTTCATTTTTGATCAAAATTGTGGGTCTGGGGCTTATGTTTTTTTCATATATGGCCATATACATTTCTGACTCCAATTGGAATTCCATGCACCAGAATTAACTTCTGTCACCTTGGTGATACATTTTGGATATGTACCTAAAGTTTAAAGCAGAAAATGGGACACTTTTGAAATTTTCATTTTTGATCAAAATTGTGGGTCCGGGGCTTATGTTTTTTTCATATATGGCCATACACATTTCTGACTCCAATTGGAAAACCATGCACCAGAATTAACTTCTGTCACCTTGGTGATACATTTTTGATATGTACCTAAAGTTTAAAGCAGAAAATGGGACACTTTTGAAATTTTCATTTTTGATCAAAATTGTGGGTCCGGGGCTTACGTTTTTTTTCATATACGGCCATATACATTTCTGACTCCAATTGGAATTCCATGCACCAGAATTAACTTCTGTCACCTTGGTGATACATTTTGGATATGTACCTAAAGTTTAAAGCAGAAAATGGGACACTTTTGAAATTTTCATTTTTGATCAAAATTGTGGGTCCGGGGCTTATGTTTTTTTCATATATGGCCATACACATTTCTGACTCCAATTGGAAAACCATGCACCAGAATTAACTTCTGTCACCTTGGTGATACATTTTTGATATGTACCTAAAGTTTAAAGCAGAAAATGGGACACTTTTGAAATTTTCATTTTTGATCAAAATTGTGGGTCCGGGGCTTACGTTTTTTTTCATATACGGCCATACACATTTCTGACTCCAGTTGGAAAACCATACACCACAATTAACTTCTGTCACCTTGGTAATTCATTTTGGATATGTACCTAAAGTTTAAAGCAGAAAATGGGACACTTTTGAAATTTTCATTTTTGATCAAAATTGTGGGTCCAGGGCTTACATTTTTTTCATATATGGCCATAAATATTTCTGACTCCAATTGGAAAACCTTGCACCAGAATTAACTTCTGTCACCTTGGTGATACATATTGGATATGCACCTAAAGATTAAAGTAGAAATTGGGACACTTTTGAAATTTTCATTTTTGATCAAAATTGTGGGTCCGGGGCTAACGTTTTTTTCATATATGGCCATAAACATTTCTGATTCCAATTGGAAATCCATGCACCAGAATTAACTTCTGTCACCTTGGTGATACATTTTGGATATGTACCTAAAGTTTAAAGCAGAAAATGGGACACTTTTGAAATTTTCATTTTTGATCAAAATTGTGGGTCCGGGGCTTACGTTTTTTTTCATATACGGCCATACACATTTCTGACTCCAGTTGGAAAACCATAAACCACAATTAACTTCTGTCACCTTGGTGATACATTTTCGATATGTACCTAAATTTTAAAGCAGAAAATGGGACACTTTTGAAATTTTCATTTTTGATCAAAAGTGTGGGTTCGGGGCTTACGTTTTTGTCATATATGGACATACATTTTTCTGACTCTAATTGGAAAGCCATGCATCAGAATTAACTTCTGTCACCTTGGTAATACATTTTGGAAATGTACCTAAAGTTTAAAGCAGAAAATGGGACACTTTTGAAATTTTCATTTTTGATCAAAATTGTGGGTCTGGGGCTTATGTTTTTTTCATATATGGCCATAAACATTTCTGACTCCAATTGGAAATCCATGCACCAGAATTAACTTCTGTCACCTTGGTGATAAATTTTGGATATGTTCCTAAAGTTTAAAGCAGAAAATGGGAAACTTTTTAATTTTAATTTTTGATCAAAAGTGTGGGTTCGGGGCTTACGTTTTTGTCATATACGGACATACATTTTTCTGACTCTAATTGGAAAGCCATGCATCAGAATTAACTTCTGTCACCTTGGTAATACATTTTGGAAATGTACCTAAAGTTTAAAGCAGAAAATGGGACACTTTTGAAATTTTCATTTTTGATCAAAATTGTGGGTCTGGGGCTTATGTTTTTTTCATATATGGCCATACACATTTCTGACTCCAATTGGAAATCCATGCACCAGAATTAACTTCTGTCACCTTGGTGATACATTTTGGATATGTACCTAAAGTTTAAAGCAGAAAATTGGACACTTTTGAAATTTTCATTTTTGATCAAAATTGTGGGTCCGGGGCTTACATTTTTTTTCATATACGGCCATACACATTTCTGACTCCAGTTGGAAAACCATACACCACAATTAACTTCTGTCACCTTGGTAATTCATTTTGGATATGTACCTAAAGTTTAAAGCAGAAAATGGGACACTTTTGAAATTTTCACTTTTGATCAAAATTGTGGGTCCATGGCTTACATTTTATTCATATATGGCCATAAATATTTCTAACTCCATTTGGAAAACCTTGCACCAGAATTAACTTCTGTCACCTTTGTGATACATATTGGATATGCACCTAAAGATTAAAGTAGAAATTGGGACACTTTTGAAATTTTCATTTTTGATCAAAATTGTGGGTCCGGGGCTTACGTTTTTTTCATATATGGCCATAAATATTTCTGACTCCAATTGGAAAACCATGCACCAGAATTAAATTCTGTCACCTTGGTGATACATTTTGGATATGTATCTAAAGTTTAAAGCAGAAAATGGGACACTTTTGAAACTTTCATTTTTGATCAAAATTGTGGGTCTGGGGCTTACATTTTTTTTCATATACGGCCATACACATTTCTGACTCCAGTTGGAAAACCATAAACCACAATTAACTTCTGTCACCTTGGTGATACATTTCCGATATGTACCTAAAAGTTTAAAGCATAAAATGGGACACTTTTGAAATTTTCATTTTTGATCAAAATTGTGGGTCCGGGGCTTATGTTTTTTTCATATATGGCCATACACATTTCTGACTCCAATTGGAAAACCATGCACCAGAATTAACTTCTGTCACCTTGGTGATACATTTCCGATATGTACCTTAAGTTTAAAGCAGAAAATGGGACACTTTTGAAATTTTCATTTTTGATCAAAATTGTGAGTCTGGGGCTTATGTTTTTTTCATATATGGCCATAAACATTTCTGACTCCAATTGGAAATCAATGCACCAGAATTAACTTCTGTCACCTTGGTGATACATTTTGGATATGTACCTAAAGTTTAAAGCAGAAAATGGGACACTTTTGAAATTTTCATTTTTGATCAAAATTGTGGGTCCGGGGCTTACGTTTTTTTTCATATACGGCCATACACATTTCTGACTCCAGTTGGAAAACCATGCACCACAATTAACTTCTGTCACCTTGGTAATTCATTTTGGATATGTACCTAAAGTTTAAAGCAGAAAATGGGACAGTTTTGAAATTTTCATTTTTGATCAAAATTGTGGGTCTGGGGCTTATGTTTTTTTCATATATGGCCATAAACATTTCTGACTCCAATTGGAAATCCATGCACCAGAATTAACTTCTGTCACCTTGGTGATACATTTTGGATATGTACCTAAAGTTTAAAGCAGAAAATGGGACACTTTTGAAATTTTCATTTTTGATCAAAATTGTGGGTCTGGGGCTTACGTTTTTTTCATATATGGCCATAAACATTTCTGACTCCAACTAAACCATGCACCAGAATTAACTTCTGTCACCTTGGTGATACATTTTGGATATGTACCTAAAGTTTAAAGCAGAAAATGGGACACTTTTGAAATTTTCATTTTTGATCAAAATTGTGGGTCTGGGGCTTATGTTTTTTTCATATATGGCCATAAACATTTCTGACTCCAATTGGAAGTCCATGCACCAGAATTAACTTCTGTCACCTTGGTGATACATTTTGGATATGTACCTAAAGTTTAAAGCAGAAAATGGGACACTTTTGAAATTTTCATTTTTGATCAAAATTGTGGGTCCGGGGCTTACGTTTTTTTTCATATACGGCCATACACATTTCTGACTCCAGTTGGAAAACCATACACCACAATTAACTTCTGTCACCTTGGTAATTCATTTTGGATATGTACCTAAAGTTTAAAGCAGAAAATGGGACACTTTTGAAATTTTCATTTTTGATCAAAATTGTGGGTTCGGGGCTTACGTTTTTGTCATATACGGACATACATATTTCTGACTCTAATTGGAAAGTTATGCATCAGAATTAACTTCTGTCACCTTGGTGATACATTGTGCATATGTACATAAAGATTAAAGTAGAAATTGGGACACTTTTGAAATTTTCATTTTTGATCAAAATTGTGGGTTCGGGGCTTACGTTTTTGTCATATACGGACATACATATTTCTGACTCTAATTGGAAAGTTATGCATCAGAATTAACTTCTGTCACCTTGGTGATACATTGTGCATATGTACCTAAAGATTAAAGTAGAAATTGGGACACTTTTGAAATTTTCATTTTTGATCAAAATTGTGGGTTCGGGGCTTACGTTTTTGTCATATACGGACATACATATTTCTGACTCTAATTGGAAAGTTATGCATCAGAATTAACTTCTGTCACCTTGGTGATACATTGTGCATATGTACCTAAAGATTAAAGTAGAAATTGGGACACTTTTGAAATTTTCATTTTTGATCAAAATTGTGGGTCCGGGGCTAACGTTTTTTTCATATATGGCCATACACATTTCTGACTCCAGTTGGAAAACCATATACCCGAATTAACTTCTGTCACCTTGGTGATACATTTTTGATATGTACCTAAAGTTTAAAGCAGAAAATGGGACACTTTTGAAATTTTCATTTTTGATCAAAATTGTGGGTCTGGGGCTTATGTTTTTTTCATATATGGCCATAAACATTTCTGATTCCAATTGGAAATCCATGCACCAGAATTAACTTCTGTCACCTTGGTGATACATTTTGGATATGTACCTAAAGTTTAAAGCAGAAAATGGGACACTTTTGAAATTTTCATTTTTGATCAAAATTGTGGGTCCGGGGCTTACGTTTTTTTCATATATGGCCATACACATTTCTGACTTCAATTGGAAAACCATGCACCAGAATTAACTTCTGTCACCTTGGTGATACATTTTGGATATGTACCTAAAGTTTAAAGCAGAAAATGGGACACTTTTGAAATTTTCACTTTTGATCAAAATTGTGGGTCCATGGCTTACATTTTATTCATATATGGCCATAAATATTTCTGACTCCATTTGGAAAACCTTGCACCAGAATTTACTTCTGTCACCTTGGTGATATATATTGGATATGCACCTAAAGATTAAAGTAGAAATTGGGACACTTTTGAAATTTTCATTTTTGATCAAAATTGTGGGTCCGGGGCTTACGTTTTTTTCATATATGGCCATAAACATTTCTGACTCCAATTGGAAAACCATGCACTAGAATTAACTTCTGTCACCTTGGTGATACATTTTGGATATGTATCTAAAGTTTAAAGCAGAAAATGGGACACTTTTGAAATTTTCATTTTTGATTAAAATTGTGGGTCCGGGGCTTACGTTTTTTTTCATATACGGACATACATTTTTCTGACTCTAATTGGAAAGCCATGCATCAGAATTAACTTCTGTCACCTTGGTAATAAATTTTGGAAATGTACCTAAAGTTTAAAGCAGAAAATGGGACACTTTTGAAATTTTAATTTTTGATCAAAATTGTGGGTCTGGGGCTTATGTTTTTTTCATATATGGCCATAAACATTTCTGACTCCAATTGGAAATCCATGCACCAGAATTAACTTCTGTCACCTTGGTGATACATTTTGGATATGTACCTAAAGTTTAAAGCAGAAAATGGGACACTTTTGAAATTTTCACTTTTGATCAAAATTGTGGGTCCATGGCTTACATTTTTGTCATATATGGCCATAAATATTTCTGACTCCATTTGGAAAACCTTGCACCAGAATTTACTTCTGTCACCTTGGTGATATATATTGGATATGCACCTAAAGATTAAAGTAGAAATTGGGACACTTTTGAAATTTTCATTTTTGATCAAAATTGTGGGTCCGGGGCTTACGTTTTTTTCATATATGGCCATAAACATTTCTGACTCCAGTTGGAAAACCATGCATCAGAATTAACTTCTGTCACCTTGGTAATACATTTTGGAAATGTACCTAAAGTTTAAAGCAGAAAATGGGACACTTTTGAAATTTTCATTTTTGATCAAAAGTGTGGGTTCGGGGCTTACGTTTTTGTCATATACGGACATACATTTTTCTGACTCTAATTGGAAAGCCATGCATCAGAATTAACTTCTGTCACCTTGGTAATAAATTTTGGAAATGTACATAAAGTTTAAAGCAGAAAATGGGACACTTTTGAAATTTTAATTTTTGATCAAAATTGTGGGTCTGGGGCTTATGTTTTTTTCATATATGGCCATAAACATTTCTGACTCCAATTGGAAATCCATGCACCAGAATTAACTTCTGTCACCTTGGTGATACATTTTGGATATGTACCTAAAGTTTAAAGCAGAAAATGGGACACTTTTGAAATTTTCATTTTTGATCAAAATTGTGGGTCCGGGGCTTACGTTTTTTTTCATATACGGCCATACACATTTCTGACTCCAGTTGGAAAACCATACACCACAATTAACTTCTGTCACCTTGGTAATTCATTTTGGATATGTACCTAAAGTTTAAAGCAGAAAATGGGACACTTTTGAAATTTTCATTTTTGATCAAAATTGTGGGTCTGGGGCTTATGTTTTTTTCATATATGGCCATAAACATTTCTGACTCCAATTGGAAATCCATGCACCAGAATTAACTTCTGTCACCTTGGTGATACATTTTGGATATGTACCTAAAGTTTAAAGCAGAAAATGGGACACTTGAAATTTTCATTTTTGATCAAAATTGTGGGTCTGGGGCTTACGTTTTTTTCATATATGGCCATAAACATTTCTGACTCCAACTGGAAAACCATGCACCAGAATTAAC